>NW_019101803.1:75767-435781 GCF_001856785.1 Myzus persicae | reverse complement strand
CATAGCTAAATATTGTTCTTGTTGATTAGATATCGTTCATTACCTCACACCTGAACTCTCATATTCTCGAACCTATCCTACCATATACAGTCCACTCTCCCCTTCCTACAGGGTTATCGACAGGTCAACAACGACGTGAAAAATCGCACAGGACGCGGTACGTGTTGGTCGCCGACAGCGCACGCATACGTGTACACGCGTCATCCGGCTTGATGTGCAGCCGTCGCACAACAACAATTATAACATAATAATATAATGAAACAACAATGGCGTATTTTTGCATTTCCCCATAAAATATGTGTCAAGCAACTGCGATAACCTCGGCCGTCGTTCTACTGTCGCAGCTGTTATACCGTAAACAGCGAATGGCCGGATTCTCGGATAAATCTTCGAGTTGTGTACGACACATATTTTATTTCCGCGAACACGTAAAAACGTACAAATCCATTTCTTAGTGCATAAATTCATTAAATCTCCGAGCGTTCGAAAAGGATCAGTTGTACGGGATTAACCACCACCGCCGTGTACAATATTGTGAAACGTTGAGAGGGGGCGCGAATATGAAGCCTCCCCCCCTGCTCGCGATCGCATCGTAAACGTCTGTTGTAGAGAGATCGCTCGAAACCGTTTCGGGAATCCGCTTGCAGCAAGTGTATATGTACGTACGCCCGCCGCCGTGTTGTTTTACGTTTTTTTCTCTTTCTCCTTTTATCCCGTCGCAACAATCCGTATTTATTGCGTTATTTATTTATTTTCCATCGATACCGGATTTCGCACAGCTCTTTTCCCCTAATCCCGTCGACACTTAACACGTACACGCATCACGCGCCCTCTCGCATGCGTGTGTGCAGAGTGTACCTACACGATTTTCGAGGCCAGTAATCCGAAAGCCATCGGATAGCGAAGAACCGCACTGCAGGATGGGCACTGCGGCGGAACCAGGTTTTTGGGGAGAGGGTGGGAGGGCTCCTGCCGTTTAAGACCGACGGCCGGATCAAACATAACAGTATAACGCAGGCCAATGAAATAATTAACGTTTTCAATGCAGCGTCCAGCGGTATTACCTTATGGAAATGCGACCAACGTCCCCATCGATTATATTATCTTCTGTACCTACATATATATAGGTAGTCTGTATTTGCTGCGGTTGGAGACCGTGTCATACTAATACTTGGTTACATATCATGTATATTATTATCTAAAACGGTTATACTTTCCACATGGGAAAGTTTGTTATTTTTTTAATTCAAAGATTATATATTTTATCATAAAACTTTTTGTTTACCACTACCCTCAGCCCAACAAAATAAATGTTTCTTCACTCGCACCGGCGGCGGCTCGCAAACTTTCTCGTATTGTACCCGTCTCCAATATCGAAATAATAGTTGAAATGATCGTATTGGCTGACTGCAGCGATTATTGCGAGTGTACATACAGTATATAGTATCTAATAGTATATATTATATATATATGATATCATCATAATTTTTCAATTTTAGATTTTGAGCCGAACGATGAATGTATTGTTTTTACAATGGTGTGTGTTATTTTATCGATACAAAATTCTTGTATCTGTCGTCACCTTCTGAAGCCATAAAAAATGCTTTGAATTTTAACTTTTTAACTTTGTGGAAGGTGTTTGTTAGAAAATCGAAAATTAAAAAAATTGAATCTAGTTGTTAGTGGAGGTCGGGGTAGGGGGTGATGGTGATTGTTTATACCAATTAAAACAAAATATCTTAAAAATAATATTGTGGGAAGACATTGAGAGAGAATACTTGGAATAACATTTCGCTGGGACTTATCCATCAAACAATGGTCCATATACATGAGAGTACCTACTACCTACAGAGTAATGAGCATACAGTTAAGTATTCACACTTCACCTTAAAACTGTGTGTGTGCGTGCGTGTGTGTGTCTACATATTAGAGTATTAGACTATGGTGGTTTGCATCCTGCATGGTATAATATTATAGTAATCATTATAATTTATAATATAATATAGTATTAGTAGTATATACTATATAGTTGCATACATGTAAAATGCATAATTTAATTCATCATAGTATCATCTTATGCAGTGGGTGCATTGTAGACCGCGAGAAAACTTCAACACGGAATCGTCGTGTGATATACTGAAGTAATACAACATAGTATTATATTTGTACATAGAGATAGCTACTCGTGTATTTTTATTTTAAAAAAATGTACCCAATTTACACAAAAAATTTAAAAATATAATTAAAACAAGATATGTACTAACCGTGGATGCAATTCGGGAGGGGGACTGAACTCCTACAATATTATTAAAATATTATAGCCTTAAAAAAATTGTATTTTGATTGAAGCACTAAATATTTTCTTATCTAATCTACATAATTCAATAAAAGTTGTTCGAAGAAATTGTTTTCTCGCGTTCAAACAACGATTGAGAACGGTTCGTAGGTTTTCCGTTGTAGATACATCGGATCCGTACACAGAACATAACATCGTAGTGTGTCGTCTGACCGTCTGTTAGTTACCTGTAAATAGTTACTATTGTTGCGGTATTAAGATATATATTTCTACAGCTCTGTTCAAAGTAAATTCAAACTGGCCAATATTAAACAAATAGGTGGAGTTAACCAAAACGTTAAGGCTAGAAAATTATTTTTTAATCGTAGGTACATAATATTATAGCTTACCTAATGAGTTGTGCTCGCAGAGTGAACTTTCCTAACTTGTTCAATTAATTGGCACGATATATTTTTTAATTTAAAATTAATAATTAATATTTATTCCCGAGACAAAAGTTTTTAAAATATTGTTGCCGAAGGCAGCTATATGTATAGTGTTTGAAATACAACATATTCGTTTCTGTGAGGCCGTATAATATTATATTTCTGTATTATTGTTAGAACGGCCATTGTACATAACTCATTATATTCTAAAAGTTATCACGCACCGATGCACTTTTCGTATACCAACACAATAATTTAGTGTTTATCGGATATCTATATGATCGTGTCGAACATCGCTGCACTTTCAGGAGGTACCAACTGGCAACTATACACGGTCTGGACTCGAGATACGTTCACCGTCTGCCGAATCGATCGAGATGTACCGGGTTTTGGGAGGGCTAAGACATCGCCCGATCGGCTCGACCGTGTTGACAAGTGGCGGTGATTCGCCGGTCCGGTTAGGTTAGATAGCCTAACCTAACAGGGTGATGTCATACAGTTCAATGCCGAACATCGCAGTGCGCAGCAGACGGTTTCTGCGGGTGATGCATCCGACGTCGGGTGGCCTTCTGCCGTCCCGCGCGATGCAGGAGCCGTCATCGATCGATTCGCCGTTCCCAGTTAAGCGGCCTGACCGAAATGTTCACGGCAAATAATTATGCCAGTCCAGAGTTCCGTCATGACATTCCGTTGGTCGACACGGCACCGTGGTCGAGATCGAGATAGTGTATCTTGTACAAGTTTCCTTTGGGTTTTTTTTTGTAGTATCTCTTCTCTTATCGACATTTAAAGCAAAACGGCTAAAAAAAATCAAAAAGGTCAAACGTTTATTAAAATAGTTTTAATAGTTTTGAAAATGGTTATCGTGTTCAGAAATATTGCCCACTTACACAAATTTTGTGGAAATTCCAACCATCATCTATGGTTATTCGTTTTTGAGTTACACACTATAACAACTCCCGAGGCCCGCAGCTGCCTAGGACTATTTATTCGAATAAAAAACATGGACAATCTAAAAAATGATACGCCTACTTATACACTTACGTTGTACACGCACTACGTGTAGGTAAGCATCATAAAATACTGTTCGCGTGGAAAATATAATTGTGATACACTCCGATGTTGTACACCTAATCGTATCGATTCAAATACTCGTTTCGTGAATAAAACTACGAACGCTGGCGAGTCCGTTTACACGTAGTAATATTACACTAATCGGCTTACACAACGTCTGTACTCGGCAACAAGTGTTACTTTTTAGTTTTTATAATACGCGTATCGAAAAAGCAGCAATGTAAAAAGTTCGTCCTGCACAGCTGTATTATAGGTGCAGTGAACGGGCCCGTATTACGTGCGATTTATTATCACTATTATTATTACATAATATGGCCACACACTTATTACGGTTCAAGGCGTGCGAATATAACGATTACAATATATACATATTGTATGTGGAATGTAATATTTAATAAAATATAATAATAATATGATGCATGATAGATGGACCACGCGGTAACGTGATCTCGGCCCAGCGATATAATAATATATCGTCGCACCTATCAATTCTACTTAATATAACGTCTTCATCCCCGATCGCGACGCAGCACCCTCGCCTGTTCCGTTTGCCCCCCCCCCCCTGGGGGTTATATCTGCTGCGAATAGCACGACGCTACGACGGCGTATATAGCACTTATATCGTCGGCGTGTACAGCGATATTATCGTACCGATCTCATAACATTTGAAATGGAAACCCTTTGCCATCGTGTGTGTATATATTATTATCGTGGTCCCGGAATCCTACAAAAATATTATGAGTAAATATAAATGCGCCAAAACCGCATATGGTTCGTATATGTGCGCGTTCATTTAAAAAGTGCTAAAAATCATCAAAAAGTGCGTTTAAAATATTTAAACGTAGGCGTGCAAATTGCAAGTACGTGTCGCAGAATAATACATCACTCGCGGCCTTATGAATGTTTAATTTATTCTAAAATATAGTATAAAATATGAATACGATTTTTTTTTTTTTAAATGCAATCACTATTGCTGTGGGCTTAAGTGTGTAGGCATAAGTGTTTTTGGTTTCTTTTTTTCTTGTTATTTTCAGATATTTTGAATTTTTGGTCTTATTTTTCTCGATGTTCTGTGAAGTCAACGACGCACATGACAGGTCGCGTGGGATGTCTCAGAATGAAAAAAAAAATGTTTATAAGTTTTGCCGCTTTCAGCGTGTACATTATATATTATACTTTAAGGTGCAACGTCAGGTAACACAATATTATTTTCCTCCGCGTCGCAACTCATAAGCATATTAGTCATTAGAGCCTTATCCAATACGCTTTACTGGTGTAATTTTTTTTACAAAATATGCATTTTATTTCAGAAAAATATTTATATAATAATACATTAGGTATGCACTATTACATGTTATAAAATAATAAATAACAATCCGGAAATTCGTTGGCAGAAAAAAAAATGGCAAAAATAATAAGTAATAATAATAAAAACAAAAATCAACGTGAAAGCAATACTTTATGCGCCGTATAAGCTACTCGAAATCTGAAAAACCAAACTGCTCGGATTTTATTATTATTATTATCGTTGTGAGCTTTTACGTGAAGCGCCTGCGCAGTGTGCAGTGGATGCGACAGCGTTTTTACGTACTTCTCTGTCGCAGTAATGACACGAGTGCAGTATTCGTTCCGATCGGTGCTTAAAATTATAATAATATATCGATGCAAATAATATGCACCGGAAGCGAATATTTCTTTTTATTCTCGGTCGGCGATGAAATCGCCGTGGTTACCACCGACGTTGTAGTATTTTATTAATTTTTGTATTTTTTTCGAGAACACACGATCATCGATGGTGAATGTTATACGCATACGGAAGATTCACACTCGCTCGCCTATCTACCTACCTACCCGACACTTTCCAACCTGCAGTCAATACCGCGGATGACGTTAAACATCTGCACTTATACATATTATATTATATTGCACAACGATGAGCGAACGGACCTGACCTTATATGTATATATAGCTCGTCGCGACTGCGGCTCACGTACACGTAAAAGCATATAATACATATATATAAAGTACCTATACAGTAGGTACCTGCACACACACACACACACACACACACACACACACATGTATAGTATATACACGAGTCCCCGGTTAATATGCGCGATCTGATTAACCCACTCGAATCTGTATACACACACACACACATATATACATATATATGTATATTTGATTTATCGTGGTACGTGACGGGAGACGCGATATACAATATATATTATTATTATTATTCCGTTACGTCGTACACCTCGCCACACCCCATGCCGGACACGGGCGAGACACACTCGCAAGCAGGGTTTGCCGACCCGTTGCAGCCGTAAAACAATACGTACGCCGCCGCTGCGGATGTATAGTGATGTGATGGCCGATGGGAACATTATTATTGTACGATATTTCATGCGCCCGCGAGATCGACGTGATTTACACTGGCGGAGGACGACAGGGCGGCTCTCGTCGTCGTTTAATATTCATACAGGTAGGTCGATGTGTTTTAGGGAAAAAATAACAATAACAACAACAGAAAACTGAGGATACACGCGCGAGCCATACGTCATTATAATATCGGGTGCATTATATTCAGTAGTATATTGCACATACGCGTGTACACTGTACCTATGAAGCAGATAATATAATATGATGTTTGTCGGTTTAAATATATTATGATGTATGTTGGCAAGCCCGGGCATAAACGGGTTAAAAAGTTTAAGTTAAGTTAATTTTAACTTTTTTACTTAACTTTTTAAAATGTATAATTATCATTGGCTTGATTTTTAACTCAACTGTTTTTTTATTGATATAAACTTAATAAATAACGAGTTACTTTTAATCGAATCCGATTTCGTTCATTTATAAATAATTCAATAATGAATATAATAAAATTATTATTGATGATATATATTGCATAAAAATTTACTTTTTATTATTTTAAACCATATAACTATAGCTACTTATGTGTCAAAAAAATAAATAAATAATTTAAGTTAAGTTAATAAGTTGATTATAAGTTTTCGAATAAGTTTTGAACTGAGTTACAAAAAAAAAATAGAATAACTATTAACTTTAAACTTTTTAAAATGCTTTCTATCGATTTAACTTAACTCAGTTAAAAATGATCATTGACTATCCCAGGCTTGTATATTGGTATATAGTATATACGATGGCGTGAGCACGAAATGCATCGAGCTTTGGTAGCTGCATTGCGAGGGCATGCCTATGAAATACAGCTTACGAGCACTGCTATCATGCACCTATGTTTGGTTGTTGTGCAGAATTTTGTTTAGGTACTTCGTTTTTCCTGGGAATCTAATCAAGTTATTTTGTTATTTTGTTTAAAACGATTCTACGATACTAAAAAAATACTGCTGCAACGCATCGCAAATCAATCTGTTTTCTTTCGAAATCTATGAACTAGGCGAAAGTCCTTCAACATGTCTAGTAAACTACGACTTAAGTGGGAAAGGGCGTGCACGCTATGAAACTTCAAGGTTTGAGTACGTGGACTCGCCCAATAACCACTCAAAATAAAATTACATGGAAATTGAAATATTAATAAAACTATGAATCCATGACCACAAGAGTCAGTAGTCAGACGTCAAGAAGTATAATATTATATTACAAATTAAATATGGAGTACAATTTTATAAAAAAAAGCACCAAACTGGCTTCTGCCGAATAGTAGGTTTGAAACATAACTCATCATTGAGTAGGTCATTGCACTGAATTACGAGAGTTAAATTTCACTTCAACGATTTATCGTTAAATATTCAACAAATAATCAATACCGAGTGAAGAAGACGGATGGATAAGCATATATTTTATATTCTAAAATGTTATTATAAGTATATTTTCTGGATTTAGTAGGTACTGTGTTGAACTTATTTTCTCCAAATTATGTATTACGTATAAGTTAGTGTAAATAGGCTCGTGAGAGTATATGTATATAAATATAGCTTACAATTAGTCTAAATATTTTGAAAATAAAAAAATTATTGCGTGTTTTCTTACATCTTCGTGTGTGGCAGTTACATGTCACATTTTTGAGTGTTGGGGATCAGTATGTTTTTCTGTTTTTTATTTTTTTTTTATATTGCGAAAAACTTAAACTACATACCCAATTCAGTATATTTGTCAACTGCGCAGCTTTCCTGCTACATCGGCTCCTCGGTTTTCCCTTCGTTCGACCTTTCATTTCACTCACAGCATACATATCATTCAGCCACTGCCACCACTATTGTAATATAACGTCTTGTAATGATTACATTCCACGCATAAAGGATTGTCCAAATTTTGCTTTACAAAACTTACGAGGGTTGTTTATGCGAACAGAATTTTACTCTCACCAGTTTCACACAACATGAAATTCGGATAACCCTGTATGTACGTTCGTAATTCGTAAAGAGCGCATTGTATATAATATAATATGTTATACTACACTTATGTGCTATGTAATTTCACATTTCCGCCCATTTGATTTAAACTCAATTGTGTTCTGTCGTTTGATATTCACAAGCGCGTCAAATGAATTTCGTTTATCAACATCGATATTCAATAATATGGTAACACTATAGTCTCTAATGCATTATTCAGCGTTCCGAAATTTGGTAGATTTAAAACTAGTAACAGTGTAATAATTTACAATAATACAAACTATATTTGATTTTTGGTCCAGTAGTGCTGCATAATAATAAATCAGCGATCCGATGGTTTTAAGAAAAAAATCGTTTTGGTGAACATAATAATGTATTAACGCGTTGTGGATTTTTTTGTGGAAACTCCATCATATTACTAATACAGTAATACCCAAGAGTATATATTTCTCGTGATATTAAACAATGCACTGTTATCGTTTTATAAAATATGTAAAACAGTAATATTTATTTAAAACGAAAAAAAAATCGCAGGAATTGCAAACATATAGCAAACACAAAATTATAAAGAACAAGCAATAATATTATATTTCTTTCACGAAAACCAAAATATGAATTCTACATATCATCATAATATAAGTACCAAAAAGAATTTGCTGATTATAATTATTTATCGTACAACCAAAACATTTTCAAACTCGTCAGACAACAATGAATCAGGTGGTTCCAGTCATATAATATAATATCATATAATTATTATATTATGACCAGCCAATTTTATAAAGGAATAATATATTTGATAGCTAGGTGTCTAGGTACAATCCGTTAGTAATGTTTAATAAAATAAAAATAAATAACATTTTTATAATATTCAAAACGGCTTTACCTATTTTGACGTGGTTTTCACAGGCAGATTGAAGACTTTGCAAGAAGTGATCTAGGCTAATTTTTATCACCGAAATATAAATGTCTCCTTCGTAAAAGTTGAAAAACTATTGAAATTAGTGGCAAAAAAATATTTTCAGCATAATGATTTCATTACTAATGATTAGGGTACGGATTTGTATGTATTTACATATTTGTCGCGCATGATAATATTCGAATGATTCCTTTATAGAAATACGTTACAGGACTTTCTGGTTATTTTAAGCTATGGTTGATATTACATATTTTCACATATTTAATCTTATAATTATATATTTTTACATATTTTACCCATGTTACATATTTGTATTAAATATTGAGCTATTTACAAAATTAATAATGTATCACCGTTTTATATTATGTGTTATCTTCTCCAGGTTAAATTAGATCAGAATTTTCCGAAGTTGATTTTTTGATATCAACTAAAAAAAAAATTTCCTCAAGACACCCTGTCATATAAATTTGTTTAAAGAAAATTACCCCCAAACGCCTCTTCCCCCGGAGCCAGTGATAACTCGCTGGGGTACTTGGTTACATGCTGCTGCATATTGCGACAATTTTAGTGTCGTTGAAAATGTGATTTCCAAAATTGAAATATATGTTGTTTCAGCATCCTAACTCCAATGAATAAATGCCTAATTTGAATGTATTCCTAATTAATGTTAATAAAATAACAATAAAATATAGTGTTGTATAATTTATATTTACCTACTAATTTTATAAATTTTTTTTCTTGTATTTTTACTTACATATTTGGATAAAATTAAATACGAGTACATATACATGTACATATTTTTGAATTTTGAATGCATACAAATCCGCATCCTACTAATGATTGTCGTTAAGTTTTAGTTTGGTAAATTTGTAATGAGATAATTTTGCATCCACTTATCCAGTTGTCAAGTGGATTTTTAAAATTATACATCTCGCTACGGAAGAGTTTTTAAGAAAAGACTTAGAGACTCAACTACTGTTCCCGGAAAATTGAGAGAGGTAATACAATTACCATTTTGGCGTCACCTTTCCAGTTTTCACAACGACTACTAAAAAGCAAAATTCTACGAAACCACTCTTTTGACCGCGTTACAAATTTCTGTTGTTCTTGTTCGCCGGATAATTGACTGAGACGATTAGCTTAAGATATCGTTATCACAGCTAAAACTAAAAGCACTTGCCGTATTTTTTCCAGCAGAAGTCTGGTAGTACAGATACTATAGTAGTATAGTAGGTAACCGAACAATATTATATTATGTGAGGATTCTGAGGTCGTAAATAAAAAATGATAAAACACGCTTGTGCGTAACTCGATGACGACGAACGATGGTGAACTAAAAGACTGATCAAGAAGTCTCAAGTATCTGCTCTATCTCCAAAAAGGTTTTTCCCTTGGTATCGACCACCATTGAAGGAAGCGACGACGGCCCAGACGAGGCCGAACACGGAGTACATGCAATAATCCGAAGTCGACCCCAAAACGCCTGGTCGATCGTGGTGTAGGTGCTGTCGAGGAAAAGGGAGGCGAAGCTCCGGGCAGAAAAATGACTCACAGTCGTGAACATGACTCCTTGGTCTAGACGTTGGTCGCGAACATCTTACCGATTAGAGTGCTGTACTTGAGCGTCCTGGCCACCATCAAGTAAGCCACTGCCTACACCCACAGTAACACCACCAACGCCGAGTCTCCGAGCCCGTTGGTCACAACGCACATTCCGGCACCACAGCCGACGTCACCATCAGCAGCTTCCAGTCCATCCAGTCCACCTAAACCAAGTGCATCAGATTACCGACGTTCTTGACCACGGTAAACACCACGATGGTCACCAACGGGTTCGCCCAGTAGTGGATGGACCGCACCGTCATTGAGCTGAATGGTGTATGTAACTATGAACTGAGGACCGATTAGGTTGCTGGCGATAAGCTAGCAATTAATGCATTAATTAAATTAATATAAAACACAATAGTACGACAACAATATGTGACACTCTCGATGTCATAGATTTTGCATAATAATGATAATAATATATGACGGGGTGTGTATGGGATATGTTTAGTCTTGATTATAAGTTGTGTTTTTGGGAGGGGGTGGGTAATGATTCATTTTTATTTTACTCGATTTCATAACGTTTGTTTGAAACAATTTGTCTATACGTTAACAATCTTTCAAAGAAGTCAAACCATTGTTAGTAGGATATCCCTTATTGTTTTCATTATTAAAAATATTTTAAATACAAATAATACAAAATACAAACATATATTTGAACTATCTACTCGGGTATAATTCCCTGCCTAAAAATAAAATATATATTACACAGAGATAGTATAAAATATATCGAATTTCAAAACGAATATTTTACGCTTTTACGAGGATGCACCTGAAAGATATAATGTTATGTCAAAAAGTCATGAATATTATATAATTTGTTTTCATATCTTATTTTAATATACCTACATTATATATAGGTATACTGGAAAATAGTGATGTGATGCGATGTAAAAGCCAAGTTCACGCAGATCGTAGATCTATGTTTTTCGATTATTAATGTATTTTAATACTTACCATACGTACATTCATACGAACGATTTCAAAAATAATTTCTGGTTTTGCTAAAAACTTAATACTTTTTAAAATCATCGTTTGATAATATATTTTTTTTTTTTACTCTAATAAAACATAAGATCATATAAGCCGCCGTCTTATAAAAATATACAACTATCACCCACGTTAAGAAATAATCTTTTCTACCTACCAAAAAAAAAGGTATCCGAGACGTCTCACCAACCAAAGTTATGGCAAAATAAAAACGTCTTGGCAGAAACTTTGACAAACAAAAATTTACTCTTAGAGATCGTCGTTACTGTTTTATCACTATTCGTTTCAAATCTAAGCTCAATAATTACGTCACTATATAATTTCCCTCCTTACTGCCGTGTTGCATGTATAGAGTATAATATACCATGGTATATAAATACCTATTTCTCAGATCCATATCAGACCGAATCTGTAGATAGCTGTCCGCTGATGGATCATAGATGTTGACTGGACTGTAATATCGGGGGGGGGGGGGGGGATTCAAGGCACATAGGAGGCATGGTGATTGTATCCAGTTGGACTGTTCATGAACAACTCCCTGCACGTTGTCTTTGTCTGCATCTGCTTGGTTATCCTCGACGATCGTAATTTCGTCTGTAACGTCATCCTGGGCTCGGATACTCCACGTACGATTTCTCGGTTTGATCTCATCTGCAATTGTTCTGCATTAGACAGTACTATACTAGAGCTATTTTTTCTGATTAAAACTGAATTTACATCAGATGTTCAATAAAACAATCGTCTACTTGAATAAAGGGTAGTAAATACTAAATAGCAATGAATGGCCGAAAATTAAGCAAAGACACTTTCCAAGTTCTGTATTTCAATCATACATTTTGTATGCGTTTCAACCAAATATGAGTAAGATATTTGAATGTAATTAGTTGTTTAAAACGAAAAACATTTTTCCATTTTCAATTTACATTCGAGTAATATTTTCCACTGACCATCATATAATGTAGTCAGAGATTTTAGTCTGCTGAAACAAACCTAACAGAGTACATTGCACCACAAAATAATATCTAATAATACGAATAATAATAATAAAGATAAAATAAATAATAATTACACAAGTATTGTGATAAAGTCTAGTTGCCAGCTATCGTGAAATGAAAATTATTGCTCGTCATCATTTATCCTACATATGCGAGTCTAAAATTTCCAATCTAGTGAAATTTCGCTTTTTGTACCAAATGTGTTATTTCATATTATTATTTTTTGGTTAATTACCATGTACGCCGCAAATTTCCACTTATTATAATAAATATTGTATTTATTCTGTAATCAGTATTGCATCCTGAATTGAATATGTAGATGGCAATTAGTACACTCGGTTGAGGTTAACTGGTTAAGGGCAACTGGTAGATTGTTCAAATGGCCGAAAATAGCTATATTTATTTTTTCATTGATAACTTTTAATATGCCAATGTGTACACCTACATAATATATTTTAGAATGAAAAAAAATAAAAATATAAGATTTCTAAATTTCGTATGTTCTCAAGTACCCATATTTTTAATTAATCTAAACAATCTAAAAAATATATGTATACTAATTGCCTATTGATATATTATTCTTATATAACTTTACGATTTAAACTTTCAAGATAATTTGTAATTGCACTTAATATACACAATAGCGTGCTGGTTATTTAATAATAATCTCGGTAATAATATCATGAAGTTGAAATGTACTTATTTGCAAATTTAATATTTTTAATATTTTTTTTTATTCTAAAATATAAAATTGTATAAAGTTTTGTCAAATATTGTCAAGAAGAACACAATGAAATGATAAATAGATTTATTCATGGAAATTAATTATACTACCTATTTAGTATTTGAGTTGCATTGTTTCATAATTATACATACATCATCATCGTATTACTGGGTCATTATTATTTTTTGTTTGTTTAGTCATTTAGTGCAATTATTATTAAGGAACTACCGAAGTGTCAGTGTTATTTTTCACTAATTATTAAAAATGGTACCAACAATATTCATTTAAATAGCGAAATATTGTAAAATATGTTCACAATTAATAATCTAAGAACTTATCTTTGTATTTGGGGTATTCTTGTTTAAGGAATCTAAATTAATTTTTCATGGAGAAGAGATTTGCAGTTACATTGTTTGCAATGCTCTTTCAACACTTTCGTAAAGCTTTATTGTTTTTAATTTATAATTTTAATAAAATGTTAATTTCATTCGCTTTTACATCCGATCAAAGCTCCAGTTCCCCTCGTGATACGACGTTAAACCATTTATTTATTGTCATTGGATATTAATATATTTTCATCGTATATACGGTTTTCAGATGAAAATTATTAATATAGACATGATAATAGCTACAGATATAATATCATAATATACCTACCGTTATTGACTTTAAAACGTTAATTTATTGTTATATATATACTTTAATTTTATGTATAGGTAACTATATTAGAATAATCATCATCATCGTATATATGTGTACACATAAAATATATAAAATATCTTCATCATCATCTCATTATTTATTTATTTTGTATATTAAACATTTACATAAAAAAACTAGACAGCGGAAGGAGCGAGCAATGTACAGAGTTGATTTTACATTATAATAAATTTGTTAAAAAGCTAAATTATAAATGTTTTACTTTGAGTGTTAAAATCACAACATTGTTTGTGTAATGAAATACATAAGGTCTTACATTAGAAGTTTACCCAAAACATCATCGGGTATATAGGAGTTATATATTTATATGTTGACTCTGAATAGTTGTTGAATAGTTAAATGTTAAAATTATCCTCTTATTTTATGGTTAAAATAACAACAGGATATTTTCTAATTCAATATATTAAGTTCTCAGTCCCGTATTATTTATATGCTTAAAAATACACACATTCATAAATGTTATATTGACTATATATATATGCAGGAGTTAAATGATTAAATGTTACATTACTTACATAGTTACATCATGCTTGTTGTTAAATTTGACATCAAAGTATAGTACAAAAACACCTAGATCATAATCGCTGCACAATACACATTTAAAAAATCATGTAATAAATAAATTTATTGACAGGAAAAGTTCATAAAGTATCGTATTTCGATATATTACTAACGGTCAATATGATCGATTAACCATTAATAAAAACGTGTATTATGTATAAAAAGAAAAGTTCCCTAAATTAATTGATTGGTTTCTACTTGTATAATAGCTATATATATATATATAACATATCAGTATTTCCAAAATACTAATAATTAAGTAGGCCAATGTTGACTGAAAAATATTCGTCTTTGGAATAGGGAACTGAATATACATATCGCTATAGAGTAAAAAACTTTTAAAAAAATGTTGTGTTGTATAACGACTTCAAAATTATGTAAATCTTTTTTTCATAAATATAATATTAAAATAATGAGTGTTTTTCGTTAAAAAAATCATCTGATATGCATCAGTAAGTTGAATACCCATTTACCGTGCTAATATATCACTTTATATAATTATTTGATAAACAATAATTTAAGGCGTAAGGAGATGTAATCTGTAAACTCAATTCCAGACAACTATAGTAGCACCATATATTTTGTATAATAAGGGTTTTTTCAACAACGACATATTATTTAGAAGTAATTTTAAGATCACCATTCCCAGACATCGGTTCGATTACATCAATATTATAACAATTTTAGAACTCAACTAAATAATTCATATTATAATTGTAACCTCATTACAGCATTGTTCTAGGCTGAAAAAACTAATGTTTGACTCAAAATGTTTCTTTAAGTTTTTTTTTGTAATACTGCAGAATTTAAAATCTCACAATAATGTTTTAATACTATTATGTTGTTTTTTAGAATATTATTTGTATGTTTGTTGAATTTAATATACTTACAATATTTTAATTAAAATTATAAAAAAAGAACAATAAATGCAGAATCTAAAATAATATCTCATTATGAATATTGTCTGCGGTCATTACAAATGAATTAATTTTAAAATGTAACTTAAAATTTGAAAAAAAATATTATACTCGGAACGTTCTATTACAATTTGTTTTGCTGTATTTATAATTTAATACATTAGAGAGACTTTATGACTGTATAAGTGAGGCCAGGGATGGACTGGCGATATTAGAGCGGCACGGAATTTTTTCAAAAGCGGCCAAAAAACCTTGTATAAAAAAAACAAAACGAAACGGGTAGAAAATAATAAATATTATACAAAAAATACGGTTGCCGCAATAACTCGACAACTTGGATTTTTTCACTTATTCCCCTTGAAAATATGCTCGTGAGGTATTTCGAGTTAGGTACCTCGAATAATACATAATATTATTATCTTGAAGCGATTTTTTTTTTTTATCCCCCTCCCACTTCGAGGTACCGCGATTCGCGACTCGGCTGTAATAGTTCACAATGGTTCTTTACAGACTCAACGACCAATACTGATATTAGTGGTTATTCCGCCATAGTTTTATATTTTACTATTGCAGGACATCGGCTACAGGCAGTACCTATAGTGTTTTAACCACTATAATACGAGTTTTACTGTGGCGACGAATAATTATTTTGACAACCGTTCGATGTGAAATCATCACACCCAAACTCAAAATCAACAAACAACCGGGTGCATGACATATTATTTGCATGGCAGCAACGCGTGTACACAATCAGCTGCAGATTTCTGACTGTGTGGAATACTAAACATGTTACGCGCGCGACGATAATATTGTAAAACGTATAACGATAATAATCCGACCGAATTTCGTCGAAACATTATAATATCAGATTATTTGAATCCAAATATAATACGACTGTGTAGCCTGTAGGTGTATCATAACACATGTTTCGCATTGTATTATTATTATGGCGTTATATTATATAATCAGTGATGACAGCTAGTGCTCGACTTGGGGAACGGAGTACCACAGCTAATTGTTCGGCAACTTAAGAGTACCCCTGCTATTATTTTTAAGGGAAAATATTTGTCAAATCATATGTATCAAAATGCGCTAGATACCGTCATAATTTGTGTCGTGCATTATTTCATAGTCGCGGATGCATAGATTAGTTAATATTAACTAATTATTGCTAAACTATTCATTTATTCGCTTTTACCATCGTTTTGAGTTTGATATTTTATTTATGACTATGATAAAATATTATGTACAATAGTTACTATATTTGTCTATATTAATTTGTATTTGTATTTTTTTTTTTTTTTTAATGAACTATTTATAAATATTTTTGATCCAATTTAAATAGGGGTATTAAGGGTGTGGGAGCATACCCCCTACTGCTCGGTAACTTTTAAAAAGTGATGGGGCGCTCTTTTTTTAAAAGTAAACCGGTTCCAACTACTTTAATTTTTTCAAGTCGAGCACTGATTTTAATACGAGTATACAGCCGAAACCGTGCCCTCCACCTCTATATAAGTGTCCTGGATGTGCAAGTATATCGACGACGCCCGCCGTAATCGATCGGACTTTTGGGGTCCTGGAATGTACGGTAAGATTTTGATTTCACGACGACGGCTCTCGGCGGGGGCCCTTTTTCGTCGAAAATCTGGCAGTCGTCGCGTGGCGCGACGTAGTCGTACCGTCATTTGAATATATATCGCATTCCGTATCAAAAATATACATAATAATATATACGGACGCTTTCCCGTCGTCGCCTCCCCCCCCTTTGGGGGTGGGCGGGGGGGAGGAAGTGCGAAAGACGTGCTATCGTTGCGGTCGTCGGCGCGCTCGACGAGTGATTTATGACCTCATCTGTCGTCGTCGAAACCGCCGCCGCCGCCACCCCTATCAACGCAACGTGTCGAGCCCCCGCGCCCGTCTCGGGATTATAATAATAACAATATAATATATCGTATATAAATTTCACCTCTCGTAATTCGACTTTCGGCGAGCCGTCAACCTGTCCTCCGTTCGTCGCGAGTAGACTATAATAATATGATATATAATGTACAATAATAATGTATACGGTATACGACGTAGGTACATGGTATACGCCATACGGTATAGGACTGATGAGGATTAAAACGTTAACGTGAGCATCTATTAGAAATACCTACGTGTCAGTAGAGCTTCCGTTGAACGAAATATAACGCGACCATATGTAACCGAGTTTATGAATTCCTCTATATTATATAACGCGATATAGTTTGTTTCCTGATAATGATGATATGGAAGTCTCACTGTATACGCATATGTATAATAAATGCCTAAGGAGCAACAGATTTTTCCAGTCATATAATATAATATGAACAAGTGGCAAGGGGAGACACTATAATATACATCATACGTGAGAAGAAGTGGAGGTATTCCTTGTAATGATAAAAAAAATAATCTCGACGGGATTACGTGTGCACGACACGTGGCAATCTCACACGACATGTTGGCTGTGCCCGGTGCGCCACATGCGGACTTAATTTCATCGGGGTAAATGATTTTAATGAGTGGACGGCAAAATATTGAAACCCTAAAAAATAAATAATAATATGTACGAGTATGCATGGAATTCGTTTGTTTTTTTCATCACCGCACAATTATTAGTGAGGACAATAAATACGGCTAACTTGCCTTAACAGGTAAGGTAACTAGAAAATTATAACTGTATTTCATTTTCTAAAATATTGTTGTTTTGTCGGAGGTCTTCTAAAAAAAAAAAACCATCAGGTATTGATGATGGGTTGTTGGAGTGCAGGGTAAGATATAGTCTCTCAACGCTTATAGACTAGATATGATGAATGCGAATGTTTGTGGATAATTTAGACTGCGTGTTGTACATAACATTGGAAAAACTATTCGGTGGAAACCGAATTTTTTCACGCTTTCTCCCAACACTTCTTAGTTCTTAATAGTTTTTCCACAGCGTGCTCATAGAAAAACTTTGCGGGAGTGAAATGATCTAAAAAAGTACCAACTGTAGACTCGATTTACAATCGATAGTCACAATATAATAGGCATATAGCTATAGTATAGGACTGTACTTGACATTTTCCGAGCACGCATTCTGCTTGAAAAAGTGTACACAGAAAAATATAAAATAAAAACCATGAGAAAAAAACGTCACAGTAACATTCTTTTATAATAAATACCAAGCAGCTGGCAACTGTATATATGTGCTGCACTCATATCGGTTCGCTCGCCTCGTCACAGACTAAACTTTGATTATTGATATTTTAGTATAGTTGTCACAGTTAGTCGTGTAAACAACTATTGAACGATGATAATTCGTTTATTTAAAACACTGTCGGGAGAGTGTAGAGTTGTATAGGCACCTATTTAATATTCATAAATAATACTAAATAATATATTTTATTATGGGTAAAGTGGCAAGTACCATTCTAATTTCTTCAAAGCCCCTACGACATGCAGGCGAGCTTTGTACTTCGTAATAATATCTTATACTCTACATATCGATAATCTTAAAGTATCTAACAACATTTTACACTAACATACAATATTATAATCATTATTCATTAGTCATTACCCATTAGTCATTACTAAAGCTCAAACAGGAATCTGTATAGACATACAATATATTTATTAATACCTGCTACCATATTATACAGCCATTATAGACCTACGATGGCTACAATCTCAGACGTATTAATACAATAATCGCCTTACGATTCCATTATTAAGTGTTAACACGATTTAAGTTCTGATTCACTAGACAAACCTTTTCCTTAAAACATAATTCTTACTGTCAAATTTGAAATGCGAATTTCTAAAACAAATGACTATTCAAGATTTAGTGGATTTGGCGCATCTTAAGGAACGATCTAACAATGTTTTCCACCGATATTTTTACAAGTCGGTATGTCTTATAAATGTTCAGTATTAATGCGTGACATCGTCTCAAAGCTTAAGCTTGTTAGTTAAACTATCGCATACCTTTATTTCCAAATGAACCACTAACATAGATAGGGAGAACATTACTATTCCTTCATCCAAACACGAACACGGCATAGTTTATTGAAAATTAAAAATATCACACACCTTTACGTACGTAACTCAACTCCACAGTGTAAGCTAACCAACATTGGCTAGTGAGCTTATAAAATATTGAAAAACTACATATACTCACAATTAAGAATCTGTATTGATAATGAAATAGTGTTTTAAAGACAACTAACTTAAAAGAAAAAAATATTATCTCATGAATTTTAACTCATTTTGGATATAATTGGTGTTCGTTATTACATTACTCGAAAAGGGCTCAGCTTTTAAGTTATCACAAGGGGGCCAATTAATTTGTTTAGTTATATGACACGTATTATATAAATCTACTTTTATTAAAAATAAATAATCGGTAAAAATGTCTTTAAGATTATTCTTTTCTGCACTCTGTTGCATTACACAAAAAAAAATAGTTAAAAGCTACTTCGTCAAAGACACGAATGTCGTAAATAAAAAACAAATTTTCAAAAATAATAGGTATAAGTATAGGTGTTCCTCGGCGCTCTTGAAAAAAGTATGAGTAAATTATAGAGGAATAACGTCACACGATCCGTCAGCAGGGGGAGAGAATAAGAGACTATAATACATAGTTTTGGCTTTATAAGCTACACATTTTTTTCGTTCCCCGTTTTCTGTTCAAATAATATCGTATAAATAAGACTTTTACGATCTGCCAATTATCTCGTCCACGATCGTAAAACGATATAATGATCTAACATATTTTTAACCGTTTGATTGCCTCGCTTTGGCCTCCACCAATCTCCGCTCGGCGGGAAGAAGGTCGACGAATAGTTTTGGTGTCTGCGACCGAACGCAGACCCAACGGACGACGGGCGACGGTTGACAATATGTCCCCGGAGACGTTCCTCTCGCTGTGTCTTCCACCAGTTTGGTACTCCGACAATGCGGATGTGACTTCCGCCGAGAAACGTTGGTTAAGACTTAAATTATTCGTTCATTATGTATACAATAATTGAACATTTTTTTCTATACGTTCCTCGTCAGGACCAACCAGCGACGGATTTCACACGGTTTTTTATTTTCGTTTAAAAAATTTACGAATAAAACAAATCCGCACTTGGTCAACGCGCCGAGAGAATCATAATGATGCATTATTATGCCGTTACGCGATGTGAGTACGAACAACGTTTAAAGTGTGAACAACTGTAAATTATTAAAAACGTATAATTTCAATTGGACAGGTAGGTATATATTATAGTCAAGCACGGGCGTTTTCAAACCGAGATGGCTGAACACACAAATCAATAACTGCTACTTTAATCATAGGCATGAACAGGGTGGGCCACGGTTTTTTTTTCTTGATCATTACACGAGAAGACTGAAAAATATGGTGGACCCACCCTGTATACAGATTTTATTACACTAGGTACATAATATTATATTACAGTGCTCATATATACCTGCACATATACATGCCTATATAGTTATTTCATAACGCATCGTCGTCGTGTGGTAGCTCTTTTTATTACCGCCACGTGAACGACAAAATTCCCGTGACGTCGCATTAGCATCTGTATTATTATACGTGCATACAGGGTGGCCCATTAAAATGGCCGGTTTTCGAAGTATTCGAGTATAAAATAGAAAAAAAAAAACCGAATAAAAATTAGTTATCAATAATAATATATTAGAATGAATATTACGGATATATGCCATAAAAAAAAAATTGCGTTATCACTGACCTCTCATTTTAAGCACCATTCCGATATTTCTCTTATGTTTTCCGCTGTGCGTCACTTCTAAGAGTGTATTGAAAATTTCTTCTCCAACTTTTTTTTTAGACATTCGACGTCTTGAGGTTTTTTTTCGTCTCAAAAGTGCATTGTTTTCATCTCCATTGTTTCATATTTTACTAAATGGCGTATTGTCTTTAAACAAATAATATTTAGTGAGCATTCTTATAATAGTAGGTATACCTACCTATCTGAAGTCATGGTCGAGAAAACCAATTTTTAAAATCGGCCGTTTTTCGTGGGTATATGTTATTACTTATTATTAAAGGGAGAAGTGCAGCAGTGCAGGTGTGTCGTGTACATTGTGATTTGTTATGAGCTCATGGCATAGTTTTCAACGGAATTATAAAACGATTTAAAGCGCTCAATTTATTTTTTTTTCAATGTTGTCATAATGCTATTTACATATTTAATGACATTTATCGAATGATTGAGCACAATAACAACTATTTGCCTAAATTAATATCGAAAATTACTATTTTAATTAATTACAATTTTCAATTTTATTAAAATATTTAGAATACAAAGCAATTGGCTTACTAGGGACTAAAATTTAGTTAACTCATTATGTATTATCTTATTGCCTATTTGTCCTATTTATAATTCCATATTTGTTTACAGGATTTATGACAATGACTCAAACGTCGTTCGACACCCGTCAATGTTTGCAGAATTATTTTAAAAGTAAAAAGCAGACATACGAGCGATCGTCGTTTACTCAATTATTTGTACTGATCAGCTGTAGCCTGAGAGTGTACTTACACGCCTACCTTTTTTTTTCTTTTTTTTTTCGTGTTATCGAGAACCAGAGGGGGACCGCGTTAGCATTACTTCCCCTAAACTTACACGCCTACCTATCACAAATAGTCCTTATTTACTCCTCGATATATAAACCATATTGCGGAAAAACGTAATTAAAAAGCCGTGATCAACTGCAGTCATTAATAATAATTGTTTACTGCACAATATGGATAATATTATGTATGATACATCGAACAATATATTTGAAGAATAATTTAATACGTTGATAGGGGATGTAGTAAGTTAAGTGCATTATTTTATTCATTTAAATATTTAAGCTTTATTTTTAAAAAAAAATGTGAAATTCACATCCTCCTATAATCCAACTAAATCTCCGCCCATGTTGTTTCATGTTTGTCACTTGTATATCATAATATTATAGTTTTGCGGGTGTGTCGTGTATGTAGTTGTGTTTAAAAACTAATTTTATAGAAATAAAAATAACCACGATCCTAAAAATGATTTTAAACGAATCCCGAAGGTCGAACCAAAGAGCTCGTTTACTGATTTTCTATTGGCTCTTGGTAAAGTATACGCGTTTTTTAAGACTATATGTTGGAAAATGTAAAAAAAGACCCATTCAAAATACCACCCACGCTAGGTTTCCGATCTTTAGTAGGCATGGTACATGAAACTTTTCGTTGAAAAAAAAACTCAAGACTTTACAGTACAAAAAGAACAACAGAATCGAAGGAATAATTAAACGTGATAACAACTAATATTAACTTACAGTGCAATAAATCCGTCAAAATTCATCATTGTTGTCGTTTGGCATTACATGTACAACATATGGCATACACATATAGTATATTTTTAGATTTAAATCTACACAACTTCCTGCAGTGCACAGTTCGGTTTTCGATTTTTTTACCCTACTGCGGTGCGTAGGTACGTAAGAGTAAGTCGTCGCGAAAACGCGTGCATGTATATAATATATATTATGATATTGTTGTACCCGAGTTTAATATCGCCATCAAATATTTATAAGCCGTGCATAAAATGTTTGGTTTTTTTTTTCGCCCGCAAAATGTTTACGGACGCGTGATAGAAATACTACCTATATATTTTGTTTGTATCCAGCGCAGTGTACATAATATATATTATATGTTATGGTACATATACATGCGTTCCGACGCTAAATTAAATTTTCCATTTTTTTTTTTTTTTCGTACCAAGTTTACGCGTGTGTTCATAAAAATGTCGTATACCTTTCGGACGCCATCGGGGCGGTAAACCGAGCAAAAACCAGAGGCTATATCCATAGATTAGATACCTGGGTATAGGTATATAATAAATGTTACATCGGAGACGAACCGGGAGGGGCGAACGACGCGGTTTATTTCTTCATTCGTTTTACAAATATCCACGGCTGCCTCGCTCGCACGACGTCTAAAACGACAGCGCCTCGATGTAACGTCTACATAGCAAGCAGCAAGATAATAGAGATAATGGAGCACTCTCCTAACCATTTGATTAGTAATTGAATAATAATTATTATTATGGTTGCCTAGGTTATTAGTTACTACTAATAACACAATAACCACGTGAAATTACACCGTCTAAAATAATGGTCCATACATCACTGTTTACAGTTAGTACACCTATATTATACCGTATTTTTGCAATCATTCCAAATGTATAGTTATGATGTCCAGACAATAAGAACGGCGGCGCAAATTAAAAACAATCGGTAACGTTTGTACAGACGACGATCCCGTGGCGTATAATATAAAAGCACTTATCCTAATTAAACGGCATATAATCTCTTTTAAATAACGTATAATTTTACCGTCATCGTCCTGCCCCCCAGTCGCGCATCGTCGACCAGGTGGTAATTACGACGAAACTTCACGTCCCCTCCTCCCAACGTCTCCCCAGTGCGACATCGGCTAGCGACAATTATAAGTATAAACGGTCACTTTGCATGCATTCATACACAATACGCACGCACCTATAGGCATATAACATGTGCAATAGGGTTGTAATAACATTCTTTGTCGCTCGGATTTTATTCGAAACGGGAGCACACCAAAATAGTATATTAATTATTGTTAAATTTGTTTGCTTGGAACTTAATACTTAGTAAAACAAAAATTCCAAAAAGATAGTAGGTAGGTACATATATATAAGTATACTGTAATCATGCGTTGTATATAATAGGTACATGCAAAAAATATAATAATACAGTTTACAACAGGGTCGTTTTGAAATGCGCCAAACCAAAACACCGCAAGCCTAATATAAGAAACAACAAAGTAAATAACTGATGGTTCGAGAAGCGTGATCAAAAAAGGTGTAGAAGGCGCAGGTCACGTTTGATAACGGGTACTTATTATTTATTAATTTGAGTTACCAGTCTAAGACAGTATTCAGTGATTTATTAGTGGTTAAAAGTGCGCCTACGCATGAATGAGAAACACGGGGACGCAGAGAAAATAAGTTGTGCGGAAGTTATAGCGAACGAAAAGAAATAAAGAAAAAGCTGACAAATTTATCGATCAGACTCGCGCACATGTATCGTATCACACGCGTGTAATATCGAAAAATGAGCTCAAGTTACGCCAAAAAATCAGCATATTTAAACAGATCGGTGAAATATGTAGGTTCACATTCGACGATTTTAATACGTAATCGGCTACACTTTCGCGCTCCCTTGCCGCACGCATGCATAATATGTACATAATATATATATGTGCACTTGTAAAATATTTAAATGACTTATAAGTCGGCTTCGTGGAAATCCTCTGAGGCGCCACGCTTTTACGGGAATTGAATTGCCCGTCCGTTTTGCGTTCCGATGATACGTGTACAAAAAAAAAAACACGACAAATCGCGATTTTCTCGTTTCGAAATAAATGACTACGCGATTTACTATACCGGTGTCGATATAACAGGCATATTTTACACGGAGTGAAATGACCTTAGATTTTCAAGTCCCAACAGCATATGCTTATACGGTACCTAGGTATATAATATACATTATATACTCTGGTGACGTATCTAAGCTCAGTCAGAAAGGAGGATATTCTATGGTGTTTAACGCAATGTTTTTGATGCTTATGTATGGCTCCCCATCCACGCACGAATTAACTCCTTGAATTTTAAGTAAAATTAATTTTTCATTTTATTTAATTTTCATTTCACAGTTGTGATATTATTATCGATATAGTTAGTAAATACATGAAAAAAAGTTCCAATTTCAAAAGGATGCCATCGACATCCTAATGGGTTGAAGCATCAAATGTATACAGGGTGATTCACCAAGCATCCTCACCCACTGTTTTCTTAAATAATGCAGTTATTCAAATTTTGATTTATCTTCAGAATTTTTGTACTACTTAAGGAGTGTTTTGTGGAGATACAATAACTTCTGTTTTTTAAATGAAAACCCCTCTATTCAACTATAAATTATACAGTAGATAATTTTTCTGAAAATTTTAAAGTTTCAAAATCAAAATACGTACCGAGTAGTTTTTAAGTTGTTTAACTTTGAGTTCTAAGGATAAAAGGTCCATGGTAATGAGTTTATAAGATATGAGGGTTATGGTGATTTGAAAATTGTAGTCATTAATATTAATCCATCGATATTAAAAATTTGTAAAAATGGACCAAGTATAATAAGTATTAGATCCCATTTTATATTTATGTAAAAACCTGTTTAAGGGACTATTATCCTTAATACAAACATTTTAATAACTAAGAAACTGCTCATTAAAATTTTGAATGTAGGACATCAAAATTTCAAAAAAATATCCATTAATTAACTTACAGTAAAATAGGGAGGAGGGGACTCACATTTCAAAAACAGAAGTTTATATCACCACATGACACTCCTTAAGTAGTACAAAAAAATTCAAGAATTTAAATATTAAATTTAAATTCATTATTATAGGAAATAATGAGGGTAAGCATGTTTTGTGAATCACCCGGTATACTCCATCTACCCACATTAGACTCGTCTCGAATAACACGAAATGACCTATAACATTTGTTATATCGTACGCATAAGGCACTATTATAATAGGTACTCACCTATAAAGATAAAAAAAAATACCTGTACAATAGGTAGTGCATATTTCTGGTATAATCTAAATTTCTACGGTATAGATAGTGGGTGATAGTTAAAGGTGGTGATTGCTAAAGGAGGATCCTCGATTAATGTACTTTTAACATGCAATATAAGTTATAATATAATAGGTTTAGTTATATGAAATAACCTATTAGTTAATTGTTTCGTATACGTAACTTTTTACTTTGATCTCGAAACGATTAATTTATAATACCTAAATGCATTTTATACGTATTTCTTATACATATTATGTAAAATATAATGCATGTAGTAGATATGCGATGTACGTACCTATACTATATATACACGATGAGAGATGAATTTATGTTCGTAAATAATTAAAACTGTAGCTGCGGGGTCTTAATATAAAAGTACTGATTTACTAATACACTTAATTGTGAAAACAGGATAGTAAAAAATATATCTTAAAACACAATATTATACAATATGATGTATCCGTTAACTTATAAAATAATATTAGATGTTAAAAAAATAAATTATATAATACTTAATACAATTATAAGATTTTATAAAAATCAGATCTTCGGTTGAGCAGTATTGTAAAAAAAAAAATTACGCCTCCATGAGCAGGGTTTTGACTGTTTTCGATGTAGAAGGGTCGTTCAGATGAGCTGTAGTGTACCTATGCAAAGAAAATAAGCAGACGGTTATCAACAGACTCATCATTATTTTTGTCATAGAGGTATAGCGCCTCGGTCCCAAGCTTCTGACACCCCCCCCCCCCCCCCAACAACAACATGACTCATTACCTCAGTGCGTTCAACAGGTTTTCAGTCTGAAATTCCTCCGGCTGGTCTTTGAGCAGCCTTACGCAACCTTTAATGTCTATATTGGAAGTCTTGACGAACGCTCCGTTTGGGTGCACGTGGTCATATAGTATGATGAGGCCGACTAATACGCGAAGCATGAAAAGGTGGGTTTCCTGTTTTCTGAACTGAACCGTACTGTAGAACACACACAGTTTTATTAATAACATGTTATGTGCATGCACATTGCGATTATATAACAATGGTATCAAGGAAGTAAATATGACTTACGGTGTTTCCAACATGCGTATACACACTTTTACCATGGTACTCAACATATCAATGGCATAGTCAACGAGCCGTTTATCCTGGAAATAAAGAAAAAAAATGTCAACTGTTGATGTGAAAAGCAAATACTTGATTGGAATGGATTGGAATAGGTATAGCTGAAATGACAAACCGTCACAACGAATTACGAAGAAAATTTAGAACAGCAAAAAAAATGTTTGGTGAAAATAATACATATATTATACATAGTGCTAGATAATAAAATAATAATTCATAGTTCGTTTTATTCTAGGTTATCCCGATGATACTTTGCATTGTGTGTCGGTAAAATGTCAGATTGCATAATGCAAAACATCTTAACTCCTGTATAATATAATATAGTAGGTAACAGTAAGTAGTTACTTTGTTCAAAAATTGTGAAGTAACGTTTGACAGTGTTCTCAACATTGGCGTTGCTTCTGCGTAGAACAAGGACACTTTGTTGGCGACGTTCAAGTTGCTGTTAGAATCTTCATCTTGGTCCGTGAACGAATGCACTGATGCGCCTTCACGCATCAACACTCGTCTGTAATAGCTAAAGTCGTTTTGAATTGCTGGAGTTCGCATCTGAAATTTGAAAACAATGAAATTGCTCAAGCAACTTTTAATAAAGTTTTCCGACGAAACGCTGCCAACGACAGTACACCTACCTTGTATTCATCGAACTTCAACACAAACTCAATGATCTCGGAAAATTGTTTAACTAGAGCTTGTTGATTTTCTAGGTGTAAAGATGGGGTTATATCATCTGAACATATTTCAGTTAGAATTTGAGGTACAACGAAAGCTGGAAACAAAAACAAAGAGTGTTTTAATTAACTTCTTACGGAATTTATAAAAGAGTGATCTCTCAATATGCGGTTTCACTAAAAAAAATATGTGGTTTACCAATGAACAGTGGTCTACAATGAAAATGTCATTAAATTTAATGATTTTGCATGAATTAAATAATTATTAAAATAAAACTGAAATAATATGAATTAAAATCATTTTTATAATTGTTATATATTAATTAATAATAACTGTGCAATTTAATAAGTAATTCGTCAGTTAATAATATATATAAACAATTATTTTACAAACATTTTTAGAAGTAAATTAACTAGGTGGAGTAACTCACTATAATAAACAACAAACGAGTAACGACACTAAACTAACTAAACTGTAGTTACCTATAATAATATTATTCTATAACATTAACAAATAGTAGATATAAAGATATAATGTATTAAGTGGTTTCAAATAATACGATTATCATAATGATGTGGATAACCTAAATTTATTAGAACACAATACATTGTTAGATCGGAAGCTATACTCATATTAATTATAGTTTGGTGGTACACAAAACGACGGTATACCGCATTCTGGGAGGTAGCCCAACAAATAATACAGTATCGTTAAAACATAAAAATAATTCTAATGACATTTACGTTAATGGTGATTGCATTGTAAATATTATTATTTATCTTTTTTAAACTTAACTATAGATAAATATAGTAATAAGTATTTAGGTAAGTATTTTTATGAAATGTAGGTGCATTAAATAATTTTAATTTTAATTGATTATAAAATTTAAAACATTTTTAAATCAATATTTTGAAACAACAACATTTTTTTTAAATTTTTTGAAAACAAAAATTGTATTAATTTTGTAAAAAATTTGGAAAGCCGGTCTGCTGTATAGTAGGCGTCGAGTGCATCTCGTTATTGAATAGGTGAGTAACTGTAATGGATATGTTAAATTTAATGTAAATAACTGCATACGAGAAGACTAGCGAAGACGGTCAGCCCTAATTTATTGCAAAATATATTTATAAAGACATTAGTAATTTATTGTACTAGCTATTAGTATAATACGATAGTTTGAATTAATATTGTAAAAAAATAAAGTTTTTTTTATTATATAATTGTCATAAATAATATTATATATTTGAATAACATGTATTTTTATTAACTTGAATAGCTTCACTCAGGATTATGAGCCTATAATTGCATCAGAATTCAAAACAATTGCAGAACCACTACCATTCATGAATCATTTATAAAATTTATATTTGTTATAGGTACCTATATTAGTGTCGACTATCGATTATTATAAGCAATTATCATAATAAACTATGAACAAATATTATAATTTGATTTTTCGTTTAGTTAATATAAAACTTACCTATTTTTTGTGAGAAAAAATAGAATCGTCTCAAAGTGCGGATTCGAGGCATCAACGCTTCCCATGTCAATGCATTTTGTTCGGCACTTGGATTATTAATCGCTGCTCGTATGTATTGGTCAGCACCCGAGTAATGTTTGAGGTCGGAAAGCACGTCAGATGCCTCGGTAAGCACGATTTGGACCTCGTCAAATAGTTGCATTTCACTTTCGGTAGGTTGGGCATCTAAAATTTTAAATTAAATGAAACATTCATTTGTTCTAATTTATAAATGTCATCGGTCAAAGTTGATCACATAATTGGTTTGATAATAATACTACTACTAGGTACTACTAATAAAAAAAACATTAGTGCGATACACGTTTATCAAATATAATGCAGACATGACGTAAATGATGCGAAGTTTGTTAAAATAATTTATACCTAAGTTATAATTATTATTAGCAACGATTGTTCAATATTCATACATTACAATAGTATAATAATGACTATTAACATATTATGTTTAAAAAAACCACCAACAACCTGAATCACTTAAATGAGTCATATAACGTAATAAAGAAAGTCTGTAACACATATTATAACGTCATCCAATAGTTTTGGTGAAATCATTTTTGCTGGCTGATCTTATTAAATAAAATATTTTGAAGCCAATGTGCTATACAAATATTATCAAATGCAATTCTTTATTCTTATAAAATGAATAAAAATACTCGACATCTACGCGAAAAATTGAATTTTAAGTTGTTAAATTATTGTATTATTATGTTACATAATATCGTAATTAAGAGGACGCCTTATTATATAATTATGATAGTACATTAGATAAAAATGCTAGTTTCGAAATTACGATAATGCTGTAAGTACCTAAGGATACATTTAACTTAACTTAATTTAAATATCTATAGAAAGTTACATGTCAGTTTCTTAACGGAAGTGGTTTTAAAAAAATATTATGCCTCATATTATGTGAACAAAAACTTGTAAAATTTTAATAAAATTATTATTATATGGATGTTGATATTTGATAATAGGTAAATATATTACCTTAATGGAGTAATTTAGATAATTAATTTTTATGAACAAATTTACATATTTCGTGAAAATATTTGTTCAGCATAGCTACTTTCTATAGGTCTTAGGTCATATGATAATATTTCTCAAATAAGCCACTATATAAATAATGGAATATTGAATAATCACCTCAATAATTATAAGAAGAAAATGAACAAAAATTTCAATATATACTAAATAAATACACAGATCATATGTTATATGAAATACCAATAATACCATATTAGTTTAACGAGTATCTACGATTATTTATAGTATTTTTAATTCGTATATACAAAACTGAAACGCTATAGAGCGCTTCTGACATAATTTAAAAAATTCATTACAACAATATTATAATAACAATTATATATTATAATAATCTACGGAAAATTGTTTCTAAATAATTATGTTCTTTTGTATTCATTATGTTTCAGCATAAAAATCAAAATAAACCGTGACAATACTTCTAAGTCTCGATTTAAAAACTAACTAAAGGGGAAAAAAACGTTTACTAATATATGCAGAGAATTTAAATAAAGTTTGTAACAACTCTTTTAAGAGGTACCTAATGAAAGTCCATTTTGAACATTTTATTTGATGTCAAAACTTTACGTTTTACAGTATTTAAAAGTTTAAATTATTTAAGCACTTCAACAGTTCAAACTACTTTTTAAGTTGATTTTTAATAATAATGTAACATTAGAGGACTAATTAATTATGCATTTTTAAGTAGATATAGTTCTGAGGAGTTAAAACATCAGTAGAAAAGTAATAATAGTTTTCGAACTATTAGTTTTGAATTGGCTGGCGACGAGTGCACAAGACATATTTAGAAAATAAAATCATGTAACATAAATTTATTAAGGGCATTTTTCCATCAGATTATCAACGACGTTTCTATTCGAATATATGAACGATAATACATGACATTGTTTCTTTGCCATCGTATAATATAAAGGTACATATAAAAGGAAAATAATTCATAACGTCATGACATACCTTCAAAAAAATTTCAAATTAGATTTGTTAGTAGATTCTATTTTTTCAAACATTTTTCTAGAGTCATTCCAGTAAGTTTGAATTTATTTATGGTTTTATTTTTCCAAGCATCCGAAGGGAGACACAACGGTTTAGAATCGAGAATCGATTCATAGCAATTTGTTTTTATATAAGATTAAAAATCATAATTATCATCAATTACAGCAGGGCGGTTTTCTACATAGAAAACGTTCAAATTATAACAACATTTTAAAAATAATAAGTAACAGGTAGATAATATATTATGTACTTACTTTCGAAATCCAAAAAAATGTCGTATTTCTGTTGAGCAGAGCAGCAACTATTCTCGTCTCGAGCTAACAGGCTCAATAGTTTTCCCATTATTGAAGGCCGACAGCAGCAGGCTAAGTTCATCAACGGTTCCAGCACTAGTCAAATACTCTGCGAAAACATTTTTATTATACTGTTAGTAAAGTTTGCAGCCCTAAACTATTCTTGAAGAAGAAAAAAACAAACTCTTATTCGGAAATCGGCGAACCGATAAACATCTTGTTAAAAGGAAGCCGAGGTTTTTGGGAAACAGAGTAGAAGAAACTGTTTGCGAACAAAAGTTATCGTAAATCATGGCTGGAATAGATTATTTAAACGAGACGACGTTCCACGGTATTATTCTTTTATGTACAGTACATAAGTCATAAGTATTTTTTACAAGTGTTTCTCATTGACAAAGACCATACCCACGACACGGTGGTTAGACGCAATGAAAAATGCACATATCCTGTTTTTTTCTTAATTTAAATTATGATTTTATACTACTTATATTATACCTAAATTTAAAAGTTACATTTTTAACTACAATTCAAAACTCAGACGATATTATGGAGTAAACACGTTAATAGCATTTATAGAATATGAATAAATGATTTTAAAAGTGTAGTAGATGCCTATAATATAATATACATTATGCATATTATATACAGACATACAGTGTACAGCAGTACAAACGTACAGTAAATATATGAGAGCGTGATTGCGTGTACAACGTGCATTAGGCATACCTATATCGATAGTAATTTACTTAACCATTTTACGATTCGATAGGAAAAAGGTTTAATTAGTTTCTGTTGAATTTTCAACGAACATAAAGTTGCTCGACTTAGATTGATTGAAATTTGTAAATCGATTTGCATACAAGCACATCAAATAGCAGCCATTAATTACGATTCAATTTGATTTCTTCGAAATCGATCTCATTACCAATATATTATTATACAAGCACATTAAGTTCCGTTTAATTATAATTTACAGCCGCCGGGTGAGAATTAAAGTTTTTATCTCACTGACAAAGACAAATCTCGCAGCAGATATGGAGGTAGGTACCTCCTATCGTATATTATTATATATTTCGTACATACGTGTCTTGACAACATATACAAATAGGCATTTATATACATTATACGTATATTATATGATATACCAACACGTTAAGCGCTCGCGCACACACACCATTTAGACATTCTTAGTGTAGGAACAATATCGGAAATAATAAACCCCCGAGCTTTAAACAAAGTACTTACCCGAGTTTTATCGCCCAAAAGCCCAATTACGGAGAGACAACTTTTCGTCAAGTAAATTTCTATACAAACCGAACACGGTGTAGGCAAAAGCACGGCAAGACGCATATGGCGTATACCCAGATACAGAGCAGGAGGTAGGTGTAAACACGTCATCTATAATACATACAGAAAAATTATTCGCGACGACTCCGAATGAAAAAAAAAAAATCCATAAACTAAACTATAGGTCCATGTTGCACAACTTAATACGGCATAATCGTGTATGTGCTCATATGTGTATGTGTTCCGTGTACCGTGTGAGTGTGTGTGACGTAAGTGCGTGCGTATAATTCGCGTAAGCTCAAACCAAGTTGTATCTCGGCCGGGTGGCTCGCACGGTAATATAAATGTAAATAGACACGGCGTATATAACATGTATATTGTATTCTATACATCGTAATGTGTTATTTTTTAAATAGTAGATTTTCACAGACGTAATATTTTCGTATCACGTATCGACCGCAAAATCAATGTACTTTATTATGTACCTATTAGAGGCTAATAGTGTCAACATACAGCGCTACACATTACTACCTATTTACAATCGACGAATTCAATACAAAGCAAATATTCAATAAATTGTACTGCCTATATTTCATAATAAACGTGCGTCGTGTTTTACACCGATAAAATTGAACTGTAGAATTACGCATGATAAAATAACTGTTCAGAGGATGTCAGTACACTATTTGTTTTCTCTATCCTGCCCACATGCAACATAGAAAATTTCCGTTCAGAAGATCCAATTGTGTTGTTAGCTTTAATATTAGAGTGAATACTGAATTAACCTATTGTAAAACTCAAAAGTAAAATCATCACCTAAGACGCATTATAGTTTCTTATTGATATAATATTTGATTTAAACGTGAGTTATAGTTAGTACAGTTATAATTATGTAAAATGCTACAGTTTTAAAATTCAAGCTGCATAATTTGCTTTAAAATTGAAATATCGTGGAAAATATCCTTAGCTTTAAGTTTTATTATAGGTCATTTCACTTTAAAATTAAGGCTAAAAACAAAATATTGTATCTGCCGAATACACATTTGTTGTAAGTACTGCACGTGAGTCAGACAGAGAAAACAAATAGTGCGCTGACATCCTCTTAAATTAATGAATATAGATTATAAAATATTTTAATCGGTTAACAAAATTCAATGTACTATTTAGTATACACTATATAATAACGACGAGAAGGTCACAATCCAATATTTTTTCTTTGGACGACAAAATGATTGATTAATATTTAAAAATCAGTTGAATAAAATACATTTTTAAAAAAATATTTAACATACATATTTTATTGAGAAAATTATTATGAAAATAGAATACAAAAATTTCTATTACAGTGTTAAGATGAACACAAAAACTTTTCACTGTAATGCATGTAAGTAAAGAAAACTAACACTTAGCTATTATAAATTTATTTGCATTGTTTTTGTTTACAATTATTATTTTAGTTATTCTCAATGAAATATTATAAATGTATAAATTATTGAATTAATATAAGCCACATTGCCAACTAGACACTATTAATCAAGCACTAATCGAGTACTAACATACATTATCATTAATGCTGGAGGATCTACATTCAATATTAACATAATGAAGTCAATGTTTTTTTTTACTTAAATATATTTATGAACTCACTCGACAAGTAGAAAGTAACGTTTATATACAAATAGAAAATCGATTGAAAATATTAGTATTAATGACAAATTAAATCATTATATATCATTCTTTATTGAATAAAGTTAAAACAATCATTGTGAATAGTATTATGATCATTTAATCGTCTATAAGAGTAAAATTATTAAGATTGTAAAACATTAACTTTTATTCTGAAGAAAAATTAATAATATAATACTTTAAAAATGTGATAATTTCAGCACACATAAATCTATAATAATACCCATAAATACAGTGCGAAAATCAACTTGATTTGTCACTAACCTAGATACAAAACCATTTCTTAACAAACAATGCTTATTAAACTCACAATTCAAAATCTAATAATAATCAGGGATTATTATACAGATTTCCCGGTGGCCTGACCTGATTTTCGTGTCCATAGCCTGACTGCGTCTAGAAATAAAACATTTTTTTTTTGGTTAATTCTTCCTATAGCCTACTTAAACAATTTACAGGCCTCAAATATAGCTTCGGTTCGCCGCTAATAATAATTAATAACAGGTACCTATACTATGTACTTTATACAGTGCCCGTTATTCAAAAATGTAATGCAAGTATGATTTATATGTATTTAGGTACGTAAAATAGAATATTAAGCGGTTTATACAATTACAACATAAAAATTATTATTAAGTTTATATATTATTTCATTTAACTACTATCAAAATGTAATACAAAATATCCAGAAAGAATGTATATTTGTTTAATATGATACCGAAATAGACAAGGGAGACACCATAGGCATTATGTCTTAATGAAAATAGTAAATACACACAAAACTTCTAAAAATAAATATTATATTTTGATTATAAACATAAATGTAGGTTAAAAAACATGACAATTAAAAAAAAAATGTATCAAAATGAGTAATCAATCAAAATGTAATCAGTTTATCACACACGCTAAAAATATTATACTACATGTTTACATTCAATAACAAACAAATAAACTATAATTATTTTTGTAAACCATGCAATTTAATTGATGTCTACTTTTAATCAAAACTTCTCTCCTTCATTCGTATATTAAAATTAGAAATTGATAATAGTGCTGATAAATTTCAAAAGACGATCTAATTTTTACTGAATTCATCATACGAACACCATTGTTCCTTCAATTCTTCGTGGGGATTAAGTGTAACATAATATCTACCATAAAAGCACATTCTATTTTATTCTGTAATATCATAGGTTAATTATATTTAATCTGTGGGCTGTGGCACAATGCTAGTATTCTATGTACATATATGCCAGTATTATATTATGTTCATACTAGTATTTATATAACATAAATATCTATAATGTATACGACATTAATCACACATGACACATATACCCTTGAGAATAAAACTAAGTACCCATACCTACCTAAATATAATATTTTTATAGTAAAAAACATAAAAATATAAATATCAACGCATTGTTATTATCATTATTATCAAACATCAATTTTTAAATTATTCTTAATTATTAATTATTTATTTATTTATATTCAAACATTACTCATAACCCAATGTTTCCGATGTTCATCTCACATTTTAATATTCACTCATCGCTTATGACTATACGTCAAACAACTATAGTTAAGACGGTTGTTTACGTCTCTTCTGATGTTGTTATATTTTTTTTTCGAATTGCTAGATACATCATACCATCGTGCATTGTGTTTACATTATGGTGCAACGAATACAACCAGGATGCTTCATGACTACACCTGTCCGGCTTTTGCGAAATATATTTCATCTGTTATTGAGAATAATATTATATTATGTATATAATAAGCATACCACTAAAGTTTCAAAGATCATCATTATTATTATTCAAATGGAAAGTATTCGTCAATCGAACGAAATCAAATAATACTTATCAATCGATTTCGTTAGCTGCATGCCTATAATAGTGCCTACATGTGAGACGACAACGGTGTCGAACAAAATACATCACATAAAATAATATTTAGTTTGATCATTTTCAATACTTGTTCTGCGTATAAACTCCCCCTTTTTATCTAAGTGATGATTGAAAGCAATTTCCGGTCGTTTTATGTACGGCACAATAAAATGTTAATAAATTGTTACGAATTACAACACTGATACTATAAAATAAGCCACTCTTGTTATTATTTGTACATTTTCCCACACGCGTGTAGAAGCAACAAAGGGGGAGAATGCTGAGGTACTCTAATTGTCTTCAAGCGACGCGATTTGTATTTACAGCTAATTAGCTATTCGTTACAAAACCTACAAAATGATTATACATTTATATAACACGAAATTTTTGAATTTGTAAATAATAAATACTCAAAAAAAAAATTATTATAAAAATTTGTACCTTGAATATTAAGAATAAAAAAGTGAATAATTTAAATTAATACTGCTTTTAAATAAGCACAATAGTAAATTCGACCAAAATATGTAATCAATGCTCAGCTTAGAATCTAAAAATATACATAGTATATTATAATAGTATAGCACAAATATACAGGTTGATCAAGCATGCTAACAACTCCCTATTTTAATTACTAATCTGACATGCTAATAATAATCATACAGTACATTCAATAAAACTTGCCATTTTCAATAATTTATAAAATTAATTATATTTTCTTAAAAATTTAAAAATTTAAGACATTAAGCTTTAGCAAATAATTAAAATGATTTGTGTAAAACCTTTATGAGTGATATGTGTGAATCACGGCACAGTATATTACTGGATGTTTTAAACATAATACATAGAAACCCTGATTAAATGAAATCGTTTGATCGCTCACCCTCTATTTTCTTTGTATGAAATTCCAGACGTTCTCCTTACCACCCACTTAACTGTTCATAAGCCAATATATTTCTTAATGCCAAAATTTTCAAAGCCTATTCATTGGATTTTCTTTTTCAACTTTTTCCTCTATCAATCAATAAAATGCAATTTAAAAACCATCAGCATTCTCATTGATTTCATTCCAAAACATATTTTTTTAAATTTTATATACATTTATTAAATATTAATACACAAATAAGATATACCTACATAGTACATAATATTTTATACATCATATACAATTAACATTTTTATACACTCAAATAATCAAATCAACCAATCATATAAAGTGTAGCTGTGTAGATACTCAATATTTTGTATATGGTAGGTTGAAATATAATTTATATTATACCTAATATAATATTATTAGTTATTACATTTCTCTATTACTGACATATGTTTTTCTAACAAACAAAAAATTCAAAAAATATTTCCTTGTTCGATATTACATAAAGTGTGTACCAAAACTACACTTATAAGTAGATACATAATTGTATTATCAGACAAAGCATAAATAAATAAGCATATCACATTGATAATAATTTAAAGTATACAACAATACGCGGAGGTCAAACGAGTTTTACTTGAACGGAACAGATGAATAATTTTTCTCTCTAAAACTAAAAAAAAAGCAGTAAACTATTAACAACAAAATAATGACAGTTTGTGGTTAAGAGCCCAAGAACGAATATCTATTGTTTCATATTGTCTATAATATAATTGATCACAATCCGTAAAGGGGGCACTGGCCTACACATCTATAGAGAACTTAGATTAGCTTAACCCGCAGTTGAATACAATTTTGAAATATCTTTTGATATGCATCCATTTTAATACGAATAACTATGAAGATTTTTCTAGTGAAATATTTGATTAAACTAGTTCAAATCTTTGCCGTGCAGTCTTGGATAATCATAACAAATTAGTTCAGACAGCTGTCTCAAAAATTGATCAGTAAATGATTAAAATGTAAGCTAAATATTCAATATTTATTTCAAAATAATCTAATAAAATCTAAGAACAAACTTTATATCAGCTAAATAAAAAATCCTTATTTAATTAATTAATAAAACTTATCCAATACAAAAATAATGATTCACAACATATTTTATTTTTTATTTTTTAGAAATTGGAGCTTATCATAATATATTTATTTTAATTTTAGGTAGTGCTATATTGTACAATGGGTATCGTGTTGGTCACTGTCATGGATTTTTGTAAAATTATAATTCAATAAAATAAAATTAAAAATCATTATTCTAATATGAAAATCGATTCTGCAAAAAAACAGTCTGCCAACATAAGCTAAGTATATTTAATGAATTTATTAATATTAAAGTAGTCTTTTTACTATTAGTAATTTACAGCAGATTGAATTATTTTTCTAAAACATTGTATTTGAAAATGTAATTCTATATATGTATAAAATACAATAATGAACTATTAAGTACCCGCAAAAATAATTTTGAATTGCAATAAAACAACAGAAAATGTTGTTCTTAGAATAATTCTTGACATTAGGTGTATACCGGGTACTTAGAAATATATATATATTTAATGGTGAGGAGGAAGTAATGGAAACACAGACCCATGTTAACTGTTTATAGGGGGAAAAAAAGTGAGGAAGTGGATGTCATCCTGTTGTACATTAGGTGTCTAGAAGGTCGCTCTAATAGATGGTTTTAAATTTGAATTCAATGATATAATATCATTGTATACGAAAAACGATTCTGAGCGGAGACGGTAAGTCAGACTAGGATATTGTATATTGTTATTACTTATTAGTCATTATTAATACGATAGCCGGTAAGTTGAATTATTATTATTTGTAATATCATTCTTAAATTATCAGTGATGCTGGAAAAATATTATACATTAGTAGTATATTTCGGTATGTTCTGTATCCCCGGAAAATCCGGTAAACCCGGCTACCTCACCCACCCTATCACGTACATGCTCGGCCCTCCCTTCCATGCCATTCTTGTACATACATAGCCACCCCCTCCCCTCCCAACCTATCATGTACGTACCCGACCATTCTCACCCCATCCATATCTATTCCATACATGTCAGACCGTACTCCCTTCCCTTCCATCTCTTCATATTACACACATTTCAGTCTATACCACCACCAACCTCTATCTAAGTCTATCACATACGTATTCCACTACTACGTCCACACATACGTATTTCCTTATGATTTAACTATTGTTATAAATTATAATAATATTTAAGTAATAACAAGTGTGATAGACATTATGAATTAATGCAGTCGTCAAAGTCTTCACACCAGTAATCACACCAGTCATTATTTACATATAATTATAATTTATAACTATCGATTAATCATAAGGAAATACCCGATTGAAATAATATCAAATCATCATTGATATCGAATGGTCTACTAATTGTGTTAATGCATACATTTTGAGTTGACTAATGAAATTAATATCATTTTTAGGACTGATTGCAATAATATGATCGTCAAGTAAATTTTAATAAGCGTAGTCATTTCTTCACTTGTTCTTGGTGTTGATTCCACTTTAGCAAGTTCTTTATCGATATACTCGGTAAATATATCAAATTGTTTTAACATAATTGATTGTATGATTGTTGGAAAAAAAAATTGTCTCGAAAATGCAACATTCTAAATATTGAAGTCGTATGAGTTCCATACGATTAAAAAAACCTCGGCATCTATCATGTGTCCTATTTTATATTACTAAAACGTTTTCACCACTGTACATCATGCTAGATAATTTGAAATTGTCAGTCTTATGAAATATGGTTCTTTTATGTTTTCTAGGTTGCTCCAAAATAAATGATAGGATATTACCCACCAGTGAAAATATCCGCTGTAGAAACTCAGTTGATATGTCAACATAACGCGATGATGTTATTTTATGCATTACCACTCTGAAATTATCAGTCGGTTCGATTCCAATGTGTATAAACTTAAGTTTCACGAAGTTTAACGTATAGTCATTAGAATCGGTGAGATCTGAAGGTGGTGTTGGTAGAATATAATATGTAAACGATTTCTTGTATATAGCCACATTATCCACGATTGAACCAGCCATGTTTAAAAATACTTGGAAATTTAATTTTTAAACAGTGAAAAATAATTTTAAAAAAAAAGCTTACAACGATTCAAAATATTTTGAAAATTGTATTTTTGAATTATATCCAAGTATCTATAGTCATTCGTTTTTAAATTACAGCAAAATAAGAAAATCTCTACATGTAAAATCGAGTGAATATTCAATGATGTAATACAAATTTTAACTTCAAACGCTCATAAGTACTAATTTAATTTGACTTTTCGGTAGAAATTTTTTTTTTGTAAGGTGACAAACCTATGTCCTTATATATATACCAATACCTATTACCGACAGTAGCTTAAGAAAAACAAATATAAATTTCATAGGCATATAAATAGTTCAACACGAGTTAAAATATTTTGAAAATATTATGGTGAATCTAAAAGGTTAACACAAACATTCAGTGAAAATTTCATGTATCAGCGGTTATTTTTTTTAGAGTTACACAAAAAACCAAAATCGATTTTTTCAAAAACTGGTTTCGCGTAAAAATTCTTGTTTCTCCTTAATTTTTTGTTTGTTTTTGAAAACTATTGGGAATTTTAGATTTTGACTTTCCAAATGCACTAACTATAGATTCACTTTACTATCAAAAAGTTGCTGTTGAAGAAAATCGATGCTCTTTTACTGCTCCAAACCGTGATGACAGACACACAAAATAAAATAATAAAAAACACATCATTGTAAAATCAATACATTTATCGCTCCGCTCAGAACCTAAAATATAAATACAATTTGATGAATATATTATATTGGAGGGTCTTATTTATTGAGTTCCTCAATTTTAGTAGAAAATAGTGTGAACCATGTTAATCAACTTGGGACGAGTACGACAATATTGAAATGGCCTGGCTACTATAGGTATACCTATTTAAATAATACTTTATATTGTGATAACTGATAAAAGTAAATATATACGTTTTATAGTATTTCCCAACCTATGGGTTGCGAAAAAATATTTTTACCTTCCGGAGTTTGAGTAGGTAATACATCACATTTGAATATTTAATGCGTTCATTTGTTTCAGAAATTAAAAATTATAAAAATTATTAAAGTTGAAATTTCGGCACCTGTACAAAGGCAGGAGATTAAAGATATCAAAAACAAAATATGTTTTTATTTTTTTTCCAATACCAAATCTAATATCTCTAATGTCTTCAATAAATTAAAAACATAACTACATTATACAATATCATACCTGTATATATATATTGATATTTTCCCATAATATGTTTATTCTGACCAATACTGCGATTCTCCTAAAACTATAGTTGAAATGCGGAAAACATATTATAGCGCATCTAACAACTAACGCAATTCCCCCAATGCTTCATCATTCAACACGAAAACTATTAAATTGTTTAAATTCATAATAATGTATTATACATATAATTCATCTAAAGAATTATGAAGTTATTATTTTGGATGATTTACTAACGTTTTACGAAGTACATACTTCTATGATAAAAATATATCCAATATATTTGTATTTTAAAACGAAGAAAATGAAAAAAACGCCTCCCCAGATACCATTTTCCGTTTTATTTATATTTGATTTAAAGTCCTGTCATTCTGTATGAATTATGACGCAAACGGAGAGTAGCACAGCCGGATTTCTGAAAAGGTGGGGGCAAAAAACATTCAAAAACACATTTTTTACTGTTACCTATATGTATATATTTGTTTATAACATATCTAAAAATATGTATACCAACATGAACAAGTCCAATGTATCAGTTTAATTATATCTCTTTTTATGGCTTTAAACTTAACCATTTGCTACTTTTCAACCACACATCAGCTGCTATGTCCTCTAGTGTTTACCAAAAATTGATAATGATACCAAGGAATACTGATATAATTTTATTTTTCGAAAATAAAAAAACAAATATAGCCAAAAATTATTAATACGTTCTTTATATATAATATAAATAGGACCAGTGTGGTGTGGCACGACCCCCCTCCCCTTGGCAATGCCAATGCAAACGGCTATAGTTTCTATACATAAGACAATATACGACACACGTCATCAAATATATTTTGTACCATTTATTTTATAATATATATTATAATTTTAATATTATGTATAATAAGAGTGTTAAAAAGATTTCTAATAAAAAATAATATAATTCAGCGATTGAACCAATCTAAGGCTTGTACGTTATACGCCCGTGCCCTATAAAAAATAATCCGATTTAAGCCAAACATAACTGGTCATCGACGAGTTTAACCAATAAAATCTTTTCACACGTCACGCGTCGTAACTACATACTTCTAAAGTAACAAACTAACAAAATTATGTGACGAGGAATTTTAACGTTTCAAATTCTAAAGAGATTGCGCAACGCCAGGAACATCTGTCAATTTCAATTTATACAGTCCCGTTATCCATATTTTCATAATACTATTTATATAATAATATTATATATTTATATCAATATGTAGACACCAAATATTCGTATGCCTCCGGAAATCCGGTCTAAAAACAAAACGGTAATTAACGGTTTAATATATTTAAAAATTCAATATCACGTCCACGATTTCCGATTATAATAATACATGTATTACAATATTATACGTAAACATTAATTTTATTCACTTTTATTTCACGGTATTTATGTTTAACAACCTTTTGGCACAATTTAGAAACAACCATTTCAATGTCAATGATACATGTCCTTTAAGTTTGCTCGCGGTAGCATTTAAATCTTCTTCTTAGGAATGCAGGACACACAGTTTTTGATGGACATACTCGAGACGCACTAATATAAGGGGGGGCATGCTCGAAGTGCTCAGATTGTTGCAGACTTTCAAAGACAACAGAGTTGATTTGTTTCAATGTTTTTTAAATTAATTAAAATATAATATTACGCATCAGTAGATTATACATCACCTGTTACATGAATATATTATATTATAAACTTTGATGTGACATGATTATAAAAAAGCACATAAATTATTTTATTGTTTACTGAGTAAGTCAACTGAGAACTGAATCTAGTGGAAGCCTGTACAAATAATTAGTTGTTTTTTTTTTAATATCAATAAATAATTTATACTAAAGCAAATTATTTTTCAATTATTATCCTTATAGGTACTAACTTAGGTTAGGTTAAATAAAAAATAATTTATTAAAACATTTTTATTTTTAGAAAAAAAATATTGTGTCTAAAATATCAGCAGTAACAATTATTTACAAGCTTCTTCATTAAAAATATGATAACAAATATTGTACTCATAACGAAAATGTATACTTGTGAAATAAAAATTAACAAATAAGATCCTTCTATAATCTATATACTGCATTTTGTAAGTCAACAAAATAAAACATGCCATGCCAGAATTCAATATACCTACTCAAAAATGTACGCACTAACTATAAAATAAATAAAAATAAGTAGTTGGAGAAAGTGATACCTTTCTTTGTTAATGTGACATTAAAAAATGTTATGCTTACTAAATTATAAAATATTACAATACAACAAAATCAGAAATGTAAAAAATGCACTTTGGCCACCTATGTCGATGTTAGGTCTATTTTTTACTATCATTTTTAATGAGGATGTGACAATCATATTGCATTAGAAAATAATTGTGAGCAGAATACCCAGAAATTAATATATGAAATAAAATTTATGCAAAAGTACTTTCTAAACAGTTTTTAACAATTTTTTAGAAATTAGTGGAAATTAAAAAAGAACATAATTTCCAATCTGAAAAATGCTATTTGTTAAAACAATGCTATTTAAGCTTTTCAACTTCATCACAAAATGTTAACAGAAATAATGATCGACACATGAATCAAAACTAAACTCTCATGTAAACAAATATTAAAATTTATATTGGAACGATAAATATACCTAAGTAAAATAATTTTCATTTGATGAAGAGCCAATTATAATTAAACTTCTGAATTTAATATATATTTTTTATTAAATATTTAAATTTGAAATACATTGAAGTCACTTTTTAACAAACATAATTTCACTACCTATGTATAGGTATATAAAATATATAAGTAGTTAGGTAGTGCTGCATAAAGTGCAAAATAAAATCTTTTTTAGATTTGATTTAACATGAATAATAATTAAATATTGAAAAAATTAAATTTTTATCATAATAATTATGTTTAATTTCTACTGGAAAAAAGTGAAACATTTTATAATTTTATAATATATTATGGTTAAATTAACAATAATTAAATTCAGTTCAATGTATGTCATAAGGACAGAAAATACAATTTTTTTAACTAGCTATATTAAAAAACTAAGGCAGTAATGCAATTTCAAAAGAACATCCAAGTGACTGTATAAACTATTATTGTTTAGTATTAGAGTGTACAGTCTCTCATCATTTTAGTCATGGTGAAAAATCACTGTCACATACACGAAAAAAGTGTTCATCGATCAAGAAAGAAACGCTTCAATACTCACCTCGATACTTACTAAACATGGTACAAATTGAATAAATTTCTTTTTGCCATTGATTATACCTACTTATTTTAGGTTTTATGTATAAATTGTACTTAACAATAAATAAAATACACTGTCAGTACATAAGTCATACATTTTAAGACTTCAAAAAATTACTATAGGGCTATATTCATATATATCTATAATATATATTATATATTTATAGAAGGTGATCTATTTAACGTAATACACTCATTATTTCAGAAAATACTACCGTATTTGGAAATATTTCTTTTACATAATTTCAAGTCATTAAAAACTAATAATTTTTAATTTTTAAGCTTCTTGATCTTTTTAATGATAACATACATATCTAATTTCATATTCCAAAGCAGAACATTATTTTGAATATTTCAATCTATAAAAATAAAATTCAGTACTAGTAATTTATCCGTTATAACTTATAACTTATAAGGTATTTCATGTTTTAATTTATTATATGAAAGGAGTTGGACCAATATTTTTTCGGGGTAACTGCCTGGTACCACTATTCCACTCGCCTAAACGTAAATAGGTACTTTATAAGCTACTCGTCAATAATATGATATTTATACAACAAAGTACCTAAAAAAATGCTGCTAAAAATACATGTGTTTCCATTAAGAAATTTAAAAATGATGAAGAAAAAAAATATTATTAAAAACGTTGATAGTTTCAGCAATAATAGATGTCACGCATTATATAGATCATCCCGCAACCGGAATATATAATATATAGTAAATGCATTTATATTTTTATAAGTACATTATACTTCTCACCACACATCAATTAAATAGAAAATCTAAGAAGTGTTATTTAAAAACAACAATATTTTCAAGATAAATATAATAATTTCTTATCATCTAGGTTGAGACGTTCATAACATTTGACAATATTAATAATTCTAAAAAATAAAATTACTTTCATACTAAAATTACTAGGTACTATAATATCTACTAATCGACGCAGTAGTAATATGCAAAAGATACTGGGTCATAATCTTATTTTACATGGATCACAATTTCAACGACATCAAAAAGTTAGTTATTTTCACCATAAAAAACCATTATACAAATATAATTCGCATATCAACTATTTTATTTCAACGCTTTATGAATATTAACAAGTAATAACAAATGAACAACTTCATAACCAAATTATTTTCATAAAAAAGAAATCAAAGGAATTTTCGAAGGATTTTTTAATAATTTGAGTTTCTGTTAGGTACACGTAATTATAATAAAATACAAATTCATATTATATATACGTTATGTTTTACCCCAGATTTTTAATGAGCCCAGATAATTTAACATAAAAATTTTTTTTTTTTTGTTTTTAAATAATATTTTTAATACAATATTGAATCGAAATACTTTATATTCATATACACGATATAAATTTATAACACAACAAATAATAATTATCATTTCGAATTAATTGCTAATTGTTATCACTTATTGTGCAGCATAATATTTATTATTTATTGTTATCAATAAATTGTTATTATTAGGTATAAATGTATAATAATCATTATTCCAATCGTCATTATAATGAACAAATGATACTTAATTTCTAAACTAGTTTATTTGTTTATGTGGAATGATCAAAACATCGGGTTGACAATATCTTATTCATTTTTTTTTTTTATTGCCATCAGAATAAATTAAAGTAATTAAAGTAATATGATATCTGATAAATAAACACAAGTTTCATAATAAATGTTTCAAATATGATTACCTATATAGTATATTATATATAATATATTAAATCTACCTATATTGTAAGAATTCCACATACTTATTCAAACAAAATTAATTTAATATAAAATATTGCTTAATTATTTGTATGCATCATATTAATAATATCTACTGAAATATTAATAGAAAAAAAAAAAACTTTTAAATGACCGACATATTTTTATAACTTTTCCTCGAGTTCTAAGAAAGCGCTTAGCAAAAAAAGCGATGCAAAACTTAAGATCTTTGCTCGTTGTTCTGAAAATGTTATCTTCCTCCAGTCACTTTTATACAAAAGAATAATAACGCAAATTGCACAAATAAAAAAGGTTTACGTTAATTCAATTAAAAAAAGCCTCAAGTCTAAATAAAAAAAAACAATTAAGTTTATAGACATTGAATGAATGTAATAATTATTTGTATAACTTTTAATCTTTGTTTTGACAATAAGTATTGGACAATATCTTAAATAATTGACTAATAAGTTTAATATATCAGAAGGTAACTCATAAAATACTACGTTGGTTAAAAATCGCATTTGTTAGTAGGTATATTGGCATTATTGAGTAAATGTGATGTGAATCTAAGCACACCTAGCATACACGAAAGTCGAACTTACATTTTTTACCATGAGAATATAAAGACACATAACACAACTTTTAAGAACATGTTAAATCGGATATAAACAACTACTAGAATATAATATTATTATGTTTTTAGCATTTTATAGAAAAGGGTAAGTTTTCATATGTTAAATTAAAAAACAGTTTCTGGAATTCCCTAAGCCCGAAGTGGTTAATGAAATGAGATTTAATTTCGAAACAAGTTTTAAGCTTGTTATTTATTTAATCGACACTAAAGCTTTGCGAGCGGGTTTCGTCATGAATACAGAACTTAAATTAATGTCAAAAACACGCTGACGGATTTCGCGGTTAGGCAGCGCGCAAACTGCAACATATAATATATAATAATATGTACTATGTAGGTACCTATATCAAATCATACACATTAACGCGGCCGGTGTTAAAACGCAATCGTGTAGCACATGCGTTTCTCATTCCGACCATAATATACTACATATTATATGGTATATTACCTTAGTAGGTAAATAAATAAATACATATCAATGAGTATTACTATCATTACTAAACATAATAAATAAATTTAGATTATTATTATTTTTTACTTATAAGTCATACCGACATCCTGCTATCCTAGTATCGTACACCCAACGACGCGACGATGCATTCGAAATGTCCCATTTGTGAAAATAATCAAAATTATATATTGTGCCATTGTGGATAAAGTCTATGCACAGTAGGAAGTAGGTACGTCATAGCTATCGTAAAGTCAAGTTATCCAAAGCATACATACATTATATTTTTTAACGAGAACGTTCCAACTCAACAATTGTGTGCTTATACCGGATACCCTAAAATATTATTAATCATATATTCATATCTACTATATACGATTTATAAATAAGTAATTAATGGAATGTGCATATTGCATATATTATACCAAAGTTCAACATAATTGACAAAACATATGGATACATAGATACGGAAAACACACACAGCTTCGAACCTGAAAATGATATTAAATTGGAATTTTAGATATTATGATTTATTCAACAGCAACAGATAGACGCCTTAATTCCGAATTAAAGAACTTAGTTAGTTCAACGTACTAATCATTTTGTTTTTTTTTTACCATAAAATCAATATAACTATTGATTATAAATCACATTTATCACACACGATTATAACACGAAGGAACGTTACCTACCTATGAATAAAAACAAAATACAACCGCAGACCAAAAAACCATAGTATTATATTATCTAAGACTGTATTTACAGAATTGCAGCATCGATTCGTACGTAATGGATGCCGGCATATCGGCTTTGCTTACGGGCTACCTTCTAACTTCTTCTCCACCACCGACAATACCCCTCGGCCCTCACCCCCTCGGTATTATAATAATAATATCATAATATAAATATGAGACACAACAAACGTATTTTTTCGTTTCACTAACCTAACCAAGAAGAAACCTTGTATAGATACTTCCGGTGTCTTGTTGTCGTCACCACCTGTTGTAAAATCAGATGAGTCAATCGCAACAACCACGCAAAATTCAAACATTTTATTTTTACTGATTATCGGGTAATGATAATAAATGACTATGTTATTATTATCGCTGCAGACGTACATAATCATCGCATTACAGAGTGTTACGGTATAGAACTTGCAGTAACCGTATCTGCAGCTATTGCGAACTCGTTAAATGGTTAATAGTACTATTGAGGCAATAATAACATTATATTATATTATTATATTATTGTCGTCGTCGTTGAAGAGTTTCCGGCCAAAAAGAAAGATAAAAGGTCTTCTTGCGTGAAAAGCGTAACGATAGATCTTTTATAGTTTGCCAGAGTACACTACGTCCCTACCATATTATTCGTATAGTAGATGCTATAAATGTTAAAAAAAATCGGTAGTCTCCATCACCACTTAAATATTCGTTTATATAAGAATCACAAACAACGGTTTGTCTTCACAATTATGATATGCATCTGTTGCTGGCAATAAATCAATTTAAAAAAAATTAAAATAATATTTGGCAATACAATATTATGATATAATTACTATACCAAAATAAATTACTAAATAACTGTAGTTTTGTGTACCTTCGAAATTATAATTTTGTAGTTTTTTATTTACCCTTTTCGTTTTTATGAGTCAATATTTTCAGTATATTTTTTCATGTCGTTTTCTAACGATAATCGATCTATTGAAGTCGGAGTCATAACTCATTGCAAATCAAGTCTTCGAGGCCATTACACGAACTCAGTTGAATTTTTTTACTAATGAGCAATAATTAAATAGCTTTCAGTTTCAAAATGTAAGCTGCCCGTCAACTCTCAAACACTAGAATAAGGATCTAATTCAAAAACTAAAGCCACTTTTAGATTTTCACTGCATAGTGTAGAATATATTGAAATGTATTCAACATGTTACCAAGATTTTGTAGTCTTCTTAAGAGTAGGTTAGTCACAAAAAGACACGACGAAATGTGAAGACACCTCTCTAAATTAACAAAATATAACATTCAACAGATACCTACTTAATACACAGATGGTAAGTTCCCCGTGGGCTAATGAAATTTAAAAAAAAATATCCACCTGTAGTCTGTACGCATCTATTGTGGTCAACTTACGTTTAGCATACCTAGTAGGACAGTATGTACCTACTACTTACATTACAGAAGCGTCTGAGTCTCCGAAAAGCAAAAGGTTACCATTCGACCGGGTGAGCGCGCGCGGCACGAAATGTTGATAACGATAAAAGTAGTAACAATTGATTTATTATTTACCTCGTTCCGGCGTCGGCAGCATCAACACTGCTACTTCGTCGCGACGCGAAACGCCGTCACTCGAACAAAATGGTTTCAGCCGGTCTGCGTCTCTTTTCTTCTATCGTGTTTTTAACAATTAGGGATTGTCGGGTCAGTTTCCGTTTTTATTCTCAATAATGATATTTCATTCGTCTTGCGCCCGTCGACAGACACAAACACGTTATCACAACACCGAAACGCGACACGGACTGCGGTTAGCGCGTACGTTTTTTTGTTTCGATTTCCGTTTCGAACCGTTTTGTTTTTACCGCACGGACACGATGGTCGTGCACGGGTTCGCCGTCCCCCGTCGATGGAGTAGTGGGGTTACGGCGGCGCGTCGACGGTGCACGTGGTGGGGGTTGATGATATACCGGGGTTACCAGTTCCTCGGTAACAACCTCTCCCGGCCACGACTACCAGAACCGGATTGTTATTATTATTATTATTATTTATAATATGACCGTTGCCAAGACGCGCAACAGATAGACCGCCGCCGCCCGCCGTATGCCCGTCACCGATTTATAGTGCCGACTTCCCGAGTCCGTACGCTGTAATCATTTTTTTCGACCGCCACCGCCACCGCCACGGCGTCACGTCGGCTGGAGGCTACGAATTTATTTCACTTCAATAATAATATCGTCGGGCCCGAGGCTCGAAATGTTCTCCATCTCCTGCACAATAATAATATATTATACGTTACGCTCTTCATTTTTCGTCGAAGCCGATGAGATATTTTCGAAACGCGTAAAGTACCTACCGTATTATAATGTAGCGTTGTATGCACTATACACTCTACGCATGGGTATTACTCGAAGACGCTTTGTTATTATTTAAATAATCGAAACGACGAAACGCATTATATATTGTAAACATAATATGATGTATATATTGTTATGTATAACATTATTATACCGTTGTATAAATATAATATTCAGTTACCGTTTCGATGAGTTATTATTATTTTCGTATTTTATATAATACCTATATCGGCGAAAACAGATGCGGAGAAAATTGTTGTTTTATGCTTACACCGCGGGGGAATGAATGCCGGGATTATTGTTTCTAAATAATTTCGGTGTTCTACCATCAGTTCCGTTCGATAAACCACCGCGATTCCAGCATACGCACTTCACGGCTCACGTTAACCGTTTTCTCCATAGCCTATGATGATTGTAGGGGTACCTAAATATAATATATATTATAATACATTAATACCCATACTTACGGCCATCCGCCAATATGCGTTTACTTGTAAAAAAAAACAAACGAAAACGATGAGTTGAACAATTATTCGAAATAAAGGTTTGCAATGTTTGTAAACATTTTTTGGTATACATGGGAATGATTTAATATGTATTTACGAACCGTTTATTGACTCGACGATAGTCGATATATTTAACTATTATATACTTAATGTAATAACATACATAATATATTACATTGGCGTATTTAGAGGGTTCGTGTCCCGGAGATTAACCTCCCCTCTCCGAACCGATAAAAGGGTCACTACAATGTAGGGATGAATTTACCAATTATTATTTTTCAACAACTGGCGCATTACTACTATAATACTTCGACAACACAATATTATACTAATATTATTTAAACTGTTTATCCATAATATTTATTATTCAATATATACATATTTCAAAATAAATCAATAAACAAAAAAGCATACATAATACAGTGTTAATGATTGTGATAAATGATAATATGTGTTCTTCCTTAGCCCTTCCATAAAGACATAATATCAAAGCAGAATATTTTTTTTCAAACTCGAAGCAATTATGTTAAAATATTCCTGATTTCACGTAGGTTTGTGGTTACACGCTTTGCAGGGACAGGACAAAAAGTTTTACATGAAATTCTTGTTTCTATATTGATGAGTGCACAATTTAATTTTAAAAGTTGAATTAAGTATTTAAAAAATGTTTAAATCATATTTATACATTTATACGGTTACCGGTTACTTTTATTAGTAAGTAATTACTCCCGAAAGTATAAAACTTAGAAAACTGTAAATGTTAAACTCTCCATTTTATCTTACAATATTTAATCAAATTAATCGATGCTTATGACAACATTTTTCTTTTAATCTAACTATTCTAACTTCATAACACTAAAATTATCAGAAACACTCAATAGTCAAGAACATTAGAGTCTAATTTAAAGGACAAATTATTACAAAATACGAAATACCTAATTAAAACTGTGGGAAATAGATCAACAATTCCATGCAGTTAATACATTATAATATATGTATATAAGGTGCTTACTTAGGTTATATTAATAGTAATTAAGAAAGAAACTATCATAAGGAAAAACCACTTTATAGTAGGTGTTATAAGATAATATACTCTATCGTATTCATGGTAGCTGCAAAAATTACACCAGCTGAAGTTGATCATGAAATATTATTTTAGTGATCAGAAATCAGAAGATGATAAAATTAATTTTCCTCCATCGGCGGTGTATTAAAGTTTCAACAGTTGAAAATTTACTTAAATTTGTCTAGGTAAATTACGAAAATAACAATGTAAAATTAATTTTACATCTCCGTAGTTAGCCGTTACAGTCAGTCCAGGTCTAAAAAACACGAAATAAGTATTTTATTTTTCTGGGAAATTATTGTAATAAATTCTAAATCACATAGATACAAACATGTTTTATTTTTAGATTTCTTACTAGGTTGGCCATGATTCTTTTAAATTTTTTCTTTATGAAAAGAAAGAAATGTTACACCAAAATACTAAAAATATATCTTGATAAAAATTTGTATATCTAAGTACAAACATATTGCATAAAAATACAATTTTAAATGTCCATAATTTACCTATTATTGTTTGTTTTGATATAATATTGGTAAATACAGTCAGCTAGTGGCTGGCGGTTACTTTCACTTTCACTGCCATTAACTTTAAAAGAACAATTTAACCTCTTAATGTATGTTGGCACATAAAATGCCATAAAAAAGACGAATAAATAAATAAATTAAAAATACATAATAGCTGTATGGAAACACATTAAAAATGGATTTTCAAAAAAAAAATTGTCCATCAAGAGACAGTCAGATAACATGTAATACCCAGCTGATACTTTAACTTTGATAGTACCTAAAACAATTTGGCATCAATTGAAAACTTTAGAAACTTTTAACCTTACATCTTTGGTACTACCTATATGTAGAGTAAAATTTGAAGAAGCCCATTTAAATATAGGTCTGATTTTTCTAGATAGTTAATTTAATCTACAAGTCACAACACGCACGGCCGCGGCGCGACTCGTTATATAGATGCAATAAATGCATATTATATTATGAAACTTTCATATATAATATTAATATATAATAAAGTTTTAATGGCAACGAAAAAAATAGTTTAATAGAAACACATAATATACATTTGGTTATGGTTCTCAAAAGTATTTCGTTGAACAGATAATTTCATTAAATGAAAGTTCGTTAATTTGTACCAGCATAATGGTAAAATTTAAAGAATTTGTAAGTTTCACTGTAGCTATATAATTATTACGGTAATAGTTTATCACATTAAAAATAAATAAATTATTATAATATATAACAGCTCCCGCTATTTGAATTTAACTTTTCCAGTACGTTGAGTATTAATTCTACGATGTATAATGTTTCGATATTAATTAATATAGATAGAGGTACATTCAAATTATCTACATATATATTGTTGTATTCACAATTTTTAACAATTAAAAGTTTACACTCTAACTACTAGCTAGCACTCTATTCTAAAAATGGCCACTATCATAAATGAAAATATACTTTAATTTCACTATTAATTATTGAAAATTAAAATGTTAATAACATGCTTATCGTAACGTACGAGTATTATGTGGCATACAGTATAATATAATATTAAATATACATATCATGAACCAAAACGTTTTTATAAATAAGTTAATCTCTTTAATACAGAACACAATACTACCTACACGTATATAGTTCGAAATTGTAAAGGCCAAAAACTGTGATGAATCGTTTGTTTGGAAAAAACAATGAGAAGTACCTGTGCACTTTATTCTCGTAAATATAAGGGACTAAATATAAAATACAAATTACATTATGGTATTTATAATTGTTGTTACCACCACACCCATATAATATGTATATAATATTATATATAGGTATATGGTATACGGTATAACCCATATATTATATGGGTTTATATACGTATAGTATCTACATTCTATATGCCATGTGTTAAAATAAATTTTATTTAATATAATTCACACAGAATCTGTACAAATTACATTGTTTGAATTTAAAAATTACACACACAATAATAAATGGACTATAATATTGTATCATAAAATAAAGTGTCCTCTCATATACCTACATACAAATAAAGATATTTTTTATCAAGTTGTTTGTACACCTATAAATATTTTTGACAGCTATCTTATTAAAAAAGTAAAATTAACATAAAGTATAAATAACGAAAAAAATTGATATGCACTGTCTTTGTCATATTTTTGACTATCTTGTCTTCATAAAACCACATGAATATATGAATATATGATGTATAGTCATATTGCACTCGGCACAGCAATTCCATAAGTAATCCTACATTCCTATGCCAATTTGATTAAAGGCAAAAAATATTCATTACAAAAATAAAAAAATATTATTGTTTTGATAAAAGATGATTTTTAATTTCAGAAAAAAAGCTCAATATCTTTTTAATAAAAATTGATCATTTTAAACTAGTGTGCGTGGTATTATATACTTATAATTAATAAAGACATAAACTATGAAACATAATAACACATAATATTAACATCTTGTCAGTCAGATATCAAAAGCGCTATTATTGTTATCATTCATTTTTATCTGAAACCAAATTTGAAGGACTATTAATATTAAATTCGTTCCAGAAAAATGAAAATAATATACAAACTACAGGAGTGAAAAATACATTTTATAGTGCATACCTGAATACTTGTAGGGATTAGAATGAACAAAAAAATAATAGCGTGTGGTGCAGTTTTAATCGGAAATGCAAAATGTACTCCAAACATAATGCGATACATAAACCGAACACACATCAATATCGAAAATACGGCCATGGTTATATGTAGGTAAGCCAAAACGGAGGAGTCGCTTTGATGTATTGTAGTTTTCGAGTGTACCTCGAAATTGAGTAGGTCACTGTAATGGAAGGGTTTAATTTGAATTCAATGATAAATCACTGTATACGATAATATAGTGATTCTAAGCGTATATAGACGGTGTGTCCGCAACCTATACGGTTAGACAATTTCCGGGACGAAACTTTAAACTTGTTGAGAATTCTTTGAAATGGTCGGAAATATCAAAAGTTGAAACAGGGAGTAAATTATTTTAATTAATGTCACATTTAAATTACATTTTAGATTGTTTGATTAAATATACAATACATACGTAAATAAAGTTATACATTTATTATAACTAAAAAAAATTGTCATTTTCGTTAATCGATCAAATATTATAAACTAAAATTAAACATACATAAACAATTATACTTGCGTTGTGTTTTTGTGTCCAGAGAATTATTATCGGAAGGTTATAAATTATAATGTACGAATATTTATGATACAAGAACTTAAGTTCTTAAATTAAAATTGAATAATGTTAAATCAAATTTGATAATATTATGCTGGATATTATGTGGTACAAAAATGTTCTTTATTATTATAATAATATGTTAAATATTTAATCATTTTTTGTAATCTTTTTTTTTTGTTTTTCCAGATTGTTTTAAAAAGTACGTAGTATGTATTTTATCTGCTCCAAAATGTGATGACAGACACAAACAAAATGTTTAAAAAACATTGTATTATTGTGTAAAACTAATAAATTCATTGCTCCACTCTACAGAATCTAAAATACACACGTCACATCTGAACACCAATTCGATCACTCTGAGCTCTGCAAAATTTCAAATGAGAAATTCATTACAAACCATAATATTTAGTTGTATAATTATAGTATTAAATGTAAATAGTTTATGGAAATTAATTAACATTTTTTAATTATATAAATATATTTTTTGTATTATATTATTAGATATATAATTGCATAAAATGAAGGCATATACCTATATATATCATATTTTACCTTGATAAAATAAATATTTGTATACTTTTCGATTTTGAGAGGGAACATATATTCCAGAAGACCCGCGGTGTCTATTCCGTTTCCGGCTTTTATATTATATTATAAATTTTAACAAAGTCTATAATCAATCATCGACTCATTTTTGTTTTAAAAATAACATTGTGTTCTTTATCGGTTTTATAATAAATGATAATGAGAAAAATAAAATTATAATTCACTTACGAAGTATAAAATTCTACTTAAAGATCAAAATATTGTTATATTGCAGTTTTAAAAACATTATACGTTTTATTTCAAAATGTACAATCATTATGAATTATGATGTTATTATAAACAATATATAAACCAATAACCCTTTTTTTCAAGATTCATTTAAAATGTTTGCAAATATTGTTTGCTAACGAGTTATTTAAAAACGAGTTATTTAAAAAAATCCAATTGATGTATTTACATATAACATAACGGGTTTCGTCAGCAAAATATTGAATTCCCTAAAAAATCGTGATAAAACGTACGCAAGTAGACAAAAAATACTTACTCGAAATAAAAATGTATCCTCCGAGTAATAAACAAACAGAAAGATATCTAATGCGATCCGTAAATAATACAATTATCAAGACCCTTTAGGCATAATATATTTAAAAAAAATTTAAATAGGTAGGTACATACACTTACCTATGTGTATACTTATATAGTGGACAAGTTTAATTATGTTACCGTCATGAAACGAAACGGTTAATTTTGACGTAATACACACGACGGCGACGTGTCCAACCATGTCTCTCCCGAGATAAAACCCCTTAACGACAATCTGTTATTATTATACCATGTTTAAGATTTCGAAACACGTTCGTCCCAGCAGACGTACCTTCGTATCAGCAGCTGCTCAGCGCCTCACTACGTTAAACCCCATCTTAATTTGTCAATTGTCACCCTCTTCGTCGCTCGACTTAGAGAAAGGAATGCAATAATTACATTAACATTCGGATTCAAAATGTAATACATTATATTGGACATAGGTTGTGTTATAAATGTGATAACCTGATAATATCAGGGTAAGTGGGTAACACTTATCTAATAATAATCTCGAAATGATGTATATAGTATTTTTGAGGGAGTGCAGTTGTAGACGAGCGTCTTAATTTGTGTTCAATGGCATACCTTCTAATAAAACATATTGTGAATTTCACACGGCTCACTATGGCTGTACGTCATCGTCATTCACAGTTTTTCAACACCATAGAAAACAGACATTGTTTTGGACAGTTAAAAAATTATCAGTCATTTTACTCTCTTGAATAATTAATAAAAAAAATATATATAATACCTATTCATATCGTCTTAACTGGGATTAAAACAAAAATAGTACATAATTATGTCATCGCTCATCATCATAAATCAATTAAATTGTTTAATTAAAGTTTTAGTTTAAATGCCATGATATAATTTTGTGAAATTAATATAAATTATTATTTTGATTATTATAAGTTAATGACTATGAAAACATTTTCCAAAAAAATATTAATACACATAAATACGGGGTGATATATTTAACTAACTATATTACCATACAATTTTTAAGCTATTATTCTAAATCATCTTTTGTATTTTTAAATAGTTTTAAATACATATTATTATTTATTATAACATTATAAATTATAGATGTATACAACTACGTTTTTGTATTTCTATTTTATTGTAAAGTAATTGTTCAGGTTTTTTAGGTTTTTTCACAACAAACTATAAGATTTGCATATCATACACTCTACTTGTAAGTTGTAACTGCGTATGATAATAAAAGTTGCTTTGAAATTATTGTTGTTATTTCTTTGTCGAAATTTGTTGATTGACAGCATGTTTACAGCCGACACAGACCCACAGACCACAATAGTATAGAACCTCAACTCATAATCAATCCTGTAGCTATATATGTGTCATCGGCGTTGCAATATTTAGATACATAGCAACATAACTATAACTCGATATCCCTATAACATCATAAAATCACATATTATTATGTCTTGATTTAAAATTTGTAAACTGATACTAGTATCAGGTACCTAGGTACATATACACACTGAGAACTATATTTTCAACAAAAAAACTCCTTTAATAATAGAATATTATACTAAAGTTTTAAATAATATTCATAGATTTGTAAGTTGCTAAAAGTTTCTGTAAATGAAAAACTTAGATTATTTCAACTTTAAGATACATTGCCAAGAATGTTTCAAATTTATCTCTGTGTGTACCTAATACTGAATGTACAATACGCAATACGCATATAATATTAATAAGGCTGATATAGAATACTGCAATAGATCAGTATGTCATCGAGGTGATTACTTTTTTAACAGACATAAATTGTATTATCTTCTCAGTCAACTATTGTTGTAGTATTGAAAATGTAAAGTATTAAAAATTATAACACAACATTTCTGAAAAAAAATAGTCACATTTTTAATTATATTTTATTGTTATATTTTTTTGAATAGTTTCTATGTTTGAAAACTCTTATGGCTTATTTTTAAATTCATATTTTTATTTGATGAAGATATTGGCTCTTCTTCATAGTTTCTAATTGCCATTTTAGTAAGGGGTCTATGACCCTTTTTTATTAAATGCTTACTATAAAACTATACATATTATATAATATGATTGAAAAAAGTATCTAAACTAATAACTAAATAAAACTCGTTTGCTAACATTTTTGAAAAATAAATTTTAAAAAAGCACAAGTCTCGGATCCTAAGTTGGAGAACAATGATACAGCTAATAGGTCATATGCGGATTATATATGCAACGTTCTAACAACGGACACAGATTTATTTGTCAAGTCTAATTGATGAAATCAGTACAGACAAAAAGAAAATTATGCAAAATTTCGAAATTACTAATTATATGTTCTGGACAAATAGAGTTTAGTTTTTTATATTTCGAAAATAAACCTTCAGGAAAACGAAAGTTTTGATATTCTGGGGCCCATTCATTCATTTTCCAGATTATTATATCCTCTCAAAAAATATATGATTTATAGAAATATCATAAAAAATATTAGAAAGCAAAAACAGAAGTTGAGGTATATTTCTTTTTTAAGGACTCCTTACATAGCAAGGACAATCTTATCAGTTCTCACTATTAAAATTAAATAAACAAATTAATAAAATAATAAAAATAAAACTTTCAACCACAATAACAATGCTATTTTAAAAGTATTTGTATACGCTTAGGGCGCACAATTGCCCAATAGGTATAATAATATTAGGTTGTACATTAGCCCCTCAGTCACTGTTAATAAATAATAACCTTATATTATATTTGCTAAATATGATAACTCATATATTTTGATATATTATCATACTTTTATACACATGAAATTAGTCACTGAAATACTGAATTGTATAATTTAATTTAAATTATTAAAGAACTTATCATCATGTAAAAAACAAGCCTATCAAGGCTTTTTCTTTAATAAAAAAAAAAATAAATAAATTACATTTAACAATGAAGAACATTTAAAAACTATATTAACAGAGTATTTATATATCAACTATATTATACTACTATATAAAATGAAGTCGTCTTCTTTTATTCGGGATAAACTCCCAAAGTACTTATTCAATCGCCGTGCAGTTTTTTTTTATATTAAAGAGGACATCACAGAGAAGGTATTATGCACACATTTAGTCCGATAAATTTAATAAATAATTAGTTATTATTAATTAAAATACACGAATAAAATTGTATACCTATACCTTTTTTAGTAAGAACTAGTCGCTGGCTGAAAATAAATAACAATCAACTCGACAACCACGCAGATGCTTCTAGGCAGGTCGGTATCGATGTGAAATAATAAACAATTATTATAATTATTTAGTTTAGCAAAAAAAAAGCGATTAATTTTATCTGAGTATCTATTATAAGTATATTTATAATCAATGATGTTACATTAGTTATTGGTAAAAAATAACTAATAACCAATCGAATTTTCACAAATTGCTCGAGTTGCACTTATAGCTGCTCATCGGCGTATATACAGTCAAAATAAAAAATAAAAATAAAATAAAAAATATTTTTCATGTAGAGTATTTACCTAGCGTAGTGTACTATAATAATAGTATAATATAATATAACATAATATCCTACCTGGTAACATATTGCTCGCATTATAACAAGTGTGTCTCTTGTATAGATTTTGCATTTTCAACGGGCAACGAAGTGCACGGGATCAGCTAGTATTACTATATTAGTAATATTAGTAGGTATTACTTAATGGTAATTGTGTCAAATGACGATTAGTTTTGCAGCGTCAGACAGAAACTTGACAAGCCTAGTAGACAGTTGGTAATTTTTCGTTAAAAAAAATGTTTTATAAATGTTCGTACTGGCGATAATCGATTTTCGAAGAATTATGGTGGAATATTTTGGTTCCAACAACGACAGGAGAAAAACCATTATATATTTGTATGGTATAATAGAAAATAATTATACCCACCAAATCGGTTGTATCAATTTCATAGCAAAAAATATAACGCAACTTGTATGTTTATATGTAGGCACAATAAAACGTTAAATAAATACGGTATTTTGAATAATTAGTTCTTGTTAAAAAAAAAAAACTAACACATATTTCAATAATAGATTTCATTAACCCAGTTACAGTAATAACTAATAAATAATATGGAGGAGTTGTTGATGATAAAATTTAGTTAAACAGAGACAATTCGTTAAGTTATAAAATAATAAAATATAATCAAAGACTAGGTATTTGCCAAATTCAATGGACCAGTAGTACATGTTGTGACAACCACTGCAGTAATGTTAAAATATTGTAACATATAAAATGTCCATTCGTTATTTGTATAACCACTGGTTAGAGGCAGCGCACTTCCATATTTTTGAGTTATGCAAGACGTAGTGTACCTACTGCTTTGTTTGGATAATAGCGTTTAGCTAAACTACACTTCAATATTTATCCATCGTAAATAGTGTAATTTTACTACTTTTCAGATGCATTAAAAGTTTTTATCTGATAAAATTATTTTGTTTTGTCCAAAACTAAAATAAATGAAATGCATTCTAAATTTTAAATATATAACTTATTATTGATCTAACAAAATAATGAAACTGTAAATCACTTTCATAAGCACAACCCATTTGTTAAAAAAATTAATTACGTTTTTGTGGACACTTGCAAGTGTAACAGGTTGTACTTCAGATAGCCCTTTCTGAAATCAGAACCTAATGTAGTAAAGTCTAAGGATATTATTTGTTCAACTAAAAAATATAGTAGGTACCTAGAGAGTATTATGAAACTTAATATGCATATTTGCATGGCCGTAGAGATGATTGTACTGATTGTAGTAGGTATGGTGAATTTATATTATTACTGTTATTATTATTATTGTTGTTGTTGTTAAGATTAATTTCTTATCACATGCGTAAATAGTTAATTTTACCGGATAGATTTTTTTAACCATCTTGGCTCTAAAGTCTAGAGTATTATATGTACATTCAAAAAATGCAGAGATAATAGCAATTCACAAACTATCTAGTAAAACATAAAGTAACAATAAATTTTTAGTTCTCATCAACTTAAAATTAATTTAAAAACCTATGCATTTCCAATTTAAATACGTGTAGTACTAAGTTCACTTCAATAATATGAAATATAGTTTAATTCAACGAGATAATCGTAAAACAACTGGTTTGGCTTTGGCACAGTACAATGTTTCTGATTATAATTATTATTATTATTATTATTATTATTATTATTTTTATTATTATTATTATTATTATTATGTAAAATATTTGAATAATATTTTGGTTTTATTCCTACCGTCATTATTGTGTGCGCGTGTTATTATTAATAAAACTAATTTTTAGACAAAAAAATGTAATAGATATTAGGTACGTATTAGCCACAAGAAATTATGCTTAACATCATATACTTAGAAATAAATTTACTTTCTTTTTATTTGTCGTCTATTTTATTGTACACAATTATATCTAAATAGGTGTAGACGTCATGTGGAATAAGATTGGAATTTAAAATATAAATATTATAAATGCAATATGAAAAACAAATCATTATAGACCTATTAAAAAAAAAAAAAAAAGAAAGATTATTTGTATACATTTTTTTTGTATAAATTACTAATAATTATGACTTAATGTTTTTAAAAAGCCAATACAACAATTTCGAAAACAATAAACTTTTTTAATGGTGGGTTTTAAATTGACTAATATTATTTATCAGAAAATTACGTTACGTCATTGTACTAAATAAAAAATAAAGCAATGAAGTAATTACAAGTGTCAATTAATGTTTTTGTTGACAGTTGTTATAATTTCCCGCTCCAAACCACATCGAACACTTTAATATTAAAAATATTTTAAGTGACAATACCATTTATAATTTTTACTTTTTAGTAACATTCTGTATAGCTTGTGCAATAGATATAATATATTGCTAAAAGAAGAAAATCTAATAAAAATAACAACAAATTCAGAAACTTTCTAACTTTCAAACTATGCATAAAATACATCTGATATATTATCATGAATAAGACAAGATACTCCAGGGAAATCGATTTAGCTGTAGGCAGAATAGAAAATTGGAATTCAAAGGCTATAATATGTTAAAATAAATTTGACACGTGATAAATAATTGCGAATATCAACGGATAAAGTCCCGAGTTGGTACAAATTAAAATCGTTTTTATACCTAATACTATTATAGATTGATGATCTCTATTATCTTCAACGTATTTGCATATTGATTCAAGTCAAAAGACGATTGATAAGGAATACAATTTTATGTAGGCCAATCATCATTGGTGCAAATAGGGAAATTTAAACCTCCAAAAATCTGCAAAGTCCCCACAAATCAAATATTCCTAACCTATTAAGTAGTACTTAGAAAATATCATTGTTTTTTTTACAATTTTGAGATTAAAACCAATAAAAATTATTGAAAAAAACTTATTTAAAATGTTGTTTTTGTATCTAGTATCTATTATCATGTTATATTTTTCCATACCCAGCAGATTAATTTACCTATTATAAATGTATGAACATTAAATATATAACAAATTAGATCATAATAAATGTATAAAAACGTCCTCTCTTATCGGTTCTTAATTGATTCCAACGTTATTTCATTCTGATATTTTTTTCTGGATCAAGCACAAATAATATTAAGTCATAAACGATATTTTAACTCGAAAGTAAATTTATCGAACCTATGTCAGTGAGTCGAGCCTGTGTGTAGGTAATTCAATATAATTTGAGGAACATATTTTTGCACATTAATCGCATAGCAAACAGAAAATACAAGCTCCGGACCCCATAGTCAGTACCTATGTATATAATACGAACTCAAAATATTATACCTATAAAATGGAGATTTTTAAAACCCAAACGACATTTTAATGTGTTTGTTTGTGTTTTTGAGAACAACACGTGAACTAGCCATATGATATGGTTATATGATTCACGAAATATAAAACATCTACAGTTCTACTACAGGTTTGAACTTTTAAATTCAATTCAGTCGTTCGCGCAATAATACATAATATTATCCTCTATATATATATCCTCTTATATTCTCCTCTGTGGTGATTGACATCAATAATATATATCCATAACTTAACTGTTTTCCAAATACCTATATCGTTGTACATTTTGTTAATTTTAGTTCTATCTTGTGTAAGAAATAAAATAAAATATACTCACATAAGTCACATAAACGTTTATAACTTATAGTACAGGCGGTACCTATATCTTCAAGACATGAAAGACTCCGTAATTCAAACACCTAAAATCAAATTAATAAACATAAGAATTATGAACATGTTAAATCTACATGTTTTATGATTGCACCAGTGGTTTTCAGCGATAAGTGAAAAATAAAAATATTCGAAATTGGTATGTATTTATATATATTTTATACATTATTATACTATTATATTGTTATTTATTCTAATATTATACACTATTGCAAACTAAGCTTTTGTGCAAACAGTAATCTTTGGAATTTTTTTTCGGTAACATTTTGTTTTTTTTTAAGTTTTTTTACAAATATTTTGAAAAGAACTGGAAGTTTTCTACTTTCGCCTTCCTAAAATACCAAATAGATCACATTTTCTACAATAAACTACCCTCAATGTTTACTATCAAAGAATTTTCCCTACTGTAAAAAACGAGTACATTTTAAAATACACAAAAAACAACAACACATCATTGTGGAACCAATTCATTTATCTCAAAGCAGGTTGTATATTAGACTTTTGATTTCTTAGTATACGGAATTTAACTTTTCTTTGTAATACATTTTTCTGACTTAATATAGGTTATACGCTTCTCAGACCCTCCGCTTTAACTATCAGCAAAGAACGTTTAATTGTGTTGCTATTATTCGTTGAAACGCGTTCCCTTTAACTTGATAATTTATATCGTTTTTATTGTTTGAGTTATTTTTGGTTTTTTAACAGTAACTGAATATTTTATGTAAATTAAAAATAAAATCAACCCACCATAACAATTTGAAATACCACCTCTTTATGAAAATTGAGTGCCTGTACACAAGAAAAAATTTCAATGCAGCACGTAGCTTAGAAAAATGTTGAAACTTGGAACAGTGAGCAGCAGATTGAATCGATGTCATGAGCTTAAAGGATATTACAATATACTGCAAATAAACCGATCCTGTCTCATCGGCAAAACATAAATTCTATTTAATTTAACAAAGTAAATTCAAAGTTGCTAACTTATATATACGAATAACATTGTTAGTTGTTACACTTTTGTGTAAATTTATTAACAGTAATTAACATTGTTACGAACAACTTAGAAGTAAAATTACTTTATACGCGTATATAATATATATATATATTATATATATACCTTACATTTATTCATATAATTTTGCTGCTTTTCAAACTCAGCTTAATAATATTTAAACTCGCAGATAATTATTATAATTATTATATACGAGTATAAAACCGTATAGGTGCTACATATACTTATTATAATTTTTATAAATACTTCACAACCAATATGAATTTTTAGGACGATATTAAATTTAGTACAGTTTTTTACCACACCTATGTATATATTATATAACAATTTGTCATGTCCCCGTGCTCGTATATATAATATATTATTATATTAACTGCCGGACAGTTCAATTACCTCCACGACGGTCCCTCTGCAGCACTGCAGGTGTATATAGCACGACCGGATGATGAATATATATTTTTTAATTATACACTCCTGGCTGGTATTATTTCGAGTACGTGTGTTTTTTTGCACAGGTGTTTGTTTTGCGACGCAGTCCAAACAAATCAGAATTCGGTTCCTTGTTATTGTTTCGCTAAAACGAAATATCATAACTTCTCATTGGAGTTATGGACTTTTAACAATTTACTTATACTCTGTTTCTCTCTCCCCGCTGTCAGTACCGGACGACGCGCAACGACTGCTGTAATGCTGTGATACAATTGTCTCTCGAAAAATGTCGAAGAGCCGCTACTTGGATGTGATAACATGCCGTTTAATGATCATCGTCGCATTGATCGGAACGTACGACAACAACTGCAACTACTGCCGGGCGGATCAATCAGTGACTGTCACGAACTACCCACCGTACTTACATCAAGACCACTACTTCCGGTCGGACGGACTTCAGGGAGGCAGCAGCTTCGCAATCCAGGTCGCCGACGACGGAAACCGGACGGACGTGCAACGATTACTGGAGCGGACTTCGAACATAGTGTCCAAGTTCCTGCCGTTCGTCACTTCGGCCGATGTGCACACGCAATGCTACAAGCACACCGCCGCGTATCTCACTCAACTAGACGACTTTCAACTTTGGGCGACAAAAAGTAAGCCACAGCGCATTAAAAATTAACTAAGATCTAAAATTATTATAAATAATAAATGTATACATAGATATGACTATAATATCTTATTATACTATTTTTAGTATTGTTTACACAATGATAATAACAGATGGTATATTTAAGTCGACACGGTATAATACTGTAGGTACATTACAATTTCTATTTGTAATTTATATTATTATTGTAGAGGTCGAACGTCATTAAAAACTGGCATAATATATTATATAGAGAGGAAGGAGAGCAATAATAAAGTACCTATCTACCTCATATAAGGAGACCAACCTAATGGAGCCGCTTGCGATAGCTTAGTCCCCCCCTTCACCCCACCACAAAAAAAAATATTATTAACGATGTTCAACGAATTATCACTTTATAGCGTCCAAACGTTTAATATTGGATCGATTTGTCATGTTATTTTTAAACTATTTAAAGATTTAATTCTATTGAGTTTTAGTTTTTAAGTCAATAGTTATTATCTTTGTGGTTAGACTCGCCTCACCTCTGAAATAAAACATTTTAAATATTATTAAAGAGGTATACAAAAACAACTAAAAGCATATTATTGATTTTTTGCTGTTATAGAAAAAATGTTCGTTTAATGAATTAATAATTTAATAATTATATTATAATAAAATGTTAATTACATATAAATAAAAACTGCGTAAAAACCAAGCAAATTTAATCTCTTGTGATTTGCATGTCATAAGCATAATATCATAAATATTATTGTTTATTTTCAAAATGTTAAAAATATCAACAGCAACATACAACTATGAACTATACTCACTAAACACATGAAAGGCTGTGAGAAAAATGTTACAAATTCTACACTTTTCAAATATTAAAAAATACGAAGAAAAATTAAGATGTTTATTTAAAATTTGGAAATCAAAAAATAAATATAAAACAATTTACCTATCATAATAAAGTATTATTATATTATTATTCTTATGTCATAAAAGTAAAATTTAAAAATGATTGTTATTCTAGGACTATATTTATTAATCTCATAATTTTGTTGAAATTCATAAAATTAACAATGTCTTCTACAAAGATTTTCTATGGATAGTAGATATTTATTATGTCTTGAATTTCAACCTGCAAAATACAAATAACCAAAATTGTTTTCATTAAAACGAGCACAGTGGCACAACATACATTTTACCATTTACCTAACAGTTTTTGTGAAAGAATCTAAAATGCACTAAGTATATCAACTTACTTAGCAAACATATAGGATCACCAACTTTTTATCTTAGTCTTGTTCATATGCACTTTGCGCAATTGATAAGATGCATATAATTACCATTAATTGTGATGAACTAGTGCCTTATCGAAAACTTTCCAATATGAAACGACGTTGGTGATATTTATGCATTAAGCTCTATATTTTGATACTAGAAACACTTTTCATGTGGTATAACTTCTATTTACACGAGACCGTTTCCAGTTGTAAAAGACTAATGGTAGTTAAATAGAATAGAGACTCACGTCTCACAAGTTTGCATGTTATGAAATATGAGCTAATGAGCACCAGTGTTGAATATTATCAAGATACATGTTTCGAGAGAGATTATTTTATACATATTTATATATAATTTTCGGCGATTGAAGAATAAACACATGAATGTAATTACAATAATAATTTTAACTTATAGTTAATAAAAATAACAAAACATACCGGCGCCAACTGCAGGTTCCGCGACGGCAGTAATAAATGACTAATGAGTAATGACAATAATCGGCACCTATTATTATCTAACCTATTACGTTTACATTTATAATAATATTTTCCATTGCTGGTTCGTTCATTCTTGATAAACAATATAACAGTAATCGAAATATAAAAATATACTACTACAATTCTGCTTGATAAAATATACTTTTTATTTGCTAATTTCGTTGCTTAATGATTAGTTATCTGGGGGATTGAGATTTGGGGGGAAACATATTTGCACCACTGTAGTATGTACAGATTAGACTCATTGCTCAACTACATTCGGTTCAAGTGATTTCTGCGACCCCTAGTATTTACGTCCTGTCACGAGTTATATTACTTCACGATTAACAAACAACAATATTCCATTTACCAATGGACTCGTCACGTTTGGCCTGGTAATCTTAGGAACAGCTTCTTCGATCGTACTTCCGGTTATCTGTTCATCAGTAGTGAACCTATTGCAATATTTCAATTTGGCAACTTGTATGATATTTATCATAATGTAGAAAAAAAAATTAAGAGAGCGATAAGTAGAATAATTGGTCAAACGAAGTTGCAAACAACAAAAAGTATCAGTTGCGTTCACAGACAATGGAAGGGGAGTTAAGTTATAAAATCATGTATATCCAAATATTATTTTTATGTATCTACTAGCAGCTGACATGCACTTCGTTGTCCGTTTTATGATTCAAACTTTGTAACTAAACATGTTTGTATCGACCATCATCAATATCAAAATACTTATAGCAAAATACTTTATACTATAAAGCATCACTTTAAAATGTTAATTTTGGAAAATTTATTTTTGGCGTTCACTAATTTAGTGGTACTACGGTACCATAAAAATTTCAAGTCCCAAGCTACCATTGTTTAGGCTCTACTTTGATCAGTCAGTGAGTCAACAGGACACTTTCAATTATATTATATTATAGCCATCCCGCCCGGATTTGCCTGTGTCAAATAGGGAGCCCGCGAGACTCGCTTGTGATTATGCGAGCAGTATATTATCAGGTAGGCAATCCATCTTCGATGGACTGCGAACCCTTAAGGTGAGTACTTAAATGTATAATTTCTAACTCTTAAGTTTCAAAGTTATTCGAAGTTTGTAGTTTTTACTTAATCCAACTTAAGGCTCTTGGTTTATTTCCGAACGTGATTCAAACTATACTCGCTGAACTGACCTGGTAACTCTAAGACAATCTAAAATGTTCGTTGAAGTCAGTAGAGTGATTTTTGAGTTGGGCAACAAACATAGAGGTAGAATAATAATTGTATAAAAAAGCTCTCATATTAATTGTTTTAAGATATAACTTATTTATTCGAAACCATTATAAGAGTGACAATTTGATGCATGCTTTTACCTTATCTGCTGCCCGAGTACCTAACCGATGGAAATCTTTTATATAAAAAAATTCAAATTTCTATTAGTGCAGTTTGCAATTCTAACCTTATATCAATGACAACTATAAATAAACAAAAAAAATGTCCAATTTCCATCGTGAATCTTTAGCTATCATAACACTGGGCACAGATTGCTTATTTTAATAATAATTACCGTTGACATTTATTACACAAATTCCCACAAGCATCTAAAGCTATTGCATATACCTGCCACATAAATCTATTATAACTTGGTCAAAACATTTAAAAGTATTAGGAAGATTCAGGTAATCAGTAACTACTTAATATATAAGCCTATGTACCTTATAGTTAGATATTATAACATAGACAGACTGGACATGCTTCGCCGGAGGAATTTTCTTCTTCAAAAAAATCATGCATGATAACACTATTCGTATTATAATATTTGATTACTATATTACAATTTATACTATTAAAAATATATACTATACAGCTGATCCCGTGCACTTTGTTGTCCGTTAAAAATGCCATTTCTATATGAGACTTGGTGGTGATAATGCGAGTATTGAGCTATTTATTATGCCTATCTGCTGTGGGTTGCTTGATGAGTACTTCATATAAATAATATGTTTTATTTTGATTTTGATTGCGGGCAAGCCAATGAGCAGCTATAAGTGCAACTCAGCCACCTCGGTAGACAATGTGCGAAAATTCAATTGTATGCATGCTTATGCCTGATCTGCCCAATGAACCACTGAAGGCAACCAATAAACAAAAAAAATACCAATTTCTACTAAATATATTTGTATTTCTCCTATAACCAATAGCAACTATTTATAAACAAATATTTCCTTTGTAAATCTTAAAATTCCCGTTTGAACAACTCCCCGGGTCGGACCTATCGGGTCCAATTGTGAATCCAAACCATCCAGGGCGTCACTCAAACCCATACCAAAAAATTCATTCAAATCGGTCCAGCCGTTTAGTAGGAGTTCAGTGACATACACACGCACAGTCGAATTAAACGTTTAAAGAAGATAGTCATAAATAGCCGATATAGGCGTGTGTCCGTATATCTACGGGATATTGCAAAATATGGATATAGATTGTGGTGTTATACCTCCATAAAAATCACTATGGTAACATAATAATAAAACTGGCAGTCGTCGAATTTCAAAATATTATTTAATTTCACACGAGTAAAAAAACAGGCTCCAGGGGATGATATATCACCCTCATCACCCCAATAAACGCAATACCAGGCAGCAGGCCTACCTACCATAAATAGATTACAATCTGTTTGCTAAAATAATATTTCATTGCCTATATACGTGACAGAAGAATGCGTCATACACCGACATTGACTTTCTTTATATTAGGATCATGTTTGTTGTTTCTTTCTGCAAGGAAATAATACATTATAAGCTCATCTCATAAATAAATGAAACAATAAATAAAACCAAATTGTTTTATGTAATATAATAGTAAACGACTACAGTTTAATGCAAAAATATAATATTTGCATTAAAATAAAAACATAATAAGCTTTAGGTAATCTGTATATTAAACTGAATAATATTTGAATCTATTGTGTATAGGCACCAACTATATTAAACAAGTATACAACCGATAATCATGGAACTGAGTATCGCGTATTCACGAAACTCGACAGATATTTTTCATTGTGAAATAAAAAATTATAAAATACTTTAAATTATGAGGTGTGATTAGTAAACAAAAATAAATAAACAAAACGTAGTCATTATTTTCTTCACATTTCAATATTCCATTATACGATCAACTAAAAGTTTTGATGATTTTTAATTTGTATAATACTAGTTATACTATAATATACAGGTAATTATTTCATTAAATATATATTAATATGTTAAAACATTATGAGCAATTATGACAGATAAAATCAAAGAGATATTTTGAAGGGTTCGGCATCTCAATTTGTCTAACTATTGTTATAGGTGAATTTAATCAAAGTTTACTCAAAAACCATAAAAAACAATTTTACATGTATGCGTTTTGGTTATGTTATGTGTGGATATACAGAGAGAGAAAAAACAAATGGTGAGCTGACATCCACTAACACACGCCACCAAAATTATCACAGAATAACAAAGAATTGCACATGAATAATAATAATTTTACATTAAGTAATTTAATAATTTTTATAGATTAGTAAACGTTGTTAAGGTGTTATAACGGAGAAATTAAGTTTGTTAAACATGATTATTATTAGTGATAAGTGATAACGGCCAGTTAAACGAATTCTCTGAAGTTTATACAATTATCATAAAGTTGGAAACACAATGTACTGATGTAGACACCGTAGTATTACTATAGAAAGTATAAAAGAAATCAGTTTTTAAAAAAGGCCAGGGGTAGGTTAATCTGCCACTGGGCATATAACGCATACTTATGTGTGTGTGCCTATGCGACGTAACTATATTACATAACAAATTATTTTCAAATAATAAATACATAGTCTACATCGAAGACATTCCTACAATATTTAAACTAAATTATTGATCTGTATACCGTGTTTACTATTTGCTTTTAGTGTTTGACGCATCTGCTAAATTTATACCGACTGGTTGGTTTGACGGATCTACATACAATCTTGGGAACTTTGACGAATGCGTCGATGTCGAAGTATTTGAACGCGATGATTATATCCAAGGACAATACTGTCTAGTAGAAATCGAAATAAATCCCATAGCTCATTCCAAATTTAGATCACGTAAACACGTTTTTAATGAATCCTCGTGGGATACACTGCAGGCAAGTCGAGATATTAACACTGTATATTTTTTTTTTTTGACGAGAGAATAAACCCGTAGATTTTAAAAGAAAAAAACAATTACACATAAAACAACGAAATGAAAGTTTAACAAATTGATTCAGGTTTAATTGTGTGCTTACCTACAATAAATGATACAATTTTTTTCGTACAATAAACAGCAAACAAATTGTTATAACGCCCCTATCCCGTGCTTTTTTTCAGGAATTGGCATTCGACCCGAACAAAAGTATGCGGAACAGAATTTACATAGCGTACTGTGTACCACACACATGTAACAGCGGAGACGTGTCGAAACACATGGAAAGCATCCTGCGGGATATCCCTCAGAAAAAAATAACGACCAATGTTGGGACCGTCAAGTGTCAGAAGAATACTGCATTACCGTGGACCTGGGGAGATTATACATTTTTGTACGTGCTATTGATAAAATATTACATAAATAATATTGAGTTATCTATTCGACCCAAGCTCCCGCGATAGAACGAGTAGTTGCTGTAATGCTGTATAGAACATCTGACAGGAAGCGATTATTAAATGTGTAATTCTTTTTATATAATTTTACTATTTTAGGACACAAGACAGTAAGATAATAAGACAATTGGTGTAACACAAAATATTTGTCTCTCTTAAATTAGGTACCACTCATATACGTGTATAATTATTTTAGGTATTATAAAATTTATTATTATTATTTTTGTATTCAAAATAATAATACTATCTCTATTTTTTTATGCCAATTGCGAGTGGCGTTAAGTTTCCTCCGTTTGTACAAGGACAAATTTATCTATGTAGGAAATTAAACTTGTTCTATTAAATTTCCAATCAATTCAATTAGAATTGCGATAACATATTTGAATTTGTTGTGAAGAATTTAAGTCCACTTGACATCGATTTTCCGAATTTTTGAATTAATCTCAAGTTACACTAAAATACATTGGATAAATTGGAACATTCAAATTTAAAATATATAATTTATTGGTAAGCTTAAGGCAAGAGAAACGAAAATGTGGGAAAGTCCATTCCAAGTAAAATTCAAAACCAATTTAAATCTTTTTCGGGATCTCTATGCATCATTAGATAGACCTTTGCGATGGAAATATAAGACAAGTACGTCTATATTCCTATATTGCTTGTGTGATTGACATATTGTGGCGGAAAATCACTGTTTTCAATAAAGTCTCTAAGCGTTTAATTACCAAATTTTCACGGCTACAATAAATCAGCTGCTAGTCATCCACTCCGTTCTGCAAAACTGTGTACACGTAATATTATATTGTTATAATGGACTCTGCAAAAACAATAAATCACTGATAAATTAACTTGGCAATATATTATATATTTACTTTTCTTGTACGTCACTCATGACTTTTGAGAAATAAAAATTGTCTTAAAATATAAAAATATGCAAAGTCGTTAATTTCTGGACTTTATTAATCGTGTTAAAATAAATATTAAGAGCTATTAAGTTCGCACTAGCTTCACTTAATCTTTATTAACCATAAAACCAATTAAACGAAAAAAAACTCAGCGTCTCAACAATTAATAATGTCAAACAGGACAGTTGCGGCTGCGATTTTGTGCGCCTGGTATAGTGGTATTACAATAATTACACTACAGTTTTTTTTATTTATTTTGGGTCATTTTAAAACATTTAGATATCCTCTGATCGGTTGGTAAACCATACACAATCGTTTTCAGCTTGATATGCATTAACGTACGTGTCAATTTTGAATTTATTATTAACAAGCGTGAATAATGTTGTGTAGGGGATTATTCGTGAAAATCTAATATGGAACAGATATAATGACAAATTAATTTTGTATGTGGTGATAAAACAGTATGCCCATCTATTGAGAGGGATTAGTTGATGAATATAATATGATAGAAATACGAAAATATTTTACTTTAATTTTGAAAAAATTGTTTATTTGTTTAGGTCAATAATTGGATTCTCTTTAATTTCTATTGGCATGAGTACCTTCTATGACTTGTTTACTTCAATGTCTTCATTCGAGCATTTTCAGTTTTCGGGTAAGTCCCTGTAAAAAATGTTTGTATGTAGTATGTACCAAATATACGGAATTGTTATTTGTTAACCATATTACAGAAAAATCGAAAAAACATCTCATACTTCAGTCATTTTCACTATCGAAAAACGTTCGCAAGTTGCTTACCTTCCCGAAGACATCAGACAACCTAGAATGCATTCATGGACTAAAATTTATATCGATGTGTTTCATTATTGTTGGGCATCGCTTTATGTTTTCCTTAGGCTCGCCAATAATGAACACCAATTTTATAGAATACGTAAGTAAACTGTTCGTAATTACTAATTATCAAATAACTATAATATTTTATATTTTACATATTATATTACAGTTCTCATTACATATATTATTTATACAGACTATACATTTTAATAAATTTTGTTAATTGATAATGATTTGATATTTTATGATATATAACCTATAAAGTTCTCACAATGCAATAATGATACACTATTGTGTCATCTTCGAAATTTTAAAAAACTCTGCGGTCTCATGCTCGTCTTAAATACCTACAAATACAGTACAAACAGATATAGTTTTTTCGTCATTAGAATTAACTTATAAAATAATATATAAAAATTTAAATTATGGTGTTCTGATTTATTATCTATCGGCTTTCTTAAAAAAAGATAACAATAATAATGTACATGTTCAAAATTTCAAATGTTTCAATGTGCACAGGGCACTTCTCTAAAATTAAAAACTATACACGGCTGAATATTAATTTAATTTTCAAAACTGTATTTTCTCTATTTTAAAATCACAATAACAGAATATACCGAACAAATAATGAAATAAAGTCCATGTAGCTTTAAAAATAACAGCAATATTTGGAATAATATACACAATATTATACATTCCCCAAAATTAATAATTATTTGAACCACCGTACGGAGTACATAGGGATATACCTATTATCCTATGAATATAACCTCAGACCATCTATACTCCTACCACTAGGGGAATATGAAAAAAATATTATGTAAAACTAAAACATGATTTTTGAGTTTTGGTTTAGTTTTATAGCAAACTTGAAGCCATGATCATACTTAACGGACCCATACTAGTGGATACATTTTTCATAATAAGTGGCTTCCTTGCATGTTACTTACTATTGGAGCACATCCAAAAGAACCCAAAAGCTTTTCAAATACCACTTTTTTACATACACCGTTACGTAAGGTAGGTACTTAACAACAATAATTATCGATATAATAAGAAATTCACAGTGGAAAATGTTGATAACAAAGCAAAAATATTATTTACTTGATAGGTTGACACCAGTTTACGCGATAGTAATTGGATTTTACTGTACGATTTTTATAAGAATAGGATCAGGACCTCTGTGGAACGAGAAAGTGGGCTCGGAAGTGGAAAGGTGCCACGAGAGCTGGTGGACCAACATACTGTACATAAATAACTACATTGAACCTCAAAAATTGGTCAGTTAAAAAAAGTAAAATTGTAGTTGGTAGCACCGTTGATGAAGATTTAGAAATATTTTATGGGATGGGGGCTTGATTTTTTTTTTAAATTTAAATACCTTAGCAAAACATTCTCAAAACCCCACTTTTCTAAGGTTGAAAATAACTGGGTTCTGATTGATCTCGACTTTATTGAACATCTTTAATAATAAATGAGATATTTTTATTTCTTGGATGAGATGGGCCGATCAAAGATAAAACCATTAACTTCAAAAATATATCAAAATAGAATAATAATTTTAAATCAATAATACAACAAAAAATTCCAATATTACATACTCGTAATTCATTATTAGATAATAATATTTGTGGAATGTGGAAGTTGTTTATTCTGGTGGGTTGGGGAGTTATTTGAGTAGGGGCTTTGGGTACCGTATGGTACCGTATTGATTCAACTTAAAAAAAGGCAATTTATTAGATAAGCTGAATTGGTTCCCGTTTCTGTTAACTAATATTTATAAAAATAATTCAAATATTAAATTTTAAGCTATTATTAGCAAATAAAATCATACTTAAAAAACTGTATGGCGGACTACGTTAATAGTAATTTGCACGATAAAAATATTTGAAGAAAGTTTCATCAGAAAATTATCATCTTAACAATAATACATTTTAAATTCAGTTTATGAATTATTTTATTTAACTATTATTATTCCTTTTAAATTGGCAGCCCTAATAGTCTGTAAAAATGGGAATAGAAATGTAGATACTTGGTCATTTTACTGTGATAAACGGGAACCAACTATCGAACAGTTATGGGATATATCACAAATTTATACGAGATCCACTTCGGTCAAATGGGAACCAATTCAGCTACAGAGGGGTAATCCATTTCTCCCAATCTCCACCCGTACGTAATACCTAGGTATCTATATAATATTAACATTATAATTTTACTACGTTTATGTTTATTATTATTCATTATGTATAATAATATATTTACCTACGGTATGGAAAATTAATTTTTACCTCGTCCACCATGCAGTGTATGATACAGTCTTGGTACATCGCATGCGACACGCACTTGTTCTTGACAGCCCCGATCATCGTCAGTCTATTGTACCACAAACCGAAAATCGGGAACTCTGTGCTGGCACTCATATTGGCCGGGTCGATTTTCACTACTTTCTTCGTCACGTATTCGGGCAAACTGGACGCCTTCCTGTTAGTACACATCAAGACACTACGAAATCCCATCGACAACAAAACATTCCGCAGCCTCTATATACCGACGCACACGAGAGCCACTCCATACTACGTCGGCATGCTGACGGGCTTGGTACGGCACAAGATGAAAAACACTTCCTGCAAAATCAATAAAGTGCGTACTTACCTATTAATCGTAATGACGTATACCTACTATTCTGTTTGTAGGCACACGGACAACAGTAACAAACCGCTAGGGATAGTTGTCACTCGTCAGTCGTCTCTCATTCTCTTAAATGTCTCTCCGAATGCTACATTGGAAGGACGGAATGTATAACGAGGTGCATAACTACTAGGTGCCGTAACGAACTCGCAGAAACGATACTTTGTTTTATTTAAGAAATTGGCCCAGATCTTAATCAACCGAAAAATCTCCCTCTACAGAATTAATTACCTAATTTGCACATTATATAATATTTGTTTTGGCTCTGATGTAATCAGTTTGTTTGTAGGAACCTATTTGTTGTAAATCAAAAACCCACCCCCGTCGAAAACAAGTATGATTTCTTGAAAATTATTCATTATTAAAATATGATCTAGTTCATAAGCAAATAGGCATAATTAGAAGGCTTGGGTTTACTTAGCCACTCCTCAGTTTTATCCGTAGCCCCTCAGTTTTTAATGATATTATTTTAGTTTAAAATATCAATAAAATTATCAAGGCCTGTGCAGCTAAAATAATTCTGGATAAACCCATCTTAAAAATAATTCCCTATTGCGAATATGCATAAGCATGTAATTGAACCAAGATCATAGACTCATTAATTTTCTCTAACTTTTTTTGTTCAAATCCGTTTGTTAAAACAAGTATAAGTTCCATTTTTTCTATAAATAATTTATAACTTTCCCTTGATAAAATAATATTCTAGATAGTATGTTGTATTAGTAGAATAGTATGTACCAGCATACTATACAACTACAATTAATATCAATTAGGTACTCATAAAATAACTATTAAGAAATGAAAACCTCTTATGTCATAGATAATTATAATATTGTCCAGCCAGCCCCTGTTGGGGAAAGAAAAAACAGAAATCATAATAATAAACTAAATCATGTATTAAAATAGCTCCGTCTTGAGATTAATCTCATAACAAATAATTCTTATCACAAATAATACATATCGATGAAATTGTTAATCATTTTATTGCTGGTATTTCTTTTTCAACTTCTAATGTTAATTATTATACCTATAACTGACGGAACATGAATACCTTTGAAGCAAAATTCAAAATATATAGGACATAGATTAGGTGTATATAAAATATGAAAAACAATTATTAAAGTTAGTCGATGCAAACAAAACTTTCCGAGGTCATGGTGAAGTCAGCAGGTGGGCCCACGTCCGAATAACGTAATATTATACAAATAGGTTATAAGTAGCAGGTACCTATACAAAATGATTATTTTGTCACTAAAAAATAATTATTTGATTAAACTAGGCGTTTAAAAACAATTTTTTTTGAGTACAATATACATTGTTATAATTTATTACAACACAAAATTTTTGTTGAAAAAATAATATTATTTACTATTTTTTTTGTTAGGTTTACTTGTTTGTACACAAAACATAGGTTTTTAATTTTCAATTCCACAGCAGAATTTTTGTCTAAGCAACTTCGAACTAGTTATACAGTAGTTATATCTAGTTATAACTTATAACTTATAAGTATCAAAAGTTTTAAAAGTTTTGATGAACGGTGTTGAAGGTATTCCATTATTTTGCGGGATGCCCTTGCGCCACTCAAGAGTAGGTACATCACTCTTGTCATTTCACATTTAAACGTTTATAATTAGACTTTAAAGTACTAGGGTCTAGGAATATAATATTTTTTCAATAATGTTGATGTTTTCTAAAATATATTGAGAAAATGACTGACTGGTTAGTTGTAGCTAATAGCTATAAGAAAATTATTATGTACAATCAACCAAACCGTGGAGCTGAAATGTGTGCAAAATACGGAACATCATTACATCAAAGAATACTATTTTAAACAGTGGCAGATTAAAGTGAATAGTCAAAAAACAATAGGTACTTTTTAGACCTAAAAAAATGTTTTGTCATTTTTGTATTGACTAATAAATATTTTATTCTGTATAACCTAAATATAATACAATAATAGATTAAATGGTATTTAGAAGTTTTCTGCGTGGATCCCTTAGTTAGTGTCACAAGTGCATCCGGAATAAGGTATCACCCAATAGCGAGTTTCCTGAGTGTTTCCCAAAAAAGACCATATTTTTTTGAGTAACCCAAGTAGCTGCTTGGATGCACTAATCAATAGAATTCCTGTCACACTCTGGATACCCCTGTTGGCTGCTTATAGTATGTAATATATTATATATTTATGTATATCTTGCTAGTAAAACCTACGTAGGTATAACGTCGTTATCTACAAGACGGCAAGGCGAAATAATCGAAAAACAACCAAAATTTATCGACTAAATCTCTTTTACTGAGCACTATTCAATAATTATTCCGGTATCTCGTAATTATTATGCCCATTGACCTTACAATAAGAAGTACAACTGTAAACATATGTATTATATTATTATAACGTTTCCTCATCGGTGGTAAATGGTAGCAATGTTAATATTATTAAATGATTTGTTTGTATTGTTTATCAATCAGTACGTGGTATGGTCGAGTTGGATCGTTTCGATAGTCCTCATATTCGGTACGTTGTTCTCGGCCTGGTGGTTCTACAAGCCAAACTACAAGTACGACGCTTTCGTTGCCGCTCTGTACGGCGCACTGTACCGCATCACGTGGGCCGCGGGTGTTAGTTGGACAATCATCGCAGTATCCACCGGTAACGGAGGTAAAAACAATACCGGCCAACGATATTTACCCGGAAAAGTGCTTACCTATGGTCACTCTGGACATAGCCCATAGACCAGAGATGGCGAACCTATGACACGCGCACACTATTTTAGTGACACACACGAATGTGTAAAAGTTTGATAATAATTGAAGGGTTATCGAACTAGGCCTAGCTGACACGCAGGGAAAACAAAATCCGACCAACATTTTTATTTGGCACGCTGGTACAAAAGGTTCGCCATCCCTGCCATAGACTATCATAGCTGCGCCGTCCACGTTATTAATAATAATTATTAGTGTTCTAATGAGTTCGCATATTATGTACTATAGGTTTTATCGAACCCATCCTGTGCTGGAAACCGGTAATAACACTAAGCCGGTTGACGTACTGCGCATTCTTGTGCCACGGTGGACTGCAGTTGTATACAGTCGGCTCCATTCGGACACCGTTTCACGCGTCCGTCTATAACCTGGTAAATATTATTAATAAATAATTGATACCACCTCATTATTATTTTATTTTTAAACTCGTTTTTAAATTGCTATTGTTATCGTCATCGTAGGTGTGGTTGTCACTTGGAGACATTACACTAGCGTTCCTGGCAGCTTTCTGTTTGACATTACTCTACGAATCACCCATAATCGGTTTGGAAAAAATTTTCTTCAATCCAGGTTTATATGCAAACTGTTATAATTGACTTTGATAAAATAATACATTACCAAATTTGAGATGGGCGTATTTTAATTTTCAGGTAATAAATCATGTTATGTTAACGACATAAGGACTAAGATAAGCAATCTAAAAACAAAACCAGAAAAATTTCAACAAATCACAACTCCATAGTCCAGTTATAATAATATTTAAGATTTTAACTCGTGTCTGTACATCCTCAGTTCCTCCACGTTTTCATTTCATATTGTCTTATTGTACCAACTTTTGCTATATATTTTTTAACCATTCATAAAACTATGATTTAGTGTAAAAAATAGAATTAATACTATGCATATTATAAAATTAATATAATGTATATAATGTATAAATAAGTTTATTTGAATTGATAATTTTACTTAATTGTAAGAAATGTTTACCTACACTCATAAAATAAATACTTGTAATTAAATATACGCATAAATAATTAAGCACAGTTATAATAATGTTATGTGTGAGATAGGAGGTAAGAACACTTAGCTTGGAATTATACAATTAAAAAAAAAATATTGTGCAATATAAAAATCACTTGAATAGAAATATATTTTTTTTTATTAGTCCATAGTCCATACCTACTACATTTAATATTTTTTGAGAGACATTAATTTATACATTATCAAAGTATATGTAATATGTTTAATTATCCATATTATAAGTTTATCTCAGCAACAGAATTTTTTGTTAATCACATTCTAATTCCATCACATAAAAAAATTGTCACTTAAATGTGTAGTCAGCAAGGTTTAGCATGTTTAGTCTGAACAGTCAAAATTTATTTTACTAAATAATTTAAATGGGGAAAAATGTACATTAATGACCTAGATCAGAGGTATTCAAACTTCTTCATCTCACAGCTCAGTGTCTGCACAAAATGTTGATGGCTTCCAAATTATAAACGACAAAAATCAATGTTTATAATTTTATAATATGTACTTATGTAAATTATATTTTATATAATTTATTTGTCATATTATGATGTAATAAAAAAAATTATAAATAAGTTGGTTATGTAGAAAAAATTATAATTAAATATTTTGTTTAGTCTTAGTAAATATAAATCGATAAAAAAATTAATTAATATTACTTAAAACTAAATTTTTAATGATGGATGAGCTTGTTTATTTTTCATAATATGTTCAAATCATGGTTCAAGTTTAGAAATAGCTTTTGACCAATATTTTGTTTTAATTACATCTAACATAGAAAATGCGGTCATAAACACACCATTTTTAGTCACTAGTAATTTACTAATATGTAATAAATTAATAACTTTGGTATACATATGATAAAAAGCCTTAAAATAAGAAATATATATTGGTTTTCAATTATAAGACAAGGCTCTCTACGTCAATTCCTGCTGCGCACTGTTTGAATACCTCTGACCTAGACTATTTTTGGATAATGTTACTGGCACAGTGAAGAAGTTACTCCAATATTATGTATACTCAGATTTAAATAGGGGCATTATTATAACAATTATTTTTTTATCAATAACTTATTTTTACAATATTCTGATTCTAAAGAATAAATTAATACACACTCATTTTATAGAGCTGTTTTTATTAAACATCTACATTATATTATTGATTTACTTCATCACTTTCATACATTTTTTTCATTTAAACAGCTTTTATGTTGTCCTAAATGTAATAATGGACAATTATTTTTTTTTGTATAATATGCTATAGGAATTGTGTCATAAAAAGATAATTTGCATAATGGTTTTTGAAAATTCGAAAAATGATCCTCAAATTTACAGTTTAACTAATATTACAATCTGGTAAAGGAAATTACGGTGGCTATTTGAATGTATTCATAAAATGTTGCCTGAAATAGTGCAATTATTATAATATTAAATACTAAGTTTGTCATATTCTATTATTGTAATATGGTATTTTTGAAGTTGATAGTGACAAACCCTAGAATGGTGCAAAAATGTAAGAGAAATAACAACTCAGAATCTATAAACAGAATATTCTATTTCTTAAGCTCCTCATATTTTAGTAGAATATTAGGTTACCAAAACTTGACATAGGTAGTATCGAAAGAATGATCGATTAGAATTTTAGCGCAAAATTACTGATGTTATAGAACACATTACTCATACTGGCCAATGAATGTAAAGAACTAATTTAATAGACCTCATACAAAACTTACCTAATTTTAAATTTGTATAGTTCTTATAATTTTGATTTTATGAAAACTTTATTTCCCTTAGAGTTATATGAACAATATTTAAATTAATGCTGACTTCAACAAAATATATAATTACTACCTATTAATTTTATAACAAGAATATCATTTAGCAAATAATTGAACCTCAGTAAATTAAATTATGGATTTATTTATTTTATGATTGATCATTTGTTTTAGTTCATCACCAAAAATAATTATCATTCAGGGCATGATTTTATTACTTAAAATCTGAGATACACAAATTATTTCAAAATTTTAAAGGTTAAATTACTAGTTCTATTGTTGGAAGGTATGCAAGAAGATCTTAAATATAGTCAGGAAGCGTAAAGGAGGACCATAACTAAGTATGTATCAGGACTAACACACCAAGATATTCCACAGAACTCAAAAGAAATCAAATTATTTATCTAAGTGTATTGTATATTTTAAGTAAACCAAACTAATGGTAGGTACAATGAATAAAAATAACTTACAAAAGTCAACTTATTATAAAGCTATCAAATTTTATGTGATCTTTTGGAAATACCAAGCGATCTTGAGTAAAAAAAATTACAAATTAGATCATTAAAAAAAAATCATTAGGATTTCTGTAGAATACTAACAGAAATATTGAAGTTTTAAATTATAGGGAACAATAATAAATTGGGGCGTACTAAAGTTCATATTAAATGGAACCTGTATCATCGTTGTTTAAAATTTTTATCTTAGGAATGTGACGTACGACGTTGTCTTGGTGAGTAGCTCCTTGAACGTGACCGTGAAGGCGGTGCACGGCGTTTGGGAGATCGTGATCGTGATCTAAAATACATTTTAAATAGTTATATATCATAATAATAACACATACTATAGCCAATTCCATTTCTCGCCGGAGAATATTAATCATACTTACTTATTGCAGCTCCTATTAAAAATACTTATAAAAAACATGTCATAGGTAATTGTTTAAAAAACAAAACAAAAAACTAAATACCTTTTAACTTACAACTCTCAATTTTCAATGAAAGAATAAATAATACCATATGTTGTTTAGATGGAGAGTGTGAGTGGAGACGTTAAAACAGCCAAGAAAGCATACGAGTGCTTGTGAAGAGTTGATCGTAGGGTAGAGGCGTTGGAAGAATATTGTAGAATAGTGTAGAATAGGCTGTTTCCACCCGCATGATGTTAAATAACACGTTACGGTATTTCAATTCGGTAGAATTGATGGAGCGAAGTACGAAAATTGTTGGTCAAGTCATATTGTCAGTGTGAGATTTTTTTATAAGATGGGATGATAAATTTTTTTAGTATGGGCGAAAACCAATGATCCTTTTCCTGTAAATTATCCCAAAAATAAAAAAGATCCAATTAAAGCCCAATTAGAAAAAAACAAATAAACAAAAAAAATTATTTTCCTAAGAGAAGTGAACCTCATATTAAAAAACAAACTTACCAGAACAAGGTAGGACAAGGAAATAAACGAAAATTATATTTGCAAAAAATCAATGAGATAAAAAAAGGCAAATTCATTCAGCAAAAATACATTATTAATGATCAACAGAAATTCAAAATGTAATAAATTATTTTCTAGAAGAAAAAGTTAATTAATTAATGTTTTTTTTATATTTAAAAAATTATCTGGAAAGTATACTGAACCCACTGTTTAAACGAAACTCAAATTAAAACACAAATTCAAAGTTATTATTGCATTCAGAATTAATTAATAAAATGTTACCTCTCATTATACCTATCATTGTAGCGTGGAGGACCTCTGTTGTATCCACCACCTCCACCGCCGCCACCACCACCACCTCTGCGATCACCTCCTCCACCACCACCGCGACCATCGCGTCCACCACGAGGTCTATTGCTTGACATTTCAACACGCACGCGAACTCCACAGATACGGCTAAACAAATTGAACTTATTACTACAGGTATTTGAAATAGTTTTACATATATCATGTTAACTTACGTTCCATCAAGTCCCCTGACTGCATCTTCAGCATCTCTAGGATCTTCAAATTCAACAAAAGCAAAACCCGGTGGATTTCTAGCAATCCACGTATTTTTCAATGGACCATACTTGGTGAATGATGCTTCAATTTCATGTTTAGTACCATTTTGGCCCAAATTACCAATGTATACCTTGCATGATTGATCCCAATCACGATGAGACATGTTTGTTTAAGTCTTGACAACTAGAAAAACAAAAAAAAATTATTTAACCATAAACTTGTCAATAAATATTTAGAAGAAAAAATATTAAGTATGCACAAAAACCTACTTATAAATTTCAATAGTAAATAAATATGTAGATACATAAGAAGTATTTTTGATTGGGAAATTACAGATCTTAATTGAATATAAAAATCTCATTTAAAACAACACCTAAATTCAAAACTTGGCCATTGAGTATACACTTATTTATAATACCAACAATTGAACAATGTAAAAACCAGGACGTTGCACTCAAATCATTTATTCAGATTTCTAATACCAGATGTATGGTAAATAATTTTAAATAAACATTTGGATGTTATTGACTATTATCATAATACGAGTGTTAAGTAGTTCAGGAAAAACTTATATAAAAACTATGTACCTAATATTCAACCCATAAAATATTACTGATAAATTATACTAATTGATGAATGGATGAAACTAAGTGTTGGCAACAAAAAATATTTAATAATAAATACCTATCGTTGTAAGACTATTCGTCAATTTACCACAAAATAAACATACCCAGGTACATAGAAATATGGCATCACATGCAATTTGTGAAATAAAATTTTTTTCGGGTTTTAATTAATTTGGATATTTTGAAAAACAAAACATTAAAATTATATGGAGAGCTTAAGATTGTTTAAAAGAACGCCACACACGCACATGTTCTCTCTGTTTTACAAACACGTAACATACCAAATTTACACTCAGCAGTTCACGATTTATGCTGTTGGCTTAAAAATTAGAGTGGATTGACCTATTATGAAACTTGATGAAATATTATACACACATACCTCACTTAAACACTGAATTATAGTTAACCCCCAACAAAACACAGATAAAGTTCTTACCATCAAGTTTCATAATAGGCCAATCAATTCTAATTTTTAAGCGAACGACATAAAAGTAAATTTGGCATGTTACGCGTTTGTAAGATGGAGACAACACATGGTGTGACGTCCTCTTAAGGGGTATTGTGAATACCAGTTAATTAGGATATAGGTTCCTCTGAAAACACCATAATTATGGTACAACAATAACAACCCTACTTAATCACCGATAATATAGTAAAAATTTCCAATAACAATCCCATTTTTCATTTTTTATCACAATTCCATTTTAGTTAAAAAAATTAAATTTCAATTGCCTAACAAAAACTGAGATAAAACAAAACATTAACCTTGGAAAACGCTAAACATTAATAATATTTTAGGAATATTAGTTTCTTCTAATGATCTGAAAGGATAATAACAAATAAACATTATTTATAAATAAAACACTAAAATTGTCAACATGACTTATTAATAGGTTCATTATGCGACTAGCAAATAATAGCATTTTGTACTAACTTTATAAAAATGTTTACAAATGCTATTTTCCAAAATACATAATAGACACAACACAAACTTGATACCTAACATTTTACGTAATTAAATGTATAAGATTTTATGGTAGATGGGTTCCTATATATGTATATTTTTTACTTACTTCAAATTGAAAAAAACTCATTATCTAATAAAACATTCCAAATTTAGAAACAAAAATTGATTATATTCACATAGGTACTAATATTAGTACAAATAATATCAAATAAATAAAAACGCTAAGACAAAGAAAAAATAATTTTTTATATACTATAAACTTTTTCTCTACATTTGACAGACAGAGACAACACATGCATGAGAAGCTTCCTCTGAAGTGTTTATAAAATCAATAAGGTATTTTTTTGTTTAATTAAGTCTTTAAACTGATTTTACCTACCAAGTTGTTAACTAGTTATGAAGCTTCTTATAAAATGATACTTAGTCAGACACTTTTAATACCGCCCAAAGATCTTGATATTACAATTTATTATATGTAAATAGCATGCAAAAATGTTAAGACATTTGTTCTTAATTATATTAGGTACTGTTAAGTGATATTAGTAGATACTAAGTACCTACAGTAATTTTTTTCATTATATTATATGTTTAGCATGTCAATAAATACTACAAGTAGAAATATCATCAGGGGAATTTTACATATCATTTTCATTGAATATAAAAAAAATACCTATGAATCTAAGCACTTACAAACTCTTAAACTGAATAGAGTATAGGGAGGTTGATGCAAATCAATTACAACGGGCAAAACATAATTAACAGAATAGAGAGGAAAAAATTATGCCTCTCCTCAATTGCATTAACAGGGCAGGCAGAATAGCAATCTTCGCGCGGCGAGAAATGTTTAAGATTTAAACCCTCAGACATGGAAAATCTGTAGGATTACGACAACACAACAGAAAAAATATCAGTAAAATATCTACATATTTATACATGATTAGTAAATAGAAAACAAAAACCCGCTTCCTGAAGAAGTCATGAAATCGGGGGAAAAAAATGTCCGCCCCGCAAAGGAAGATCAAGCGGCGGCGGCGGCGCCGACTCGTTCATCCCTTTGTCGATTATGCGACCAACCTACCGGCAACGATTCTCGGTAAAATAGAGTTGTAAATACAGTTATTTATTATTAATATAATTAATTGTCGCTTTTGCATACGATGTTGACGATATATACTCACGTTTCGAAATTATATTTTGGTGAATCGTGTGGGCGGCGTACACTTGCTTGTATCTCAGCTGCTGCGACAAGAATGTGAAAACTTAAAAATTTTAAAACCGGTAGTTGTTCGTTACGTGACTAAATGTAAACCCGATGCGATATCGTCGTCAACGAGGTCTACGTAGACTACGAGGGGGGAAAGAAAACAAAAAGAACAACTAATAACGATAAATGACAAAACGCTCACACAGCGGCCGAGTCATCAGCAGCCAGTGGAGTAGAAGTAGAGTCGTGGAGGACCCCGTTCGCAGTGGTCGGCGGCGCTGAAATAGCGAAATGGTGGAAGACGACGATAATATGTAAACAAAATGGATGACGGACCCGGACGCGATGGTGCGACGTTGCCGATGTCAATGTCGCACGGTATGGAAGCAAAACGACCGGCTTGCCCAGCAACGTCGCGTGAAACATTTCAAAATAATAACAACAACTACCTGTTTAGTTGTTTATAATACTTTTTTATCAAAGGCCCTGGTTCCGGAATTCCAGATTCGTGTTTTACATGCGTTCGCATTAAAACAATAGAATAAATGATAGATATATTATGTAGTGTTATATAATATTATTACTATAAGTATTTACTTTGTAGTGTCCTACCACAACCACAAAATAGAATATAGATTACGATTTACATTTTACGATACAAGAATATACGATTCGAATGATGTGATTTATAAACCGTGTTTATTACATTAAACTGAAAGAGTCATGAGAATATAGTGATACAGTCGTTCTACCTCTTGAGTCATGCTATTAGAGAACATAAGACATAAACATAACGTGAAATATTATAATATAATAAGGTAATATTTGTGTATCATGTGTGGTGGTGTAATTTACATAGAAAAGTTATAAAAAATGTTAATAGTATGTACCTACTGTATAAGTACTTTGAACAGATTCCTAATGAATTACCATATTATCAATAAACAGAATGCAGATAAATTACTGAACTCAATACCTCTAAATATATACAGCCAGTCAGATTTTGTGTGCACAGTACTCTGGACGATAACTAATCAGTAGTCATGACTTCCCATCTATTCAAGCCGTTTAGTAGTATACCTGAACCAAAAAGATGGCCTCTACTGGGACACACGCATTTGTTCATCCCAAAAATTGGTAGGCATTATTTATATCGTTTTATTCGCTTTCTTATTTGTTGGATTCTGGATTACTTCAAATTTTTTTTATAAAAAAGGTCCTTATGACTCTCGACGTCTCACAGAAGCGATGGGTGACATAGAACGTATGTTGGGCCCAGTGTTTAAACTGATGTTGGGTGGCACTTCAATGGTCGTTGTTACAAGAGTGGAAGACGCCAAAACAATGTTTGCCCATGAAGGCAAGCACCCAGCAAGACCCATATTTCCAGCTTTAAACTTACTCAGAAAAAAACCATTTGGCACCGGAGGATTAGTATCTGAGTAAGAATAATTAACTACATATATAACATTATAAAGAATTTAAAATAAATATTTTATATTTTTTAAATAACCAACTGTTACTGAAACTTTTGCTTATGGGATGTCAATATTTGGGTTTAATTTTGTTTTCTGTTACTTTTTTTCGCAATCTTTATTTTTCAATTCAACCACATTTGTGAAATAAATAGTTAATTTTTCAGAACTGTACGACTTATAAGTTGTATCAATTTATCATGATATGGGTAAATCATATTAAATATCAACACATTTAATTTTAAAAAATGTGTGTCCAACTCTAATATTTAACTTATAAGTGCATAAAAGATTTGAAAAGTGTATGATAAAAAAAAATATGTGTTTTTACCTACCTTATACTTTTGGTTTCAGTTATAAATTTACTTCACAGTACAGTTCCTACCTAGTTAGAGTTCAAGGTGAATTACAAAAATGTAAACAATTATTATATACTCTGAGATTTTTTGTTTTGTGTATAAGAGATAGTGTTTAATTACAATACCATTTTAAATCATAGACACACAATAAAAATACATACTGATAGAATAATATTAAATATTGTGACTTAAGTGCTGTTGAGAAATTTTAAATTGCTATTAATTCAATGTCCATAGATTTATCTGTTTTCTTAATTGTTTCTTAACAATGTTATTCGTTGTTAGATTGACAATTAATTGAAATAAATATCTGATTGCAGAAATGGTGTCGAATGGTATAGACTGAGGAGAGCTATTGCTCCGTTAATGTCAAAAAATATTTATGAAAGTTACATACCTCGGCATAAAGAAGCAGCCGTGGATTTCATTGACTATATAAAATTGAACAGAAATAAAGACAAATGTTTGAAGGATATATTTTACCACTTAACTAAATTTGCTGTTGAGGGTAATTAATAGCTACATTTTGATTGCGTTAGCATCATTATGATTACTTTTAAGTTTTAATAAATTATTTTTCTTCCATCCAGCAATTTCTATAGTCTCGCCCGGCTTAAGAATAAAATGCTTAAACACGACCATGTCAGAATGTTTTGTAGAAGCAGGAAATAAATTCATGGATGGATTGTACAACACCCTCCAGGAACCGCCTATTTGGAAATTTTATAAGACAAATGCCTATAGAAATCTAGAAAGCTCACATTCCACATGTAAAAAGTAATTTAATACTATATATCACATCCAAAAGTAGTTTATATTATTCGAAATTTTCAGTTTTGTTGACGAATACCTGAAACAGACTCATGAACACAATGCTCTAGTTAATGCCATAAATACAAATTCGAATTTATCAAATACTGATAGAAATTTACTTGTGCTAGAAATATTTTTTGGCGGTATTGATGCTGTCAGTATTTATTTGTTTTTGTAACTTTAACATGAAAATAATATTATTTAATTTCTAATATAGACAGCTACTACATTGGCAATGACATTGTATTATATTTCTCAAGACAAAAAAGTACAGAAAGCTTGTCAGGAGGATGTCTTACAAGGAACAAATGCATATCTAAAGGCTTGCATAAAAGAAACACTTAGACTGTCCCCTACTGCAGGTGCAAATGCCAGATATCTTCCAAAAACCACTGTCATTGGTGGCTACGAAATTCCAGAAAATGTAAATGCAAAGTGATATTATTTTAAATATAGTACAGTCATAGTTTACACTTAAAATTCTTAAATGTTAGACATTGGTTATGGCGTTCAATTCCTTAACATCAACAAAAGAAAAATACTTTAAAGCTCCATTAGAGTATCAGCCCAGTCGATGGTTAAGAAATTCTAACATCCAAAAGTTTGATCCGTATGCTTCGTTACCTTTTGGACATGGGCCTAGAATGTGTCCAGGCAGACATGTCGCCATGCAAGAAATGACAATACTCCTATCTGAAGTAAAATACAAATACTAGTCATCAAATGAAATATTAAGCAATATTACATATTATTTTCAGTTAATTAAGAATTTTCAAATCAGTATGCCAACTGAACAAGCAAAAAATATTGGTATGATTTATCGCATGAACAGAATACCAGACAGTCGCATAGATTTAATATTCAACAATAGATAAACACATTCATTTCGGAAAACATTATTTATTTTTTTTTTTTTTATATATTTTCTCTAAACAATCTTCAACTTTTGTGAAATAAAAATGTATCACTAAATATATATAAAGCACGTGCTACTAAATGGTATAATATATCTTTATCTTATATACAAATATAATTACATAATGTATATCTATATTTTATGATATTATATAATGAAAATAAGAGATTTTTTGTTTTTAATGTTATACAGACAACATTATGTACAAAAATATACAATATCCACATGTATCATATTTAAATGTCACACATTGTACAAATATTTATGTGTATAAAATATATAATATATATACACATAATTGTAAGGCAACATAAGATACGTGTAAAAATGATAAACAATTCGTCGTTTTGTTTCTTAACAAATAACATGACAAAAAAAAGTCTAACAAGTAAAAAATAAATAATAGTATATCATTTTACAATTTTTTTTTCTAATTAGCCTGCATTTACAATTTCATTTGTATTTCTTTTCTATATTTTTCGATTTTAAATTGTATAATATTAAAATGACAGATGAGATCAACGCGAGAACAATATCTTGTCACAGCATTTTATAATTAGAAATATTTGGGTAAATAATAATAATAATAATAATAATAATAGTAGTAATAATAATAATAAAATAAATAATATAATAAATAATAATACAAATTATTTTTTTATAATATAATAAACTATTACTATCTGTCAGTTTAAATTGTATTCTACATAACGCATGAAAGTGTATGTTTTAGAGAACAAGCTATTATGAGCATACATATAAAATCATTAAAACTTAGCTCTAAATTCATAATTGACGTAAAACAATGATTAGAAAAATAACTCACTAGTTCATTTGTATGCAAAAAGAGTTCATGTACTTGAACAAGGAAATATCCAAAATGATAATAAATAATAATCTTGTTTGGTATTGAATGAAACCGTTTAAGCTTTTCCTGATTGAGTTAAAAGAAAATAAATGTAGATCTCGCATATAAGACGTAGAGTTAAAAGTATATTGAAATATCATTGACAGTTTAACAAAAAATATTGCTTGCAATAAATGACCCAAAAGTTCTTAAAGGGGAACTAACAGAATACCATAAATACTAAAAAATAATAAATGTATAAACCTATATAATAATAAAACCAATTGTTAACAATTATGACAATGGGTGTTTGAACATGTCTCAATGTTCAAAATTAAACTACAAATGTAACAAAGAAAAAATAATAATAAATTATTATTTTACAATTGCACTTGGGTTTATTGGGAAAAGATTAATTGCTTTCATAATTAATAGTTGGCGTCATTTTTACTTTTAATATATAATACAAATTGTTAAGGAAATTAAAACAATATTTTTGCTAAGAAGTATGAATTATTTTTGTTTTTAAGGTTGTAGACTACAGAGATGTAAAATTATTATTAGTAAATAAAAACTCATTTTGAAAAAAAAACAAGTAGAAAAAAGAAAACATTTTATATTAATGTTGTAAACTTGTTTGAAAAATGTCTGAATAATTTATTGGCTGACTAACATAGTAAAGAAAGGGAGAATTAATTTTAAGAAATTAAAAAATTGTTTAATCAATAAATAAAAGCTCCCTTTCCCATCTTTCTATGATAATAAGATAAATTAAACTGATTAAAAAAAATAAATAGAAGTTATGAACCAAATACACTAGTTTGATACTGATCGATCACATCTAAGTAGCATTAATAACTTATTTGATTACATCCAAGGAGGATGCCTATTCATAGGATCGTGCACATTTAAATACCCTGGTGGTGGAAAGCCTGATAGTCCTTGGTGCAACATCATCGGATGCCTCTGTAAGAACTGTGAATAAATATCTGAAGGGTTGGGGGGGTTGTATGCTTCTAATGGTGGAGGAGCATAGCCTGATGGAGGCCTTGCAAATGCAAATGCAGGATTTCTTTCTTCTGATTGTGCTGCTGCTGCTGCTGCAGCTTGATCTGCAAAATAGCCAGTTGACCGTATTTCATTTAGATAATCCTGGTAGCCATCCTTGATGGCTGGATTGAAGTTGAATGGTCCACTTGACATAGGTGGTTTTACAAGGGGTGGATAATGATGTGGGTAGGGGGGGTCAGCACGTGGTGGTTCCACACTACGAGGGGGTTCCACTACTGTTTGCGCTGTTGTTGACGCCATTGTAGAATGTGGTGGAGGCAGTTGTTGTTGAGCAGCAGCAGCAGCTTTCTTCTTTTTACTTGTTTTCTTGGCTGGCTTGGGAGGCAACTGTTCCATCATTAAAGATCGGTTTATATCCAATTTTGATTTTGTCATTTCAGCCACAGATGAATTTGGAGGATAAGCTGGTTGATTAGCTTTCACCATGTCCGCCATAGCTGTATTTACGTATGTCGGTTGATTTGCTTTAATCATCTCAGCCATACTTGGACTCGAATAAGTAGGTTGACTTATTTCCATTTTATTTTTCATAATTTCTGCTACAGACGGTCCAGGATATGTTGATTGATTGTAACGATAACCCATGTTTTCAGGTATAATATTTGGTAATGGTCGACCAGTTGTAAAATCAATATTTTGTGACTTGCCTGGTATCATATCTTGTATTGGGTGTGGATATGACTTGCTAGGAAGCACAGGATAATTGTAGGGCCGTAAATTGATTTGATCTGGGTATTGTTCATAAGGATTGTTATAATTAAGTCTTGGTTGAGAAGTAGGTTGCTTAAAATTAGGAGGTATAAATTGTCCAGACGTCGTTCGACTTGCATAATTTAATGGAGCTGTAGTATAACCTACAGCATCTTTAGGAGGATTTGAATAGTTCAAAGGAGTTGAAGTGTAATGTGGTGTTGGTGCTGATACAAAAGTCTGACTAGGAGCTGTGTAATTGAACAATGAATTTGGAACAGTTTTCTGTTCACTTTCACAACGGTCACGAGCCATTTGTAAATAGTTATATTTACTATTTTGATAGGTTACCGGTACTGGTGGGTGTTGGTGTTCCATATTTTGCTGGTAAGATGTTTGATCGCTACGTGGATAGCCCATCTGATAATTTAGTTCAGAACTGAAATTAGAATTAGGCATCTGACCTGGAGTAGGTACAAATACTCTTTCTTGTTCCTTGCTAGCATCAGTTGGAGTGAACGCCATCTCTTGAGATCTCTCACACTCGTTGTACACACGTTTCTTTACTGGGAATATATTTTGAGTTTTAGAAGGCACTGTAGCTGCTGCTGATTGTTGTTGTTGAGGATATAATTCAGTGTACGTATTTTGAGGTGAACTTTGTTGAGAGCCAATGTACTGGGAGTAAACATTTTGATTTTGTTGATAGTCATCTGCTAAACTGGCAACATGCTCCTTTGGACTATTGACTACATTATGAGGACTATAATAAGGACTATTACTTGAATCTTGTGGACTCAATATTAAATGATGTGGACTCTCTTTAGGGCTATTGACAACATTGTTGTGTGGACTACAACTAGCATTGTGAGGGCTTCCAACAAAATTACCAGGACTGTCACTAGGCAAGTCACAAGGACTAGTAAAAGTCTGATGTGGACTTTGTCCATGTGGACTTGCTGTCAATACACTAGAAGGATTTCTTGGACTACAGCTACTGCTCTTATCCGAATTTGGTCTAGCAAAAGCGTCTTGATAGAAACCAACTTTAATGGGAGCATGAGGAATGTTTAAAACATTTTGATAGGGTTTTAATTGTTGGGGAGAATTTCCAGACTGTGGTGATAAGTAAGGTTCATCTAAACTAGGCCGAGGAGAATTCCAAGAGTCATTTTGGGAAGACTGCTCAGAAACACTACTGCCAGTACTTATTTTTCTTTGTCGTTTAGGAGCTAGCTTGTCTGGTGAAACTAACGGCACAGGTGTGTTTGTCTTCTTAGTATCCATGGTAGTAAAATTTTCTTTCTTATCTGCGTCTTTTAAAGTATAATCTTAAGGCACCATATCATTCATAGCATATGCAGTGTACATTGGAGATGTTTCTACAGCTTCTTGCTTGCGCTTTGGGGTTGGTTGTGTCTTAGGTGCTCCAAATGCTTTGAACCATGCACTGAGGTTTGGTGTTGCCTTTTCAGGCTTTTCTTCTGGTAATTCTGTTTTAACTTCTTCTTTTTTTATGAGATTCAAATTATCAACAGGACTTTTTTCAGGTTCTACCTCAGTCTTTTCTAGATCCTTGTCTTCACTTGGTCTCTTTGAAGAAAATCCCATGAGGTCAGTGTTCAATACTGTGCCTAAACTAAGAGTCGGTGCTGTTTCTAAATCAGCTTTAATTAATTTTTGTTTGGCGGTAGTTTGATTATCATCTGATTTGTTTGATATTAGGTTGCCTTTACTTTTACCTGGTTGTAGACGATCAATTGTTCTTTGTACCTCACGCTTTCGTTTCAAAGGCAATACAATAGATTCTTTTGTTGGTCGCTTCTTTTCCTAAAGTAAAAGCCCATTAATTCACAATTATTTTTGACAATAATATAGTTTATAAATATAAAAACATACTTTGAAAGGCAAACGTGGTTTATCAAGCTTATGAGCTTGACGGTACTCAGCATCCAAACGAGATGTGACTTCAGCATCATCTAACACTGAACCAGCTAAAGTAGCCATTGGTGAATTACTTGCTGATGAAAAGCTTGGGGTATCATCTAACCATTTATTTATATCCTACAAACATATGTAATCAATTAAAATAATGATGAAGGCATTTGTCAACAAAATATTTTAACTTACCCTCAATGTCTGCTCAGTAACTTCTTCGAGTGCTTGTACTTCTATTGCACTAGTATTTTTTATAATCACACTTTTCTTTATCTTAGGTAATTCTTTTGGTGCCTTCTTTTTTGATTCTAATTTCGAATCTAAACTGCAAGAATCATCATCAGTTTGATTGATCCCAATTTCAAATTTACTATGGCATAAACAACAAAATATAAGTTTAAATTATGAGTTATTTCAAGATTTTTTGTATGTATTTACCTTGAGTCTAAACACTCTCGTAACTTTTCTTCATTTTCTTTATCAGTATTATTACAAGATTCTTTACTACTAGTACTTCTCTGTCGGTTTCTGCCCTTTCTGGACCTCATGGTTCCATTTTCATACCTCTTAAGATATGCCATTTCATCATCAGATCCTTCAGACATCTCCCAATCTAAATATTTGTGAACCCCCATGTTGAAAACTCTTTGTAAGTTTCCACACATAACTGTATATTCTAAAATGTAAACACCAACATAAAATCTAAAAATAATTGGATAGTTGTATTAATATTTTACCATTTGTAGATCCATTGTACTGTTTACAATTTGCAATGATTAGTTGGAAATCATGTTTGAACTGACTCAATGTTTCGTACAACCCATCATTAAGTTTGTCCTCCATTTGTTGAAGATCCATTGGAGTTTTCACTACCCTGTAGTAACTTGGAGCTATTTCTTCATCAACTGGTTCAAGAAATGGCCAGGCATCTTCGTGGTCTTTTAATTTGTTCAATATTTTGTACATACCTATTTGCAAATCTTCAGTAGTGGATTTAAACCTAAGAAGACATCTTAAATAATAAGAAAAAAAAATAACTTTACATTTGAATAGTAATTTAAGCGAACTCACCCAGCTTTAGGTGTAGCTTTAGACACGGGTTTTTCTTGCAAACCTTCAATAACAATTTGTCCAGTAGCAGAAGCTAATGAATTATTTGTTTGCCGTCCCGCCACCTTGGAACTACTCGAAGAATACCCATGACTTTCAGCTTCACTGTCTGATAGACCTTCTTCTTTCCCTTTAGGTCTTTTTTCTTGATGTTTTTTTACTTTTTCCTTTTTTTTTACTTTTTCTTCATGCTCACGACATAAATCTTCATACTTTTTTCTTTCTTCTTTTTGCTGTTTAAGTTTTTCCAGTCTAGTAGATTGTCTGCGTGGCTGCATTTCTAACATACGTTTCCTTTGCAGTCTTTCTTTTTCTTCAAATAAACGAGGAATTTCGGGTAAAAAGTCTTCGGTGATTACTTGGTGAAGAGCTTGAACATCTCTATTTTCTGAATCTTCTGTTTTTAAAGCCAATCTTTCCCAGTCGCTTTCTGTAAAGCAAACCACCTGCCATTTTCCAGAACCCAAATCTAATTCATCCTCTGTATCCGAGCAGACAGGAGGTTCACATTTCTTTTTTCGCCCTCGTTTTTTCTTTTTCTACACAAAATATTTATCGTATTAAGTTTTAAAATAATTAATAACAGCAATTAAAATAATAACTTCTTACTTTTTTGGGAACTACTTTTTCATAATCTTCCCTGTATAAACGGGTACCGTAAAAGTACCAATAAGCTGATTTATTCTCGTCATACCCTAGAGGATGCACTCTTAAACTATCCGAGTCAAGGTTCTTAAGTGATTCCATGACATCATCAGCATCCAATCTAAAATCGCACAATGCGTGGAGTATTTCAACTTTTGTTCGAAGTGGCAAAAACTGGAAGTCAATATCTGAATTGAATGGGTTCTGGAAGTTGTACTCCTAAATAAATATAAATAATGTTAATTACAATATTTTTTTATTTTTTATTTTTACATTAATACACAAACCTTGCATTTTTCCCTGAACAGTCTGCGTAAAAACATTTGATAGTTGAAAGTAGATATACTATTGTTGCCGAAGCAGCCAGATAACAATCTAGCAATGAGCTCCTGTAGCAGAGAGTTGCCATTGTCCTCAGTGCCATCTGTCAATAAAGCTGCTTCTAAATCCTGTAAAATTATTTGTTAATTAAAATGTTCAACTAAAAACAAAGTTAATTTTACTTACTTCAATGTCGAAGTCAAGAAGATCAAAGGACACACGAAACAAAGAACAGAAGTGAGCAATACTCGGAACTTCCCACCATGAATGAATATCTAAAATAAAATAAAATGTTTATAATATTGATGAAAGTTGAATTTTTCGCGACATTTTATGTATTTAAAACGGCCTACGGTAGGAAAAAGATATTACAATTATTATATTGGTTATTCTGTTACAAGTTACAAATTGTTACAGTTTAAATAATAAAAATGAATAAAAAAGGAGATATTAGCAATTCAAAACATAGGAACTGTATATGAACTACCTAATAAGTATCTATCATATTTTGGATTAACTAGGCTATTTTAATACTAGTCATAGAAAAAAGAAATTCAATTAACGAGGTCATGAATTACAAATATTTTGTCATTTGGAATTTCCACAAATACCGTGCCTATATAATAAGGTCATTAACAAAATAGTAGATAAATAATTTACCAAGTAAACGGCGATGTATGAACTTAATCGGTAATAAACATAAACTTTAACTTTATAAATTAACAATATTTCTTTTATATAAATTAGAATATTCTTATTTCTTGTAGAACATTAATAAATTTAAAACTTTAATTATATTACGATTGAATTTAAATAAGTAGTAAAATACGTTCATGGGAGCCGTTCATAATCTATAACTAATATCAAAATGTCACTCAAATATTTTATTTTAAATAGTACATAATAATAATAAAGTGTTTCCTAAACTAATTTAATCCAAGGTTGAAGCTAACTATTTGAACGCCGGACTTGCTAGACCAATGAACGTAGTAATTGAAAAAAGTATGGATTTTTGATGTAGGTACCTATTAAATTAAATTTAATAAAGTTAAAATAATATTACGAGTTACACAGTTATTGGCAAGCAGTACAAAAGCAATTCAACTAATAACGAAAATATTGTTTTTATAAAATATATTGATTTACAATGAACTGGGTACATAATAATGAGTACTAAAAATTTATAAAAAAATGTGTAACGAGAAGTGTTGCGTTATGCATGTGTATGTTGTATAAAGGTGATAGTATGAAAGAATTTAAAAAGTAAGTTAATTTTATAGGAGACACACTCTGTATAGTATTATAGTACTATATTATTATAGTGAATACATAATAAAGAGAAACTATTATTATAAAATATAATTGCCAGCTGCTCGTAACATTGGTTGCCGAAAAGTGGCATATAATAAGTACCTAGATAATAAGTTCTAATAACCAATGTTAAACATCATAAACGTGACATGTAACAATAATACCTACAGACACATATTTTAAACATATTATTTTGAACTTCATAAATAATAGCGAATAAAATAAATCATTAGGTTATGGTAAAATTATCAATATTTTGAAAATATTAAAAACATTGAACGTTTTTTTAACATAGCACATAGGGTTAGACGTTAAATTAAATAAACTGAGAGATTAAAATAGGCACTTATATTTACCCTAGATGTAAATTTATGTCACAATTTGTATTACCTAAATGTCCTAAATATATCACTAGAAATAAAATAAATGTTATGTTCAATTAAATATACAATACCTACCTACTAGATATATTTTATGAGGTAATAATAAGTAAGTTATAGATAAGCTATAGATACTATATTATTGTTTTTATTTGTCGTTATTTATTATTAAAATGAAATTTCATGTTAAATAATACTATAATTAAGTAGTTATCTGCATTAAAACACAACAGGCTCTAAATAAATAATAAATATTTATCAATTATGAATTAAAATAATAAATTCAATTCAATTATTTAAATAATAATAAGGGTAACTAGTTATAACAAACAAATCATAAACTATTAAGTATGTATTATATATAGCTTTATCAAAGCTTTGGGAGTACAAAAAGTCACAGAATATATTTTTTAATGAAAATGAATGATAAAATTAACTGAGTACCTACTTTAATTTTATCATTAGAAAATAATACTACAAATTTAATCATTAATCAACAATCCGAAGCTAAATATTCAAAACTTCGGTGAAGAATTAATAAGAATTAAAAATTACTAATGGCATGCAGATAATCTTCTATAGTAAAATCACAGAATAATTAGTAGTTAGTCTTTGGTAAAATTGACAAACATTAACATAGATATGTAAATACAATATATTTTTAAAATGGTACAATTATATCATTAACAATAACATAATAAAATTTAATATTTAAATTGGAAAAAACGAAATTCAAAAAAGATACGGGATAAAATTACTGAGGTACATAATATAATATATAAAAACACAGACGAGCCTTGAATACAAGAATACAAGAGAAGGGATATCAATACAATTATATTTTATACTGTTAGTACGATGAAGGTCTTATAATCATCAAAACCTAATTATTCAGATGTATTATAGATCGATATAGATTACAGAAGTTAATTTGACAATTAGGAATCTATTATTAAAAAGCAAATGTTATATTGTTCAAACTGTGAGCGTTAATAATGATAACCTTTATCAGTATTTCGGACAACTGCGTAAAATACTATTCAATTGTAATAGATTAGAAAATGTTTATGAGAAAAGTGTAATCCAACTTTGCTGTACAGTAGGGAGCATAGTGTATCTCGCCATCCAGTAAGTCACTGTAATATATGTGTTAAATTTGAATTTAGTGATAAATAATTGCATACGAAAAACGATTCTGAGTGAAGACGATCTGACAACCTATCACTACTAAGTATATTTTATGATATATTGCTACTTATTATGAAAGTAATTTATTTTACTATTAGTTACACAAAAGTAGGTTGAAATAATATTTTCTGAAATTTGAAAATGTCATTTTGTGTAGTTATAAAAATATAATAATACACATTAAGAGTTTCAATAATATTTTGAATTACAACAAAATGACTAAAATCGTTGCTCTTCGTTTAAAATGTTTAAATATCTAATTTTGATCGCATTGTAACTTCAATGATTATAAACAAAATGTTTTATACATATAAATTTTTATGATTTCAGTATGAACTACTTATGAAGAAACCTGTGTTAAATTTGCAAGCTTTAACAAATTTTGTCAAAAGTTGAATTTCAAATGCTTATAAAAAATCTTGCTTAAAATATTTCAAAAAATATATCACGTATAGAAAATGATATAAATATTTGGTGAAAATGTCACGTACCTATACTATATTTTAAATTATACTAAAAAAACAAAATCATAGAACTTCCAGTTTTTCTTTAATTTTAATTTTGTTACCGATTGTTTACCGATTAATTTGTAAAATACTGGATATTGTATGTAGATATGTATTTTAATAAATTACAAGCTATATTCTATAAAATAGTAATAGAAAAAAGTTAAGTGTTTACGTCATATTTAAATATTACGTATATCATCAAATCTAAAAAAATAAATTAACGATTTGTGATTAATTTTTTTTTAATTGACTTTAAACGCTGTATAGAAATTTAATTTATGACATAATACAATAAATTAAAGATATATATGCAAACAATATAATAGTATTAAGCATTAATCGGTAAAGTAATTAATCAGAAAACAATAAATCAAATTATTATCATTAAAAGTTTTTATAACTTCTATAATAGTTGAATGATTAAACTATTATAGAAATTATAAAAACTATATATTACATTTTAATACATAATTTTAATAGTGAAAAATACAGTCAATATGAAACATGAAGATATAATATAACTTAATATATATTAATATATTATTATTATTATTATTATTATTAGGTATAATATAATTTAGAAAAACAGCTTTACTACATTCTATTTTGTCTATTTCGTTTTTAATGGCATTTGTACTTTTTTATGATTTCCGGAGCTTTTGATACAAAATTTAAAAAAAAAATCTGGTATTAAGGTTAATCGTTAATAGTTTATTATATATATTATATATATTTCATTACCTACCTATCAACGCAAATAATTAAAAATTGTAATATTCATCTTAACCGAATTATCTGTTTAAAATTCCTTAAAACTAAAAAATAACCAATACGGTCAGCAGGCATACCCAATACATTTATGATCACTTAACACAAATTTACTAAATTCAGCAACATAACATCAACCAGCCTATATAATATGCATAATATAATATTACAAAACTATATTATAATTATAAATAACTAAAATTATATTATATTTCTATGAACTTAGCATGTGTTACATTTCAATAATTTTGTACTATTTTATATTGAAATTTATTTTAAGTAAATGTTACAAAATTCTCATTATTTAACATTTTTAGAGCATGAATAAAATTTATATAAAGCATATTCTCAACGATATGTATGCAATATAGTATAAACTATACAAAAGTCAAAAAAAACTAAAATAGGTATATAATATATAATCAAATAAAACATAATACCTACATCAAGTAAATCATCAATTTAAAACGGCGAGAGATAAATCCATTTCCTATTCATATATCACAATAACTAATAAGGCTTTTTCTTTTTTACATGAAAGGCATTCTACCTATAATACAGCCCTTAAAATATCTTCAAATAATATGCATAAAACAAATCTTCTATACAAAAATATTAATCCTATTTATTTATGTGGGTACTTATGAAAATGAACCAACATTGCGATGGAAATGTGTAACAATACAAACAATATTTAATTATAAATATTTTATGGTTAGACAATTTGCAAAACTTAAATTACGAAAACTCGCAGAAATCACGCTGCTATATACTATATGTGTTAACTACTCTACAATCGAGTATACCTCTTCATCAGGTATAAAGGATGAGTTGAATTTAAATTCAATGATAAACCATTGAATATGAAAAACGATTCTGCAGAATGGATATCGAGGTCTGTCAGCCTATGCTTATAAAGACATTTTATAAATCTACGAGTCTAAATCTGCTAGCCTAAACCAATTTTATTTTTATAATTTTATTTCCATTTAGAAAATAATATTATAAATAATTGGAGTTTTCTCTGAAAATGAGAGTCTCTTATGTTATTCATATTTGAATTACAAACACGTACTGGGAGTAATGGAAATTTTCTACTTTTGACTAACTCGAAATGGTGGTTATAGATCCAAAAAATAAACTACATAACCGCTCTGCTGTACAGTAGGGGACGAATGTAAGTACTTTGTTATTGAGTAGGTCATCACTGTAATAGATGTGTTGTATTTGAATTCAATGATAAATCATTGCAAAAGAAAATGATATGAGAGGAGACAGCATAATATCATTAGAATATATTGCTATTAATTACTGAAGTATTTTTTTTAAATATTAGTAAGATGGAATAAACTATAAATAGGCAATAGCATTGAAATAATCTAAATGTTTTTAAAATGTCATTCGGTACCTATACATAGGTAAAATATAAAAATATACCTATGTACGTTAAAAATGTAATCATTATTCTTTGTTTAAATATTGAATTTTAGGTATCCAAATTGTATATTCAAATGACTGCAAAAAATTCATTTTACATATTTTTTTAGAAATTCTGTTATAAACTAACTATGGGGGATTCTGTATTGAAATTTCAACCCCTACCTATAAAATGTAACCACTTTACATATACATTTTTTTAAATTTAACTACAAGATAATTTACAAATGTTCATGATTTGACACAGTTGAACTTCAAATGCTTATAAAAAAAATCATGACAATGTCCCATGATTATTTTTAGATAGCTATAATAAAAATTTATAACAAACCTTGTATTAAATTTTCAAACTTTTTGACAGCGAATAATATTTTTAGACATTTATAAAAAAATAAACTAAAAAAAGTCAAAATGTCTATAAATAGCTAAAATAAGAGACAACATATTTTTTAAATCATAGTACCTATGTGTACATTTATTATGATAATATATAAACATTCGGTAAAAATATCAACTGTCAAGTATTAACGATTATTTGTTTTTATAAGAAAATTGTTATTTTATGCGTGAATATCCTAATTCATTAGAATTTTAACTTCAGACGCTCATAAAAAATATTTTTGGAATAGCAGTCAATTTTTTTTTTTAAACCTCATAGATATGAATATTAAAGATTTTAGGAATTTATTTAACTATATTGTATAAATATAATATAATTTTTACTTTTTCGTGATAATGACGGATTTTGTAAAAATTCCAACTTTAAACACTAATAAAAATATATTGTATATATTTTTTAATTTGTATATGAACAACTTTTGATGAACCTTGTACTAAATTGTCAAGGTTTTTTACCGAGCGAAACACATTTTAATGACGCATATATTGAAAAAAATGTCAAATATATATTATATATGTGTAGATCAAAAATAGTCTAAATATTTTGAAAATGTCGTCATATTATATAAGAATTTCCCAGGAAATCACTAATATAAAACTCGACTATCTAAGGTTTTATTCACTTTTATCTTTTAAGTAACATTAAAAAAAAACCATTTTATCAAAAATTCGTTTCCTGTTTTTCCTAATTTTTTAAAAAAATTTTCTATTATTTTGAAGAATTTTCCATTTATGCCTATCAAATGTACAATTTTCTATCATTAAACATATCAAAGTTTAAGATTGAAGAAAGTTTTCAACTATATATCATGAATACAGACATTTACAAAAAACACACATCATTGTGAAATCAATATAAACATTGCTGAATCGCTCCATTCAGAAACTAAAAATAATACGTACTTACTTTGGGAATTTTGGAGTATTATATCGTTTAAAAAACTTTACATTTAAACAAAAAAGTACCAACCTTTAATGAAATTACTAAATTCTATATTACGTCGTACATAAATAAACTACTTAGTTTATAAATAAATAACTTTTTCAGTTACATTCAAGGCTACATTAATGTAAAAAAGCTCCAAAAGTTTCAAGCAGACAATTTCTAGACAAAAACAATTTTGTAAATGAGCAATCACAATAAACGCAGTTTTAAATTAAGTCGGCTCAGAATCGTTTTTCAAATCAAATGATTTATAAAAAATACATGCAGGTATAATAAATAATAATACACCACTATAGTAAGCGAGGCAATAATAATTCCTATGTTATGACTATTTTTCAAATTTTTACACACCAACATTATAATATGTACCCTACTCAAAAAAATATAACTCCGACAATTCAGCTGCAAGTATTGGATAACGAGTTCTCTATGTTGAGGTATGTTAGTTACTACTTATTAGCTATTACCGAGGTTATTATGTATTATTCTAATTTATGTTAGGTTACCAGTTACCTACTGGCTGTTATATTATATTATTAGGTATCATATCAATAATTTGTGCAAACTATTCATCACGATAACGTCTACCAATCAATTTTTAGATTTTTGATAACAATTATGAAGTCAAACTTTGTATGTACCTATGCACGTGACGACTGAAGAAAAAACTCAAGAACTTCAATGATTCTAATTAAAGCAATACTTTTCTCTAAGTTTATTGTTCAATATAATTAACTAACAACGCACAATAGTATCTTCGGCAGAAACAATAATACAAATTTAACATAGAACAGTAAAGCCAGAATATTAACTTCAGGGTAAGAATTATAATCTTTTATCGGATCGTTGAGTATACCGGATACTGGTACGTAAGCCTGACCACTGAACTTTTTAAATGGACAAATACGTGCGCTTGTTCGGATGCCTGTACGATCACTGAAGTCTGCCGTCAGGAGCAGCTGTGTCGAGCAACGAGGGCCGCCGACTACTGAGCAAGCAAAATGTGCGTGTGCGAGCAACCACCTCCCTCTTTTTTATTCATTTTTTACTTCACCAAACAGCTACCGATTGCTTTATGCTTATTAAGTTATAACTAACTCTACTGTTCAATATGATGAAAAGTGAACAAATATTAATATTAATAATATTATTATTTTCGTAATTATATTTATTGGGAATAAATGATCGATTATTGGAAATTGATATAAACTACATATTATTATCTATAATGAAATCGTTGTGTTATAAATGCACAGAACTATTATTTTACTTAGATGGTGGATATATTTATTTTTTTTAACCCTTACATTCATAGATTAATAATTTAAATTTAATGATACTAGTACAAAAGTGTATAAAATATTAACTCTAAAATCCTATTTAGGGCACCGTCCATTGGTATAACTAGGATCTGCAGATCCCGAGTCACAGGTCCCACGGAAATGTTGGGGCAATTACCTATAGCAGAGTTGAAAAGAACACAGAGAAAAAAAATTGAAATATTAACTATAACTATTAGGTATTATACATTTTATTGTATTTTATACATAGTAAGCCTATCTATACTCCGATTATGATAAGTAAATAAATAGTAGTAATAAATACTAATAATATCATGCTCTTGGATTCCAATAAAAATAAAAGTATAAACGCGACTTCACGTAATTCTATGTTGTGCTTCCATGTGCGTGTGGTAATGGCCACGATAACAAAAAAGCATTTTCTACAGTACTGCGCAGCTATGGCGATAAATATTGTTTTTATTCTGTGTCTTTACTTCAGAAATACATTTGTACCTACGAGTATTTCCAAACTTACCAAAAAACTATTTTAAGAGCCTCTTTAATACTTCTCGATTTTGTATCGAGATTCACCTTTGCGTCATTGCAGACATTAAGTATAATTTAAAACCCGGGAAACAACCGTAGATGTGAGTTAAAAATGTACCTATATAAAAGGACTAATATTTACTTTCATAAATTTTTTATGACGAGTACCTACTAGGTGTCTATTAGCCGTAAAGGCTATATTATTAAATAGCCATATAGTCATCTAGATAAGGTAAAGCATTAGATTTTAAATAATGTTTAATACTGCATAAAAATATTTTTTTTAAACGCAAACATTTTTTGGTTTGACATTACGACTTGTGTGTGTATTTGACAAAACCTTGTCCAGTTCCAAGCATACATGTTAAGGTTACTAATTTATATTGCAAAAATTACTAAATAATTTAATTTATCAATTTTATACTTTTCCGGCTCATTTTTATCATTTTATAGAACGCCCGATTCAACACTTGACCGGTAACATATACAACCGATTGTAATAAATATTGGAATTTGAAATATACGTGTATCAATTATAATTTTAATTTTAAAAACTAATAATTATTCTAAGAAATATTTAAATTTATCTATACATTACATAATGAAAATTTACATCAATTTTTTTTTATCACTTGCGTTTTGTGAATTTTTTCAATTCATTTAAAAAACAAAAAGATTTAATTATTGTAAAATATTTTATTATAAGTTTGAACTATATTATATGGTTTATTTAATGATTTAGCTTCTACAAGGTTTCTAACACGGTAATTATAGTTTTTTGTAAAATATATATTGGTTATTATAGCTACAGTCACAAAACCTAAACTCTATTCATTTCTAGGAACCTCGGCGGCCGACTTGTACGCAGGAGCGTGGCTTGACTACACAGCAGACGTGCATAATATGGTTGACTCGGTGGGTTGACAAACGGGTGTTGCTGACCACCGTCGGCGAAAACTGGTCGCCGCCGAGGTTCTCTTACGTCCAGAATAGGGTAACATTGGTCATAACCCATAAACCACAAAAAAAATATTCCTATTTTCAAAAAATTAGTATTGTGTATTATTATTTTTTTTATTTGAATAGGATACCCTCGGGAATCAGGGATAACTAAATAAATAGAAGATGTAATCGACGGTACAATATACTTGAAATGTTTCAGACTTTTGTATCAATTATTTTTTTACAATTCTCTCAAATTCTGTTCAAAATTCACAAACTTTTTAAATTTAAGTTAACTTAATTGTTAGGTAAGTAAATTATTTTTTAAGAATTTTGTATTCATATTCGACATTTGAACGATAGTTTCTGAGCATCAACATTATGTACTAAGAAATAAGAATAATATTCTTTAATAAAGATCTAACATAAAATAAAAATTATAATAAATTAAAATATTAACGACTATAATTTTCAAATCAAAATAGCTTCCATATCTCCTAAGCCAGTTATCATAGACTCCCTAGTATTTATAAATTATAAGTTATAAACTTATAACTCACAAACTCCATGACCCTATTTCAATTTACATACATCATTATTCTCAAAAAATTATCTCCAATATAATGTATAACCAAAAAGGGTAAAAAACTCATTTGAAAAAAGTATGCATCACCACCGGGCACCGGATTCTCCTTAAATTTCATAAAAACGTGCATATAATATATAAATAAAAAAAAGTAATAAATACCAAAATAACGTAGATAACCTATAAGATAGCAGATACTTTTTCAGAAATCGACCTTTAAACTTTGTTGAAAATATTAGAATAGGTACCCCACTAGCTGCCTACTAAAATGAAATATTGATTGGTTATCAGGTGATTATACTTGAAATATAAATGAACAGTGGACATAGATATTATAACTTATAAGTTATAACTATTGTTTTCACGAATAAATAAATGAATATATTAAAAAAATATATTTATGAAAATAAAATAATGTTCAAGCCATTTACTCACCCAAAAAGTAATAAAAAAAACAAACAAAATAGATATAGGTACAGTGGGTACATTAAAATTAATAAATTTAATTCACTAGAGAATTAATATATCTAGGTAATTTGCAAAAACAATTAGTATGTTCCGTACAAGATTTATTAAGTTTCTACAACAGGAATGAAATTTAATCGAAACTTGGGGAATTGATTTTAGAATATTTACATGGGTTACCTACTTGCTATTTATTAGTAATATAGTTTCGCACTATCACGCTGGAAGTATATAAAAAAATGCAATGCCGTCGCGTTCGACATTCATTGTACGACAAAGGTTTTAACCTTTATAATGATATGCAATAAAATAATTTACAATATTTCTTATAAAAATGTTTGATTTTGCTTGACTGGCCAGGGGCCCAGGTTAGTTTTAAACGCATGTATCATACATTAATTAACTATTAGAATTGCGACCATGCCTACAACAGAAGCGGATCTAGCACGCACGACGTTAAGTAGGCGTGGCTGTTATTTGTTGTATGGTAAATTTATAAAAAACTTAATACAATATTAGTTTGGATTACTGTTGTTAAAGTGAATGTGCCGAATTTTCGTCTCATTCAATAAAAAAATTAATAAATAAATAGTTTATACGCAATCAAGTGTCGTCTATAATGAATGTGACATTTAAAACTATTTAGTATAATCACGCCGAATTCCATAATTCGGTTGAACGTAAAGCGAAACACTACACCGCGAAAGTAATTTCACCGGATTAGTTTAAATAATTATTATTATACGAAAAAGATAATGACAAGATAATGCTGCAAGCGCAAGAACGGGAATTGTTACTAATATGTGTACTGAGTAAAAGTAGTAAAGTATTGTATTTTACGAACACATTGGAAGACGAAAATATACGTTTCACACATTTAACCTATAGGTACGTATTTAGAAAAAGGCCATCGAAACAGAATTAAAATGCGTAGGTACGCGTTTGCGGATGCACGTATATCCTATCGTGGACAGTCGTCCGGTTTTTCGGACGCGTATTGCCAGTTTTCTCGAAAACGTAAGACTACTATTATAGCATGTCGATGTCATGTTTCCAGTGTTTCCACAATATTACGATAGTATCGAAATAACGTAATGTCGTCGGATATCGTTTATACTTATCTCGTTTCATTATCCATTACACTCGGACTAACGCCGGGACGGCAGTTGTAGATGGAGAGGAGGGCGCCGATAATGGCATTAATTAATAAATACACGATTATCGTGAAAAATTTACAAAATGAGATGTTATAATATTTTACTTCTAATTTTTTTTAATGCACAACATGTAGGACGTTCGACACGAATCGTCATTAACCGCGGTTAGGTTGGGTCGAGGCAATAACAGTATAAAAACCCGTGTAAATTATCCCGTGCGGAATGATGGACACGAAGATGGACTACAACTCTCCTCCTACTTCCGCGTGGAAAAAAATATCGAGCAATTTCTATTTTCGAAACTGACCCCACGACACCGCGGACACACTTGAAACGGCATACGGTTGGCGGTCAAATAATCCGAACAAAGCAGAACGCTATATACCTATTACCTACCAAAGACTACCAATGGTTTCGAAACGAGATCGTCCGTTCGCGACGACAACTACACGTCATAACGCGCAGAGAAATTATACGGGGCGATCGTATTTTAAATACACCGTACGCGCAGTCATACACGCCGCCTACGATTACTAACAGAGATTATATTTTGGTGTCTAGAAAAAAAAAATAGAAAAAATTAACAATTTTCGAGGGACATTCGTTCGTAGTGTTCACTGTTCAGGGCTAAGTGTTAACAAATATCATAACTCATGCACGTGTTATTATGAATTATTGCCTCGATTTCGTGGTAAAGACAAAACGAAAATTTCAGTTTCATTCGAAAACGGAACAGGATATCACTACGAGGCGGCGAAAAGGAGACACGACACCGGCAAGATACCGAAAGAAGAAAAGTGATCGTAACGTTTCCCCCCGGAGAACACCGGGCGATGCGTCGTCTTATTTTTCGAAAATTTATAAATTGTATCCCACCCGGGTATATCCTGCTCCGGGGTATTAAAAAAAAAATTTTTAATTCCTTACACGTGAAATGGAACCGGCACGATACACCACATGAACAAGCGTCGTACTCGTACGCACTGCGCGCCGAACCGAAAGAGAGACCCGACGACGATTATGACGTTATCCGCCGTAGAGATCTCGACTTACTCAGCTGTGGGCCAGCGGCGGCGGCGGTAGCGGGGGATCGGCGGCGGCGGCGTTGTTGTTTGCAACGGGCGCGCGCTCAGTGGGCCCCAAACCAAGCGACGGCGCGCGCGGCGGCCAAGTGCGCCACACTACGTAGCTGCGGCGGCGGCAACACGCCAACCGACGGAGACCGCCGCCGACGTGCCCCAAAAAAACGTGTCTGCTACTGCCCGCTCAGCGGCGGGCAGCCCCATCCGGTTTCCTAAGGCGACACCGTGTAATTAACATTAAACGTTACTCGACGAAATAACCATAAGCGGATCATACACCACGTGAAAGAGACGGCCGCGGGCCGTAATCGGACGACGATCGTGTATTGGGAAAATAAAAATATAAAAATTTGGAAAATACGAAAAATAGCCAACAGACCGGACTCGACGGTTGGTTTGTCCCATTCGGGACGATCGCTGATGATGCTTACCATCCATTTAGACAGGCTGCTTTCAAATCGTTGGACTGTCCCCGATGGTCGACTGGTGTAATGTGCGCGGCGAAAATTCCATTTGCCACGAGAACGGACGACGTGAAGTAACTCACAACCAAACGCGATCACCGACGAATGCGGACTGGAGAGGGAGCGCCGAGCGGGACGACGGACGAGTGTGCGTCGGTGTGCGAGTGTATGTGTTCACCTCTCGGTCTTCCATTGATGGTGGGGACGATAGTAGCGACGACGACCGATCGCGGCCGAACGGTTCGTTGCCGCCACCACCGCCAACACCACGGCACGGCCGCCGGATACACGGTAAGTCGCGGGCTATCGATGTCGCTAAACTTAATGTTATCGATATAGTTGTATTTTTTTAAGTTACAATATGTCGCAAACATCGCCAAATTAATATATTAATTTCGTCGCCGCCACCTCCGCCGCTGCCAATCGAAAAATGTTGTGTGTGTGTGTGTGTGTTGGGGGGGGGGGTGTACGGTTATAGACCATATACTTGTACTGTTGTACGTCTTCCGTGCGACGTAGATCGCTGACGGCATCGAAAAATTTAAAAAACAAAATAAAATTGTTTCTAATCTTCCGATTGACGACAAGCGCCGTTTGCCGTTTGCGGGACCCGTCTGTGCAGTGTGCCTTCAGAACGCCATGTAATAAAACGTATCAATGTATTAGTATCATTAAATATAAATCGTTTACATTGTTTACAATAATTAATTACGTTGTGTTTTACTGGCCTCGTCGCACACCTCCCGGCTCCCTCCCTCAGTCACACTACCAGACGACTGACGAGCAACTCACATGCATTATAAACCTATCGATGTTTAATACAATCGAGACAGCCGGCGGCGAACCACAGACGGCCGCAGCGCGCGATCGGTCGGCCGACGGCAGTGCCACACCGCCGACGATTATGCTCGTTGGTCTGTTTCCGTCGTGGTCCGGTCCGGTGACACGAATCGACCGAAAGCGGATTGTCTGCCGCCTCGGCGCACCGTTACGGCGACGTATTTTGTCCGGCTACACTTGAAAACGTAATATATCACAACCTAAGATACATTTATAAAAAGTAATGTATTGTTTTTTTCGTATCAATAGTACGACGAAAAAACGTTAACATTTTTTAATACTTAATATATAATAATATGCGTCTGGTACTGTGGTCGCCGGTACATTATTATTTGTACGATATTAAGAAGAGTACCTACTTAATCGTAGTTACTCTACAACTCATCAATTCAAAATCAACAGAACGGTTTAAATAAGGTGGAGAAGGCTAGTTGGTTGATCAAACGTAACAATTGATTTATAATATAATATCATGATATTATCAATAATTCAATATTTGTTTGCGGTCGACAACGACCACCATTGTCATTATACCATCTCCATGATACCGTAATATTATGAATATTATTTTGACTTTAATACAAATAATACAATATCATAGGTAAACAATAGTATAACGTGTAGCATAATAAACTATGTACAATATAGTATATACCTATTATACCTACCATTTACCAATTACTAGGTATACGCAAATTTATTTTAATTTTTAAATAACATCCAGTTTAGTGGATAATAGATATAAACGAACTTACGATATCGGTTTTTTTATTTTGTACTCCGAAAGTACTTTCATAATATCGCGTATTGGTGCAGTAAGTTCATACTATATAGGTAGGTATGCGCGTCACCGCCACCGGCCGCGGCCGTTCGACTGCTGTTTTGAACGACATCCGTTCGTTCTTCCTCATAAACATATTGAACATAATATTATATGCTCGGTACTATTATATAACAATACATCCTTATCCTATACTATATTACATTTTATACCATGACATTACCTATATCATCGGTTTTGATTTGTGTATTATTATTTTTTTGTTGATTGAAAATTAATATGTTAGGTAGGTACATCGCTCCCATTGTGAACTATAACATTTAATATACTGAAGAATGAAGATTATAAAATCAATATTTTTGATTAATTTATAAAAAAAATACATTTTACTAATATCCGGTTCAGGTCGTTTAAAAATTAAGTACTGATGAGGTAATAATTGACAAGATGAGTAATTTAAGTATCAAAATGTTATTAAATAAAATATAAATATTGTATAACTGACGGGCGACGGCGACGAAGTTCCCCTAAACAATTATGAGAAATAAGAAAATGCGGGTCTTTGGTTTTTTTACTAACTATAACAACAACAATATATCAATTTGGAATATTAGATTTTAGATAATATATAATAATATGTTATGCGGAGCAATAAAATAAAATAAATTAACCACGTCTCAATTGTATTATTTAATATAATTTATTACGTCACTTTGGCAGTACCAAAATCAAGGACTAAAGAGGTTATATTATTAAAATACTCAAGTACAATACGACGTACAACAGGGTGAGAGTTGTACGCGGGTTGACAAAAAAAATTAACCACGCCCTATATAATTTACTAAATATTATACTTCTACGTACATGATAAAGTTTGAAATTGATTTTTGTTTTAGTTGCTACTCAATATAATATTTTATTTTTTATATTCTTTATTTCTATACGATCATATTATTTTTATAATTTGTCCCTATACATTATACTGTGTACTTTTACTGCGACCTATTCGTTTGCAGCGGTATGCTGCCATGATGGTAACGAAACAAACTTATATCGCTTGTAATAATTATTAATTTTTTTGTCAGAAGAGTTGAAAACAAGAATTGTATTGAAAAAACATGTCTAGAATTGGAGCATATAACGTTCTATATAGTTACGATAAACATAACATTATAATATAGTAAATTCCATATTTTATTTACGATGCTTAAACCCTGCAGATAAATGGAATGAATTCAATTAAACTATTATACTCATTGTTAGACAATTGTCGTTTTGAAAAACAAAATTCAATCATAAAATTATACAAAATATAAAAATCAGTTTCTTTAGCATAGCCAACATTTAAAACATTTTAAACTTATTGTTAGGTAGTATATTATAAGCGCTGTTCGTAGGTTAAGTTCGCCGTGGTTCTATAATATTAGATATTTTATTATTTATTATAATATTATTTCTAGATATAAAGAGTTTTAAGTAATTTTATTACTGTAACATCTGGACAAAAATTAATACTTATTTAATATTTTTATTATAATGTATATGAATTAGGTGTTTTGTGTATACATTGGTCAATTCGTCATTACCAAAAACATTATGTGTAATATATCGAAATATTAAAAATATTATTAAAATATAGGACAATCGCATCACGATAATATATCTTGTGGCTCAAATAAGTATCTAAATATATATATTATTCTTGGTCTTTATTCATTAACCCAGTAGTTTATTATAAATTAACCCTTTGATTGTGCAAATGTAATTAAAATATGAAATGTAATTTAAATTGTATATTAAAGCAAACGGTGGGTACTGGGTATACTGCACGTACCAACACAAAAATAATTTATGAGATAACAATTAATTGCGTTTGACGTTATAAATATTTGCTCGACGTAGAACAAATGTGTACAAAAAATTGAACAAAAAGTAGTACTTATCATTATTAGTCGTAGTATTTATAGATATAAACAATTTAAAAACGAATTTATAAATATGTATAGATAATGATCGTACTTAAATAATATTTCACAAATTAGTATTGTCCATAATTAGATCATATTCATAAACCTATAATTACTATATTGTTATTATGTTTAATTTATTGTTATAATTATATTATTTAAATATTATACGTCAGTTATTATAAATTGTTAACTTACTGTATTATGCTATAATCTGTTCTGTACAGTAAATTTAAATGTGAATTAACCATAACCTTATCCAACTATTCTCTATGCCAGCGTTTCTTAAGCTCCAGTGTTCCCCGGAACCCTAGGGGTTTCTCGGAGGTCACTCCAGGGTCCCGTAGAACTTGTGTTTTTTTCAAAATTTTAAATTTTATCACACTGTTATTACTTTTATTGAAAATAATCCCTACAAAAAACTACGCATCATAAATATGGAAACAAAGTAGTGATTCTAATTGTAGTGCTGTAATAACTTATTGTTGAAAGCTAAACTAAAAAACCTAAACAGCTAAATAAAAGTTGGGGTTCCATTATAAATGTGCGCATAAAAAGTGTTCCACGGATAAAAAAGTTTAAGAAACGCTGCTCTATACATACGAATATACAATACTATGCGTATATCTATATGATCGTAGACTTGTTGTGCATAGCCCTACCCCCCCCCCTCCCCTCTGCTTATTTCATAGAAAGTATATAAATGTTTTTACCAACGTTCAAATCTACAAGAATATTTTGAAGTATTTTTCTTTACTATGATGGCCCCCTCCCCCACAAAAATTTAATTTATATTGAACGCACTGCGTGTATCTTATCATATTTGTAATTGAATATAAAATTATAGTGCCCGTTTTTACAAAATGTTCATATTTTACGCATACTCATAAAGTCATAACTTGCTTTAAAAAATTATCTTAAAACTAAAAAAAGAACCCAGGTAATGTTTTTACATTTAAGTTTGATAATAGGTCAATTCACTCTACAACATAAAATTATTGGTTATTTTGAACTCAAAGTTGATATGATTTACGTTTGTAAGACGGGACAATACATAAAAATTATATTTTAAAATAAACTGTTGTTTCATCTGAATATTATAATATGTTATATCTTAAATGCCCAAGAAATTTCTTGAATTCTATGTAATTTAACACAAAATAAATGAACCTATATAATGTAAGCCAATATAATATATTCAATAAAAATAAATAATTATAATTGTGTTACCTGTAAGGAAAAAATACGTTACAACATCTGTTATTTATTATATTATAACATTAATACCGAATACTACCTGCAAATTGCAATACTACATTACAAACTATATACAATATAATTCCTTAATTCCTATGTATATAGTAAATTACTTAAATACCTAAATTATTTTAAAATATAAACTGCGATAGTTTAATTACTTTATACTTAGTATAAACAGTAACTTTTACTAAGTTGATATTTAAAAAAATATTTATATAAATGTAGGTTATTATTATAGGTAAAAGAACAGTAAACTTTAAGTAGTTTTACAAATTAAATTTTAAAAAACGTCAGTAGAAGCACTAGCAATATTATGTAATATTATATACTAATATTAGGTACTTATGAAAGCCACAAACTACATAATATATTATAATGTACCTATTGGCTATTACTATAATATTTTCACACAAGAAATCATAATTCAAAATAACGACAATATTGTACATACTTATTACTTGTTTTATTTATATTAATTGTACATTTCCAAAAATTAAATTACGTACAAATAAATATAAACATTATAATATAGCCATGTAAGTATAAGAATTCTACTTATTATGAATTTAAAAAGTAACTGAACAAAGCGTTATAAGAGTGCATATGAAATGATAAATTATATAAATTAATTAACACGATTGTTTTTTGTTTTACACAATACTAATTATAGTTAATATGATATTTCATAGTTTTTTTACTATTATACTATTTAATATTTATAGTAATTAAATTTTATTAGTTTAAACAAATAACTGTAAATTGCAAAAAATTGACGTAGGTACTATTATTCATCAATCGTCATCGTTGGCCCACTTTATTTCTATATACTTTGCTATTCTTTATTCGTGTTTTGCGTGCGATTTTCTTGATATTTCATAATATTATATTGAATTTATTTTTAGACTTTTGTATGGCTTTATTTATGTATGAGAAATGCACAATGTTATTAAGTTTATTTTCTTTCTTTCATTTTATTGTTCTAAATATTCTATTTATTTAACTAAAAATTATATTAAACAATACATAATATTACATTATTTCTATAATAGTTGGTATTTTAAACGGTTAATTAAAAATTTTGACTGAGAATTATTTTATTATTTTTTAGATATGATTTTAAAGCAGCGATACACGCTCGGAGTACACTCGACCATAATTTAGAGTACTCAACCTATAGTGTCCATTGATTATATAAATTTATAAATATTAACATAATAAATTAAATAAATATGGACTAGTACCTATTTATAATTAATGCTCGGCAGTACATATAGTGTAGTACCTACTACCTACCTATGAAATAATTTTAAGTGAACAAAAAAAATATTATGTAAATTTTTAACATCAAACTTCATTGTTTTTTATAATACTAAATGTCTTATCAAACTCTATAATTATTTATATTTATCAACTTATTTGATGTTTTCTATGATTTTATACAGCTATTCAGCTATATATCTTCTTGATTACTTGATATTTAAAAATATATTATAATTAATACACAGAGAAATAGGCCCGAAAAAAACATAGGAATACAATACTTATAGACATCAAATATTCAAATTAGAATTTTTAAAAATGTTATCTACCTATTAATTGCGTTGGCCGTAAATAACAGTATAATAAACGATTTTGAAATTAACTGCAACAAATTGGCAATTTGTATTTAGTTACAATATTATTAAATAATATAATATGGATAACGAAGAAATATAAGCTGTACCTATCTACTAAGACACATTCATAGGGTTGATACTGTTACTGTATTATAGTATAGTCAGACGTTGTAAAATAATTTCTTTTAGGAAAAGCTTGAAAAAACATGTTGTTGTTGATATTCATAAAAAATTAGATTAATTACAATTAATAACAAATTAAACTTATTACAATTTACAGTCAATAATGGAGTGGAAATATACGAATTTTATAAGGCACACTATAGGCTTGTATCACACTGGGCCGGTTCAATTTGTCGAATTGGCCGTTGGGGGTCCTCTACAACTTTAACAATATTACTTATTGCTATTAATTTGTATCATTGAACATAGAATACTGGTCCGCATAACTTTCAGTCACCCATTGCGTATTTGTGTATAATCCGTTGTGCCACTGATGATCTGCAGTAGTCAGTATTAATATTATAAATATGATTCATTATGGTGTGGATTTGGTATTCCACTGAATGCGGCACATAGATTGTACTTGGCATCTGTTTAACTTAGAATATAAATATTTGAAAAATTATATCACTCAAATAATATTATGTTATATTGTTATAACTTATTACTTATAATTTATAAATAATAATATTTAAGTATGAAGGGCCGAGTACAATAACTATACGGATAAGTTCACTTTATCGGGAAAAAATGTTTTACATTTCGGTACAACAAACCGATATATCCAAATATTTCCCACGAAGTTATCATAACTATACATATTTACCAAGAAACTATAGCAAAAATTAAATATATTCGGATATTATTATTTATTACTTTGATATCATAAGACATGTCGTCAACATTTAAAATATATTAATTTTATTTCATTTGTAATGATTTAATTTGAACCTATACTATTTTAGATTCTACAGAGTGTATAGAGTGATGAATATATTGATATTATTATTGACTATTATTAATAATTGATATTGTTAATTTTTTATGAGCGTTTAAAGTTCAAATTTTTTCGACAGCTGATATTCACAAAAAATAATAAAAAAAAGATAAATTATCTGCTATTGATTAAGGAACTAGTTACAATTTTTCCTAAAAGCAGTCGGATTATAATAGGCTATCGTTTATGCATTTAGGATATTTAAAAGAACAAAAATTGAATGTGCTATTAGGCGTCGATCGTAAGTTGTAAATCACATTAGTTTCATATCAAACCCACAATTTTGAAATAAATTATACAAAATTGTATTACTTTCGTCTTTATGGCCTTTACTATAAGGTACTTTTTGTATTATACAGGTGGTTTTATACTAATACAATATTATATAGGTGCTATAGCTATACATAGTACATACAGATACATACCTAATATCTATACATAATATATCTTATGCAACTATGATAATATGTAAATTATACATTTAATATATTATATAAATATACACAGTCTTTATAGGGTTGGTTCCATCAAAAACTTTTTTTAATCTGATTTATGCAAATTGTATACTATAGCCGTATTGGATTAGCACACGTTTATTTCGTTCTTGTGTTAAATAAATAGGTATTTATAAGATAGCTCTTGTATCCTGTAGTCACGAATTTTCTTATACATTAAAGAGGTGAAACTTAAATCTTTATTATCTTGAAATTTTCTTGACAACAGCAAAAATAAAATGATAGTAAATAAATTAAAATAATAATTTGTATAACATGTAAAAAAGTACTATGCGCCACATTGTTTTGTGCCAGTTAAAATATACTAAATAAATAAATATATATATATATATATATATATTTATTGTTTATATTATATGATCAATACGGACATTGTACGAATTCATAAAATAAACAGCAGCAGTAGTTATTTTTACCTTTTATAGTAAACAGTAATACCCAACTAACATTTTTTAATACCCGCAATTTATGAAACCAATGTTATTCACGCGCGTAGGTGTCGCAAAACCAGCTGTATAATACTTATGCTCACTGAAAACCACGCGCCATTAAGAGGTACCTAAACAGGTACTTATACAGGTATCATCAAACAGCACATGGAAATTGGCAACTGCTGTAAAACATGCCGCGGATGACACTGCAGTGCCGTGTACTTATCCGAATTCTGATTACCCAGACCACGCCATCATGAGACGTCTCATGTCAATAATTTGTTTACGAATTTACGATTCGTATTAAATGCGTTGGAAATTTTAATTTACAATGCAAAATAAATTTAATACGTTATACGTGGGTGTGTGATGATATTAATAATGAGATATCGTGTTGTACATGTTATATATCTATTATTATTATTTCTTGTGTGGAATTGTGCGTTGATCTCACGTTTCATCAATCCCTGCTATCGAATTTGGGTAGTTATCGATCCGGATTACACACTTGTTGTGCAGGATTTAATTAACATCAACATTTCGGGAGCATTATTGGAAAAACGTAATCTTATAGTACTCAAACGTTGTATATATTTTACTATTAAATTTTATTTTAGGTTGAGAGCACGAGTTCTCCTCAAAATCAGTCCTACAACGGCTACTGCGTTTGGTCGTTGTTTTCTCTTCGGCCTTAGGCACTGTATCTATAAATCCTAATATGGTTAATCTGAACCTGATTCGACCATATCGATTCAATTGAATACCATATTTATTGACATTGAGTTAATTATATCACTTCATAAAATAATATTAATCGCCATTAATAACTGATAATATATTTAATTAAATTCACGCAATTAACCGATGCTGATTGATATTCAATATTCATTACATTATTTAGGCTCATATAAATTAGGGTATGGATAAAAATATGCATTAGCTGCTGGCGATACTGTCTTGTTGCACTTTTCCCCAATCATACGCATGTTTAGGAGTTAAAGTATATTGTAAAATTGGCCTCAAGTAAATTATGCCTATCGGCTAATAGATTTTAAGTATACGAATTTTCATACAGTAAACTACACCCAGCCTTTTTTTTCCCAAAGCAAAGGCAGTAATTTATCTTTAGAATATAATAAATATGTATAGAACACCTTAAGAAGGTGGCTTCCTCTGTCATTCGAAAATTGTTTGGTTAAAACGAAAAGTATAAATATTAAATGTAAGTACCTACTTATAAAATTAAATATACAATTTCCGTCTAAAAAGTTTTTTTTATCGCATTTATAATAAAAAGTTATTTTTGTATTTCACTATGATAACGATGCAATATAATCTTTTAACATTGGGCATTTGAATACTAATTATATCATTTTTGTAATATTGCGAATGAGAGGCACGCTCAGCTTATTGAACCAGGGGGGGGGATTTGAATTTTCAACTATTATCAGACCACTTTATCTTGAGGTAAACATACACATAACAAAAAAAAGCCAAAGGGGAGGAGGATATGACACCCTACGAACAGTCGGCCCTTATTTGCGCAATACTCAACAATTTTATATTTTTACCAATGTAGTTCATTTTTTTTTTTAAGAAATAGCGATTTACATCAATAAATGTAGGTACTTATATGAACTACATGGTTTAAAATAGTAAACGATGAATTCAAGGTTACTTGGATACTTTATGGGGGCGCAATCACGCCATTGCATATACTTCTTATGTCCCAGATGACTGTCTCTAAAAGAGGTATTTTCTACAGGTAGTTCCAATTCGATTGGTACTATTTCTTCTCGTTTTGGAGACATTTTTTCTACCTAAGTTATATAGTCTGGTCCATATATGTAGTTGGGTTATATTTGTTTTACAATATGATGTGTTTATTTAATATACTCATTTTTGATTTTTCCCATTTTCCAGTAACATCAGTAGTTCTACTGAGCGTATTAAAATCTTAAGTTTTATTTCTTAGACTTTGTTTTTATCATCATTTCCACCTCCGGAAATGGCGAGTGACGTATATGTATAATATAATATGATCGTATTCGAAAATATACTGTACAAATCTATGTCGGTTATCTAACCTAATTCCTAAATAAATATAAACTTGATTCTATAATAGTACAAATTGGTTTTATTCACTTTAATTTATTCTATTATTTGATAACGTACATGATTAATTAATATGTGCTATTGACAAAATGTGTTATAGCGTTCTATGTTTCTATATGTTAGTATTTCATTTTACATTGTATATTTTATACTGGTATTTTAAATTAATAATTTTATAGTATATGAAGGATACACAATTTAATACATATTTTACTATTTTAAATGAATTAGTGTTTATTGTAATATATCATACTTTTGTATTCAATAGATTTGTTCGAAAATGTAAATGATTATTTAAAAAATAAATATGACATGTTACATAATGTTATGTATGAATACCTACCTACTTATTTTTAAAATAAATAATATTTTGCAACCTAAAATTCTGTATGAGTTTTACAAGAATAATTCAACGTTATATAATATCGATTTTATAGTTATTGTTTTTAGAGACGCAACTAGGTTGCCAAAACAGGTAAAATGAGACACAAATATAGTATGACTTTTTATGGATCTTTTTTGGCGCAAAAAGTCTGTATCCCAAATAACTATGCTTACACATAAGAAAAATCAAAAAAATGCTGTAAGTCGCAATTTACTATATTCTATAGATTATGTACCTATCATAATTGTATGATTAAGCATATTTAAGTAAGTATATTATGAGAATTAAAAATGATTATAGGTATCTATGGGTTGTGTATACACTTTTGACCACTCCAAGAGCTTTTGATATTTTATGTAGCCTTTGAATAAAAAAGTTTGGAGACCCCTGGTTTATACTATATTGGTGCCTACCTACATCACCCGTAATTACCGGGACGATAAAAAAAGTTCAATCATTATTGAATTTGATCTCGCGGACGTCGGATCCAGAACAATAAACTATTACAATTTACAGCCGTAATTCCGCTACGAGAAGACTGAAGAAAATAGAAAACGTTTGGAGTTAATTCGACCGCGAAGACGTTGCATTGTACTAAATCCATGCAAGATAAGGTAATATTTTATAGGTTTATTATTAAAATATACTATACAAGATTTTGGTCTTCAAACTAAGGAGCACAGACATACTTTTGTGTAGTTTTATAATACATAGTAAATTAGTGACTGTCAAAACTGTTTTGATCACTGATCAGTTGATCGCCATCTTATAACAGTGTAACACACATAATATTATATTATATAATGTATAGTATACATTTGTATACTGTTTAGGCTGCTTTGTGTTTATATAATATACTGTTTACTTTAGATTTTTTTTTCTTGTCTAGTGGCTTTATTCTCATGAGCGCCCGTCACTAAAACAACATTTATGTTAAAAAATAAAATATGTAAATGCAGTAAAGTAGATGATGTAAATTTCGAGGGTCATTATTATTATTTTTTTAATTCTACAGTATTATAATAATGTAATGTAAAGCATTAAATAGCTATATGAGCTTAGTTAAAATTAATGATGAATACAATATTTGATTAAAACCCTCGTTAAATCTTAAAAAAAAAAAATCGAATCCGGTGAAATGTTTGCCATGTTGATTTTTTCTTGCCACGAAGCTCTTATGGTGTCCTTTTGCATGCATCTACTCTTTAATATAGATCATTGCAAAATGTAATTTTTCCCGAAAGTTTTGAAAATAAGCTGGGATCCTCTATTTTTGAATTCCAGTGATTTATTTTTAAATGTTGATAAGTGTAAAATAATGACCTTTCATCGAAGTCCAAGTTTTATAAAATATGATTATCAATTGGGGGGGTAAGGATACTTTTGTACTCATGAAACTGGGTATCAGCTCAGCTGATATATTTTATATTCCTGCAAATTACAATATCCATACAAACTTTTATACAAATGACCCTTTGTTCAGAGCAAAGACCTTGAATAAATACCAGTAATACTATTTTAATGTGTTAATTATTATTAATTGTATAATATGTTGTACCTACCTATTTAACTGTGATATTAATTATTCATAAACTATATTTCCGTTTGAATATAATAAAAAATTAAATACATATATGTATAATACATTAACTCAAAAACCTGTTAAGTTATAGTCGTAAAAAAATATTAAATCTTTAAATGACAACCTGGGGAATCTTAAGTATACCCATGTTTAATTTTAAGGTAAAAACTTAACAATATTATTCAATTCGGCGAGGATCAAAATAATCTGAATTTGAACATTTGTTTAAAATCTTTTATTTTACACATATTTCTATACTATTAATTAAATTGTACGACACGTAGTAGGACGTATGTATATACTTGTTACAGTAGTTATCGTCGACTTTCCACTTTCCAGACATAAACATGATACGTAATTTTGTACAGATGCAACTATGCAAGTATATAATATTATAACATTGTGGCAACGATGGTCGCTAACCGGCTAACCTATTTTATTTTAACAATATAAGTGTACAACTAATGTTGCGCAAAAATGATTAAACATAGATCTAAATAAAGGCAGATGATAATTAGATGAAATTTATCTACAAAATATATATGTAATGTACATAGATGAAGATGAACCAAAAATAAAATATCTAGATGAAGATAAATACTGCGTTATTTATCCAAATAAAAAATGGTAAATATTTTACATTTGTACATTATATAATTTATAGTAGGTACCTATACAATTAAATTAAGGCTTTTTTCAAAAATTATTTTTTTAAATAAAATAACAATACATTAACACAGAACTAGCTTATAATTTATATATTTAATAACTGCACAATTATATAATAATAATTATTATTTAGAATTATTTTATTTTAATTTAATTGAGATTCCATTGTTATATTCCATATTATATAATACTAAACTGACGCCGATAATTGTTATTGCTCAATATACATTATGTGGCTCTCAAAAAAGTTATAGTTATGTGTGATTTTTACTTTTGTTAATTAACTTACATTAAATATGATTATATTTCAATGAATATTGTAGAAGGTACCTCTATAAAATATGAAACTTAATAATTTAGTGATATATATTATAATATATTTTTATGTACTAATATAAACCTCGTTTTTGATGCTAAAAATATATGTGTCACACTGTTGAATGGTGTTATTTTAAACAATTAAAAAAATAATAAAATTTATACACACCTAATATATTTATAAGAAAAAATAAACAAAAACTATAATAGAGGTTATTTACAAAACAAAAGATAAAATCGACCACGTACTTATGGTAGGTATACTTACGTATCTGATTACTTCGAACTTAACGAGTCTAGACACAACGATTTGGAGTACAACTCGTTAATCGAATTATAATTGTCTGCATGTCGTCATTTATACGGTTAACGTTTTCCGCATATTCATCGTTTTAATTATTTAGCCTGTATTTACACCAACCAATTTCTCGAAGTGTTTGCAGGACACCAATGATATAACCGGAAAACCGAAAGTGCGATCGACGAAACAAGGGCTATACATATGTTGGTGTCCGTCGATATGACCATAGAAAATCTGAAGACTAATCAAAGGTAAACGAAACTACCTATATGATATTTATTTTCAATTAAAATGAAAACCAATAATCATGTGAAAACTTAGTATATGCAACACAATCTTAACAATAAATAGTTTGTAAGCCCCCTACTTTATACTGAGCCTATATGAATGGCAAAAAGACCACGGATTGGGACTTTTTTTGGCCCTACCAAATTTTCAAAGGCCACCAATGGGCCCTCAAGATAAAATTCTTTGCACCGCCACTGGGATAGGCCTGCGCTACCATTAGGGAATTATTTCGGATATAGGTAGCCCGTTGGACCAAAAAAGTTCGATAAACCGAAAACACGAACGAGATCGTTGTACACTGGCATAGCTGCAACACTATCGTTATTATATATTCATCGCGTTCGGTTGTGCTTGTGCAGCATTCAAATACAAGTCTAGTCCCAGCAAGAAGCCTGCACGTTGTTTGTTCGATACTCGTGTTCGAGTTTGGTTAGGTTTGCCTATTGAGGTTGAAAAATGTACGTATTGAGTCGCAGTGACGACTAGACGTAAAACTATAGAATTCGTTTAAGTTGTAAATTATGTTAGTAAAAACCACATGAAAAATGATTATACTTTATACTTCGGTTTTTAGCTCAAAAAGTATTATTAGTCTATCATATGGTTACCAACATTTAATGTGCTCACCTAGCTCAACGCACATTCTATTTTCACAAAAACATATATTGTTCATTTATTTATCTAAATAAATATGAGTCAAGATTACACAATTAGTTATTCATTACAAAATGCATCATTCATGAGATAGTCATTTTTTTACAGTTTCCTAGATAAATATGATAAAAGATGGTAAATTAATTATATATACATATACACTATCTCAACACTGTGTATTAGTAATAAGTCTAATTGAAGGGCGCGTATAGGGACAATACAATGCATTTGAATTTGAGTCACGTGTTAAATTTAATATTAATAGTTAATTTTTTGTACTCTGACTAATCTGAATTTCTTTAAACCAATAATCAGAATGTGTTCGGTCATAATCCGTGTAGTACCTACACTATATGTCTGGAAGTGTAACTCAAAAACGAATATTAATAATTACTATAGAAATTTCCATCAAATGTCCATGTTAGCATTTTCTTCGCACGATCAACATTTTCAAAATATTTTAAAACGTTTTGAGCTGTTTATGGACATTTTACTTTTTCTATTTTTGAAGTGAAACTTCTTTAGGCGCGATAGAGTATATCGGATTCAAGTTGCGACCAAAAAGCGTTACGGGCGTGGCTTACTCGACACTAATGGTTCAATCAGACGATCGCATTTTGTCAGCCGATGTTCCTCCTAACGAAGTAAATATTTAGGACCTGGCGAACTGGACGAACTGGATGGTAAAATCCGGTCATCTGTTTCTACCATAAGGTATCTATGGTAATAAATAACAATCAATTTTTCGTATCTTTGTGTAATAATAATAAATTAATCTCAATTGAAAATTTTATTTTTCCCTGAGCTAAACCTAAAATTTGACGGTGATAACCTTTTTTTCATACCCTCAGTAAAGAAGTTTCACTTTATCCGAGTGTACTGTTGCAATCTCCACGTTTTTCTTTTTAAGTTTTTTTCTTTAAATGTCCGTCAAAAAAGAGATCATCATTACACCGGCTAGCAAAAAAAAAAAACCAAAGTATACCTGTACAATAATATGGTCGCGATTTTCACAGGCAGTGTAAATTAATTTTCCACTGGCGTACCTACGCTTTTATTAATAATAATCATTAATACATAACAATATCAAATAAAAACTTATAAAATAACTAATAAGTAGTATACCTAAATAGTAAATGTTATTACTTGTGTAAATCATAATAGGATTTGCAGTTTAACAATCTTATAATCTAAGTATAACTTTTTGTTTTCAACTACCGTTCGAACGGCTGCGAATCGATTCGGTGATACTCGATTGAGCATAGAAAATTTTTTTTGTGGATTGATACCTGCAATACCAAGCACAACAGACTGAGCGTCGGACGAATCGTTTCGTCCGTTTCCACATTTGACCGCGCTTGGGTTTAACCCCCCGGGACGGTCATCGGGTCTGTCCCATCACACGCCTGCGGATTACTCGCTCCTGCAGCAAACTCCCATGTTCCGCTGTCTGCACGTGAGATTCAGTTCCACCGCATTCAAACTCGGACGTCGAGACGTACTCGATGTCGGCCGTAGTAAATCGCAATGCGATGTTCGGCATCGAACTACAGAACGGAGTCCCGCGAGATCGGGACTTGGCTGCCGCACGTCCACTTCCGCCGGCCGAACATGCGGCGGCGGCGGCGTCTCGATGATCTCGACTTCAGTGGCAACGGATTTATGTCCGTGTTGACCAACGAAATGCAAAAGCGGAACTATTTGGACTGACATCATTTGAAACGACCATTCCGGTCGGGCCACTTAACGGGTGACGGTGAATCGATCGGGAACGGCTCCCGGATCGAGGTGGCATATGAGTTCGACCTAAGCCGTTTACATCGAGTCACCGGCAGGCGGCAACCCTATATAATATTATGCCGGGTGCATCACCCGCAGAAGCCTTCTGCTGCACCGCGGCGTTTGGCATTGAACTATATATATCCAGGGGGATTCCAATAAAAAAATGGGGGGGGGGGGTGCCGAAGCTTCTTTATTTTTTTCTTATTATCTTATGGTTGTGGATGCCTGCATAAGACTATTAAAATGAAAATAAATATGAAAAATATTGGGGGTGCTTATTTCAAAATTGGGGGTCCTGAGCACCCCCGAGCACCCCCTAAATTGCGCCTATGTAATATATCACCTGGACGCCGGAATCACAGTCTGCTTGCCCACACGATTTTGAAGGTTATGGCCATTTCTCAGCTCTTCGAAAACTCGGTACATCGCGATCGATTCGACCGATGACGATGTGCGTATTTCAACTTCGGACGATGTATTCTGTACTGCAACTTGCAAGTGCAGCGATATTCGACAAGATCAAATATTCGATAAACACTTTAAATTAATATATCTGTATTAATATTATTAATATTATATGTAAGGAAAGTGGGTGGGTTGGTTGTATGTATTAGAATATAATATAATGAACAATTGGGGTATAGTTCGTTATGTAACAATAATTACAGAAATAATTGTATGCTGTGACACAGAAATGGATGATATATATATATATTTCGAACAGTGCACATAGCTGCCCATAGCAACAAGATTTTAAAAACTTTTGTCTCGGAAATGAATATATAAGTTTATTAATTATTATTAAATGTTAGTTTAACATTAAAAAAAAAAATTATGCTAAGTAATGAACAAGTTAGGAAAGTTTACTCTGCGAGAGTGCTAAATTCCCGGTTTCTAAAGATATTTAATACAACCCATTAAGCCGTAATTTCATACATTATTGTGTACAATAAAAAAAGAATTTGGTGAGCTTTATATTTTGGTAATTATTTGTTTAATATTGGCTAGTATGAATTTACTTTGAATAGAACCGTTACAGAAACTGAACAAGTAGTTAGAATATACGAACAATCGTAACTACGGGCCATAAATAATTAAATATATTATATCTTAATAAACCGCAACAATTGTAACTATATTTACTGGTAACTAACAGACGGTCGGACACGACGATATTATGTTCTGTGAGTGGATCCGATAACTATAAAATGGAAAGCACACGAATAATGATCGTTGTTTAAACTTAAAAACATTTTTTTATCCAAACAATGTTCAGTGAATTATTTGGATTAGATAACTAATAAACGATGTAATATACATCAATTAAAACACGAACTTTCTGAGGGGATACATTTAATATTTGAGGGACCTATGTGTCTGGTATTTTTTAGTGAGTTAATTGTTTAGGTATTAGGTAAACTATTAAAATACTACACGACATTTGTACATAAATACTACAGAAACTTATAAATTATTAGGTTAGGACGTTAGGTACGCGTGTGGGTTGTATGACTGTGCAATGAGCGTGTAAGTAAGTATAACGCGTGTATAATAATATAATCAGTGATGCGTGGTTGTGGTGGTTGTATCAATGTATCATAGTGTTACACGATGTTGTAAGTTACAAATTACAACAATGTATCGGTTAGTATTATTATAACATTGCTTAATCAATAGACATTAATGGTAATAATATAGTTTTTTAAAATTTAAATGTTAAAATCCAATGCTTTTCGAAAATAAATACGACATAAACATGAATTAGTTCATTCAATTTTAATTATAATTTAGTTATTTAAATATAACCACAGTGCAATTAACAAGCTCGTGTTATAAAAAAAAGTATAAAAAGTAAACAGAAGAATTATATAATATTTAAATGCTTCAAAAAATGTAATTTTTTGTACTTTCGTTGCTGAAAGGTGAGAGGATTTTCGATGATCGTGCGACCTCTCGTTAGCACCAAAATCTATTATAAACTAACCGACACTGAAGCAATTACATGTTCTATGCAATTATATAAAAAAATAAAATACTTTTTACCTATATCTATATGTATATATTTTTAAATGATTATTATTTATTTGACAGTGACGAATCCGTAATCTTTATTTACGAGTGTGTAACACAAGTTGTAAAGGTGCATAAGAAACAATAATCCCTCATAATTGAAATATACAACAATAATTTTATTTTTATTACATCGGAGACGCTTCGGCGCTTACATTTAGTTGAACTCACATCATTCCTTAATTTTGCTAAAATAATAAAACTATCAATTTCTATTATTATAAACTCAGAATTTTCTTTAATCATCCGACTTGTAATCAAATAAACGATCAGTCCATACGGTTTTCACCAATAGGTCTATATACGTACGGAAATTAAACACCAATTAGTTATTGGAAATCCTCTACAGAACAAATTACTTTTATAAATGAAAATATTTTCTTCGGCAAAAACAAGGTTGAAAATTATTATATTACTCTAAGTATATATGCAGCATTTCACTATTATGTTAAAATCTTCAACTTCAGTAGATGTAAAAGGTTCGGCTACACATAATATTATTCTGAGCATCTTTTGTGTTGAAATAATTACATCTCGCATGAATATTTAATTGTCCAACGAATAAAATATTCACGATACATTTAACTGTATTACGTATAAAATATTATGATACATTTTAACATTTATGTTATAATAAATAAAAACAGTATACATATTGTATATTATGTATGATTCAAATGTCTTTTCCACGATTTAATATACTGTGTATTTTCAGATTTTCACTTTTAATTACCTCGTTAAAAGTATAGTGGTAAGTGGCAACAGAGTTCATTGTACGAAAACTTAAAAAATATATTTTTAAGCATAAACCTATTTTTTTTGAATTGTCATAACACGCGTATAACCTATATAAACATACAATTGATTGTTTAAATTATCGCGCAAAACAGGATCCAAACAGACCGGAACATAATATACTGTAAGTATAAAATAATTTTATATTAGATATATTCTTTAATATTAAAATACAAAGTAAGCCTCGCATTTTTCGAAGACATCTTTCATAGGTGATGAAAGCTTTTACAATAAAAAAAAAAAAACATCAAGCAAACATGTTTAAAATTTCAGACACAAATAGGCATTGTTCCAGAAAGTATTGACTGTTACTGACACTAAAATATATCACTCTGTATATGAAATCGAAAATAATCTGATTTAAGTTTTAATTAAAAAATGTAATTCATTCAAAACATGTTCTATAGTTAAAATTGAAAAAAAAATTAAAAAAAAAAAATACATTTTATATAATTCCATAAAATAATTTAAAAAAGGCCAACTCATCATATTTGGGCTTATATATAGTCTATGTATATACTATGTAGTATGTACTATAAAGTTATTATTACACATCAGTGAACAATACTACAACACTCTTATGTTTTAGTAAATGTATTGCCAATTTTTAACGACATAAAAACATCATACAACTAAGAATTTAAGAATTAAAATTTATTATTATTCCAACAAATCACAAATATTTCTGAATAATTTGATAATAATCTCTAGAATGTACAACTCATATATCATATAGGTACCATAGATATGCTGTGAAATAACAACCTATTATTTTTTTTGTTTCTGGTAAAGTAAAATACACTGCAATACTGAATATACATAAACATAAGTATAAGTATATAACATAATATGATATGAACCTAGTCACATAATTCAATTTTTACTCCTCAACATTTCGTCGAAATGTTATTTTAGATATTGGGTGGAGCGATGAAAGTATTAGTTTTACAATGATGAGGGTTGTTTTTGTGTCTCAAGACAATTTTTTACCAGAAAAAATGCTCCATCATATTGAGGATGAATTCTGATTACAAATTGGATCTAGTTTGAAGTTGTGGGGAGGGAGGAAATAAAAATAGCCGCAGTATACATTTCAAAATAATCAGTAAAAAAAATACCGAAATATTTACCAGTCTTCGAAAAAACTTTCTTTTTTTTGTCATTCAAAAAAACCATTGAATACCTACTTGAAATTGTTCTCAAATATTTATTCTAGCTTTTCCTAGAATTTAGAAATGATATAATTTATAAAATGTGTTGGTTTTTTTTGAGATATTTATTTGGCCCTAACACCCCGCCAAGTCAGCAGCCAACTGTTTCCATTAACTTTAAAAATAATCACAAATTGTTCATTAGTCTTTGTTATGCATTGTTAGAAAGGTCCTATCATTGTTTAGAATATTCTTTCATTTATGTGAATTTTTTGAAAAATTCAGACATTTTGATGAATTTCGACAAAATTTAAACTTTAAATATACTTGTAAATACAAATTCGTACCTAATTGTGTCTTTAATATTATTAAATTGCTTTTATAACAACTAATGAGGAACCTTGTATTAAATTGTATGTATCTTATAAATTGATATTTATAGAAAATTTTTTTTAAAAATATGAATATAAAATGGGAACATAAATGTTTTTGAAAATTTTTCGAAAATTACAGTTCTTAAGTTATTAGTTTTTGAATTATGTACAACAACAAAAAATTAAATCGATTTTGTCAAAAACTGGTTCAGCGTGAAAATCTCCGTTTTTACTTAATTTTTTTTTTTGGTTTTTCCAGATGTTTTTGAAAACTTCTATAGATTTTTTGCTTTTTATCCCTTTAAAGTACTAACTAGATTCACTTTTCAAACAAAAAAATATGCTGAAGTAGAAAATCAAAGCATTTTTGTTGTCCCCGAAAGCTGATGATATGGACACAAAAAATAAAAAACACACATCATTGTAAAATCAATACATTCATCGCTCCGCTCAGAATCTAAAATAAGCTGTATATATAGTAAGTCATCACTCTGCTGCAGTACAGTATGTGCCGAGTGGAATATAAAATATAATATAATATGAAAAATAATAATAATATTACTAAATATAGTAATCATTGGTGAGGTAGTAGGTACACTCGATTCTTATTCAATAACAGAGCGGTTTAGTTGCCCAATTTTTTAAAACATTAATATTTATTCCTATATTGATTTTTCTTTCAAATACGTCTTTAATATAAATATAAAATAGTATTTAACACTTATTTTAATACAAAAAAAATGATATCTTACAGTTTCTGTCTTCTGATTTAAACATTATTAGGTAAAATTGTTTAGGTATACCTACTATTCTCTATTATTTTATGTAAAAAATTATAGGTTATGTAGTACTCAGTGGTAGGTACTGCCACTGATTATAAATACTATAATAGTATAATATTTATAAGCAATGGTACTACATTTATAGTGGGTGTATATTCAGTCTTCTGCCTGGATGACATAGGTCGCTGGGTTGCTCGTATAGGACGTATGCGTCATAATAAAAGATTACGTTCAAGACACTTGATACAATGAATTCTAGCGATAACTGATGATCAATGATTATTTTTGTAATTAGGTAATTAATATGTTTCATTACATTTTTAGTTTATCAATTAGCTTAGGTGAGGCAACCTAAGCTAAGACAATTAATGATTTATCATTGTTGTATTTAGTTGAAATCATTTTTATTTAAAAGTTTTAAACTGAAAATATATTTAGTTTTTCATTTCATTTATAATTGAAAATTCTCATTAACTAATTAACTCAAACATCATATATAGAGGAAACATTTTTATTTTTAATATCTAAGCTACTGTATTCGTATTATTTGTTACTTGTAAATTTTTTTTTTTAGTGGTGAGTAAAACTATTAAATACTACATTCAGCTGCTCCAATATGAATATGAAATTATTTTCTTAATGTTAAATAATTTAAATATATTTTTTTTAAATGTTTCAAAACTACTTGGTATTAATAGTTAATAATTTAATCAGATTTTTAAATTTAAAATTAGTTAGTGCAAAACTAAATACATTTGTTTAATTTTATATTTTTAACATTTAATTCATAATTCATTTTTGTAATTATTAAAATTTAAATGGAAAATAAACCAAGATCGAACAAATGATCAGACCTTTCTAACAAACCATAATGAACAGTTTTAGATGATTTTTAAATTTAAAAAAAAAATGGGCCGTTGGTTAACGAGGTTAACGGAGATTTTGGAAAATTGCTCATTATTTTTTACCGAATGTCTGACAAATTCTAAAAAATATTCCAACAATGTCCAACAAATGACCAACACAATTGATGAATAGGTTTAAATGATTTCTGTTACATGTGTACCGCTAAGTTCATGGATGTCATGCAATGACCTACTCAATGACGAGGTTCACTCTAAACCTACTAGTTACTATGCGATACTATTTACGATAGAACAACTTCCTCAGTTTTTTTTTTACATTATATTTATATGAAATTGTTGTTCTCTTCTCTTTATGCAGTGAAATATAATAGTAAGGCTAATATTTTGATGACTCAACCACGAATTTCCTTCAAACAAATTTCGATCAATACACGCACATTTAACAAAACACACTTATAACAGACATACCAATTCAAGAATTGATGCAAACTGAAAGGTTTTTGTTATAAAACAACAATACTGTTGTAAAAACATAAACCATTATCATTGATTGATGATTCTATTTTATAATTAACGCCATTATATTAAACTAATTTTAAATATTTTGATTTTCTTCTCACATTAAATCTCAAATTATTGACCTGTGAATTCAAATCGGATCCGTGATAATTGGTGATAGTTACAAATTGTACACAATCATATGTACATATTATAATTGCAACATTAAGTGCATACGTCGTCACTCAGTCGCTTATTACTGTGATCACCTTAGGTAAACCTACCACTTATTAGGGAATCGCACCACTTATTGTGACCGGGGCCCCTTATTAGCACCCTCCATCTCGGATTACGTTGTGTAACGTTTGAAAAATGGCCGAGCTATTGACAGTTTATGAATAGGTATAATATAAGGTATATGATTAAAATTTAAAATGAATAAACAGTTAACCTTTTTTCTCGTTAACCTTTATAAATTGATTGCTACTTGCTCAACACAAAAAAAAACTTAAAATTAGTTGACTTCTGCCAGTAAGTTCAAATATAGCAATATTTATCTAGTAATATTTCGCGAAGTTAAGACACATTTAAATTGCTGACTATATTGTTGAATTGTAATCGTTCAAATCGTTCAAAAAGTATTGTTTTACAATAGGTATAAACAAACGTAATATAAGGCATATGACGTTATACATTAATGCATATATTAAAGATTATGTAATAATAAGTATAGGTACTTAACAATTATAATATAATGAATAATGAGTATAATAAGAACTATAAGTATAATTTATGAAACATAGGCACTGTACTATACTGCATAAGATAAATGTATAGAATAATTAGGTACGTACCTATCTTTAATGCCTATATAATCTATATAGGTACTTAAAATCAACATCATAGTATATGAATTATATGTATTTGGTCAATATTAAATATTAAACACGATTCATCAAAATTAAATAAATCTATCTATGATGTATATAGTAGTTATTACTTATCTGCCGATAAAAAATGCTTTTGCAAATTACATCCGTTAAAATTTTAACTTTTATTTACAATGGGAACTACGAATAGTACTTCTATATACACATATACTCGTATACCTACGCTATTTTCTTTATTCTAGTGATTATATGTATCTAATTTATATAATGTATAGTATAAATGCAAAACGGTAAAAAACTAGGTAAATTCTATCTCAGGACAAGTAAAAATGTGTCAAGTGTAGTAGGTAATCGAATATTTGCTTAGCTGCAAATTTTCATTGCTGTATAGGTATAATTCATAAGCTGAAATATTTAGGGTGTTTTAGGCTGCAGTTTCAGATATTTTGACTATAATCTAACCAATTACAAAATTATTTAAAAAATTTCACATCCGAAAAATTAAAACTACCAACAATATAATTCATAACATATAATATTTAATATTATGTTCTTATTGTAGGAATAACAATACCAAAACATCACGTTTTCCGTGATAACTAAAATATTTTAAATAGAGTCCAATAGCAATTTTTTCTTAGGGTTCCGGATCCAGAACTGGTTTTTTTCAGTCTTTGCGATTAGGGGTTACGGTTGCACATATATACAATATACATACATAATATAATGATTAGCAAATTAAATGAGCTCCTTATAGCCTATTATATATGGTTCATATGGCCTACTACTATTCTTGTAGGTAAATAGGGGTAAAGGGTAAAAGGTAAAGGGTAAAATATAATTTATTTAAAACGGAATTTACTCATCTCTCGTATATAGGTAGGTATATCGTATATATATAATATATATATTTATATATAACACATAATATCAAACAAAGTTAACATTATAAATAATTATCCATACACATATAACCATATAGGTGCCTATGCACTTTGTAAGCATTACCCGACTATATTCAATTATGTGTAGATATTGTGTGTTATGTCTGAATATATAAAAGTTGTATTAAATAAATGTAATTTATTCATCGGTTTGAAAGTTATTGTATGTTTATTATTTATGGTCAATATTATCTATATACATAATAGAGGTACATAAAAATGGATATTTTTTAGCTAGATACTCCACAATTGCTGGAACATTTTTAATAGAAGTTATATAAATAGATTTCTTGAGACTTGGAGAGTGTTCACAAAGTATTTTGTCAACCTCTATATAAGTAGCTGAAAGGTAGCTCACACATTAAAACAGTTTTCGGCTCACGAAAAGGGAATATTGAAGTGAATTTTGCGGCAATCATTACCGTAAATCGATCGAGGAGGTAAAAGGACGATTCGCCCCCGCCAATTCGTCCCCTTCAAAAAAACAAGTCCACAGACGTTTCGTCCCCGTCTATTATGAAGATAGGACATGTGGCCCCCGGCAGTTATATAGATTTATTTATATCTACCCATAGGACGTTTGGTCTCTGGAATTTTAAATCACTAAATTTAAATCTTTTTTTTTTAACTTAAAATTTAAATTCTTTTTAATATAAATAAAATATTTATAACATTTTTCCACTGTCTGACAAATAAATAATAGTCGAGCAATATCATCTGTCGATAAGAAAAACTTCGATTAAGATAAATATCTATCGATAATGTCATAAAGGTAATAAATGTTCGTAAAATTGTTAACTTGTTAGTTTACTATTATTATTTTTTTGAGTTAATTAATTTAGAACATAATAAGTAGGTTGTTAATGTTAAAATTAATTGTTCGTAAATGTTAATGTGACACAACATGTGGGTGGAAAAAAACATTTACGACATTTACGTGCACTAGATATTCAAAAAAATAGAAAAAAGTGAAGTTGTTCAGACATTAATTAATACAGTTCCAAAAAATAATTCCTCTTTCCTAACCTAACCTAACCGGGGGCCAAACGTCCTATCTTAATAATAGACGGGGACGAAACGTCCGTGGACTTGTTTTTTTGACGGGGACGAATTGGCGGGGGCGAATCGTCCGCGATTCGATCGAGGACATACGTGAAATCAATTGATATTACAATTATTATGTTGTTATACGAGAAAAAAATGATTCCAAGCTCTGCAATTGTAAGTCAATATATATAAAACAAATATATAAACAACATACATAGGTATATAAACGAATTATTGCAGTCACGTGAACACTGGAAAAAGTTATAAACGCACACACACAGTAATAATTATTATTTTTCTCGTAAAAAGCAACTGATGAAATTATATTTTTGTGAAAATTATCAGCCTGTAGTCTGGACATTTTGAATGGAAAAGGAGATAAGTACCTACGTGCTACCTGGCTATACCTGCCACGATCACTACTACCATTATCTCACAGCTGTCGTTCTGTATAGAAATTAGGAGTGAGTTATGTTCGTTAGAACTTAAATTCTTGAACAAAGTGGTTTTCTGGGATAATTGACATAAAATCATCTGTATAAGATTTTTAGAATTTTAACTCCTTTTTTTAAACGAGTGCAGTTCGACTACTACCTGCTTTTTACTCCAGTGCAATTCGACCATTTCTTTTTAGGTAATAAGTGCAGTTCGACTACCCCGGTTCGTATCCATTTGACATTTTGTTGCTAAAACAATACATACAAATCAATCAATGCATGAATATGAATAAAGATCCTCGAAGTTGGGATCACATGTGTAAATGTGTTATGTGTAGTTGGCAAAATCTTCCATTAAATTCTAAATGACAAGATGGTGATGATTATTTTTTATGGATGAACAACATAGCTTTTGACTTTTCGAGGCTACTTATATAATTCATTCTAATCATGTACACAATTATTTAATATAAAACTAAAATTATGTTAATTTCTTTAAATTGTAAATTGTGAACATTGCATACATGATATTATAAACGTAATTATTGTAATGAAAGTTGTAACACAGGGGGTATTCAGTATTAACGTGTGTTTAAGGAGCGGGGGGGGATCACACCTGTTGAACTTTTTTTAAAATTATTTTTTGCATTTCCAGAAAATATTTGTTCAAATAAATGGGTATTTTTTTATCCAGTAAATACACACGTCACACGTCTGTAATAGTAAGCATTCAAATGTTTTTATGCCCATCAATGTCAAATAACAATAATTATCCATGTATTAATGTTCAAATTCTAAGAAATAAACATCAAATATTTTTAATTCACCTACACACTATATTATATATTATGTACAATTATTATATCCAATAGGTACATACCTATTATATTTATAGCTATTTGAGATGTAACATAATCGACCGGACTATCTTACGCGGGAAAGAATAGAATAAATCGGTTGGCCAATGGCCTCATATTATGTCACCGGAATATCAAAAACATGCCACATAAAGTCATTGATAAGTTAAGTTTAACAAATAGAAAGTTTGATTGTTTGCTATAGATGTTAAATGGCTATAACTACCCGACTACCTATCTAGGTATATTATATGTATGTAAGTGGGTACTCCCTATATAGGTATTAAATAATTGTTCACCTAAACAATAGACACCTAACCTATTATAGGTTTTATATGTTGCTTTAGCAACAAAAAGTTTACCCCTCAATTCTTAGGTAACGACTCGTTAGTCGTCTTAGGTATAAGTCCTCAGTATAAAACAAAATTTCTTGAGATAATATTTTGAATCAACTGATTTTACATTAAAAGCTCATGATATAACTAATATAAGTAATGTATAATAATGCTCTAAAAATGAATAAAATCTCATAAAAATACTAAAAAAATATAATGATCTAATATTTCATAATTTCATATTCTATCGATTACTTTACAGTTGAATGTTGGTTATTTGTTATGTATTTATGTTAGGTACTATCGGGGGCAAATGTAAACTGGGCCCGAAATTACCTTTTTTATTGTAAACTCGGCCCGAGAATTTTAGGTAATAAAAATAGGTAGATTGTAAACTCGGCCCGGAAATTGCAGGTAGTAAAATAAATCGATTGTAAATTCGGCCCGAAAACATACATAGAAGAAGATTCTATGTTTCCGCCTGAAATGTGGGCCAGTGCATCAGTTGAAACGTATTTAACAACAAATGCATGTGAATCATTTCATGCGCATTTTAATTCAAGTTACCACTCACCCCAATATGGCAATATATATTCCGTTATTTCAAAATTAAAAGAAGTACAAACAGAAACGTACATTAAACTCAACAGCCTAGATGCACCATTTAAATTCCAAAATATAAAAACTAAAAAAAAAAAGAACTCTTAGAAAGAACACTTACAAAATATAAAAATAAAGATATATGTGAGTGAATATGTAAAATACATGGCTTTTTACTTAAAAAAACTAGATTTATATATTATTATACTAAAATTTTTCACTCATTATTTACACTACAATTTTACTTATTTATTTTTTATTATATTTTTACACATTTTTACACTTATACATTTATATAAATACATTAATTATTATTTTATTATCAATATCATAACATTTTAATTACATTTTTCATTTAAATAACGAATTTCATACTATGAATAATAATATGAAAATGAAAATAATTTTTGGAGGATAATGAGAACCGCCTCCTCGTAGTGTCCTCTGGGTAATGCTAAATGTTTCTCAAAAATATTATAAGAAAAATCATGGTTTTTACATCTAAATAATTTTTACCTGAAAAAAACCCGGGCCGAGTTTACATCTAAATAATATTGACCTGAAAAAAACCTGGGCCGAGTTTACCATCGACCTTTTGAAAATGTTTTTTCTTCGGGCCGAGTTTACAATCTCCCACTATCGGTTATCAAATTCCAGTAGCCGATGGAAATTCCACAAAACTTAAGAGGTACCTAATTACCTATTATGTAATCATAATGTTAAAAACCAAAATAAAAAATATCACCCCGATTTGCAGTGAAACATCACGTAAGGTAAAAATCAAAAGGAAAATAACCAATAAGTAAAGCCATTTATGATTTATTTCCGGTACAAAAACTACGATACAGCAAAAGATAATTAAATAGTTTCATAAGTTATCCCGATACCACTATAATACCATTATTGTTGTATACTTGTATAATTTGGTGACATACATACACGACATAAAGGGATTGCAAATGGACAATTATTTCAACCCAAATGTAGCAATCTTTTATCAATCATGCCGGTAGACCTATAACGCGACAAGACTTCTGAAAACTGATTTGAACTCGCCAATATGTCAACTTGAGATCTAACAAACCACTTTTTAAAAAAAAAATTGTTCCTAAACTTCTATATATTTTGTTTGAATATTTAAAATGCATGAAATTTTAATTGTTGATTATTCGTAAATTAAATTGAATATCTTAAAATGCGGCCTGATAAATCTGAAGAACTAGACGTATTAATGAATTCAAATCAGTTTTCAGAAATCTTATAGCCTTATCTGGTCTTGCGGTAGGATTAACAAAAGATTAGTACATTTTGTTGAAATAATTGTTTCACCTATTCTGAGCTTATACTGAGTGCTGTGCAATATGCACCACTAATGATCATTTTACTACCCACACATTTACAAGACCCGCTTGGGTACAATTTTCAAATTGTCTGTTTTGATCTCCTTAAAAACTGTCCATTTGCAATCCCTTTAGTTCCCTTCTTTTTTATAATGGTAAGTATACCTACGATAACGGATAAATTAATATCAAATTGATAATACCTTAATTATGCATTTATACTGTAGGTAGCTTATTTATATTATTTAATGTATTAAATCAATGAATAATCGTCTGGCATGTATATTTCATTTTTTTTATACAAATTAACGTTTATAAACGTAAATACTAAGTACCATACAACTAAATAGGCACTTAATGATGCCTATACTTAATCATCCGTATTCGTATTTTTGCTTAATTCCAACCAACAACGTTGGGTAGAGTTAGGTTATTGTGATCAGCAAAGTTTGTAGCTTTATAGGTACCTATGATACATTTTCACTTTCATCTCACTTTTCAAGACCGATATGATTATTAACAAATTTCTTCACAGCGATTAATTTAAAAAAAAAACATACTATTTCATTCTATTGGCGATAAAAATGATACAACCTAAAATCGTAAATCGTAGTGACACCGAACACCGAACACGTACGCACTTCAGGTGACAGGTAGTTCAATTGAACTAGGATGGGTGCCAGGAGGGCAAAAATAATTGAGAATACTTCCCAGTCTTTTTGATATAATTTTATTAGACACAAAAATGTTATTAAATTATTTGAATACCTACTATTAGTTAAGCCCGTTTCTCAATAATTTGAAGAGGTGGTTGGGCCAATCTAACTATTTGAACGCCAGTTTAAATCTCATTCAGCGCCACTGGTAAATCGCATAGGTACAGCACAAAATTGCAAATCGCGTTCGGTGGGGCTGTAGTGCTGTACCTTGTCCACAACTGCACTCCGTTTGTTGATGTTTGGTAGATTTGGTAAACCACTAGACCACACGTTCACAACCATCCCTGGTCCAGCGGTCCTTATATTATGCTTTGTACTTAACGGTTTTGACGTATTATGGCTGCAAACAAAAGGACCTCAAAATAAATATAAAGTGGTAAAGCCAATCAACAATTTGTCAGCGTTAAGACTTAGGACGTGTAGTTAGATGCCTATCTAAACACACGTAAACGATAGAACCTATTTCTTCATATTATTTTGTCTTTCTTTCAGGAAATTATTTTTAATTTCAGTAGCAGTGGTGAACACAAGGAAATTGATTAATCCATGACAAAATAAATATTTAAGTTAGTTACATGTATATTTTGTCATGGGCATTGTAGACCTCAAATTGTTCAGATATCACCTCAACCCCCCCCCCCCCCCCCCCCCACCAAAAAAAAAAAAAAATTATTTTTTAAAAATATATACATTAAACTCAGTGAGACCTAGTAATCTTTTCTGATATTAAATTAAATAAATAAATAATAACGTAATACTTATGTTTGATGAGTATTAATAATTTAGGTATACATAATAAAATAATTAGAATGATTTGATTGTTATAATTCTTAAGTTATTTTTAATGTATTCTAGTCTGGTATATTTTTGGAATTTATAGATTTTTCCTGTCTCGTGCAAGAAATGAAAACATTTTATTTTTAATAATCTATGAAAATTTAAAAATTTTACAACTTATCGATATTTTGTCTTAATGTTATTGAAGTACTTAGTATTTTTTGGTTAAAAATAAATTATCAGGGGCGTGCCTAGAAATTTTTTTCGGAAGGGGTTTCTATCTCCAGACCTAGCCTAATCAAGTTCCACATATATATTATATTATGGTCAAGTTAATTAATATTTATTTTTTTCTTTGGGGAGGGGGGTGTTCAACCTGAAAAATTTAAAAATAACGGGGGTATATACATCGCTGTGTGGTAATTGAAATGTATTTTACAGACATAAAAAAAATGGACCTAATATGGGTACAAAAAATGTGTCAAGACACAAATTGTATATTGAATATACCTAAGTTGGATAATATAGAAATTCAAATAGACAATCAAGGGAAGCAGACAAATTACCTAAACAGTATAATATTATACATTTTTACCACAAATATATTATGCAGGTTAATAAAAAACAGACCCTCTAACTTAGGCGTTAGGCATAGGACTACATTTTCCTGTAGTTATTTATTTTAAATTATATAGCTTAACCTTTAACTAATGGTTATCTCCTTTACACTTTGGTGTGATGTCATCTCACTTCATTGGGGGTCTAGTCTTGATACCAGTACACTAATCTAATACTGTAGTCACTAGAGTCTAGTGCATAGGTATCAAGTTATGGACAGTGCAGAGTTAGTCTGCTTTCAGCACTTGTTATTTTGTGAGTACATTCAAATTTTAAAAATATCAACCAATACCCGTGGCATACAGTCGTATATTTTTTTTCAAGAAAAATAAGATGTGTGGTACTGTGGTAGGCAATTCAGGAGCAAAGATGTATTAAGTTTGTGGATATGCATATGCTATGTATAAATAACACTGAAAAGACAGGTAAATAATTAAATTATAATTATATCAACAATTTATTTTCAAAATCTTGAAAAGTTAACATATAACTTCTATAAAATATATTTTAATCTTTGTAATAATTTTATAGCAATTGGTACCTAATATAAATACATCTATGATAAACAGTATAAAAAAAAAATTACAACATTAACATATCTGAAATCAAAACATAAACTGCTATGATTAATTAAATTTATATTATTATCACAATAAATCTTACTAGTTAAATAATTTGGCCAACATCCAATGCCGATATTATACAAATAAATATATTTGTAAAAATAAAACAATAAACAATAATTTTATTCTATGAATTCTTTAGATAATATTGATATTATTAATAATTGATTATTATATAGTGTGGCCAATCGTTTCAGGTTTTATGGGGTGTTAATGGTTTTAGAACTCGATACTCGAACCTCAGTATCCCAAAGAAGTTTTTCAGAACTTAATGCTGTAATCATGGTTTGAACATTAGAATTATAGCATTATAATGTCCCATAATAAACTACAATAGTACTTAAGTAAAAAAGGGTTTTAAATTATTTTTACTTATTGGTTGATAAATTTTTTCGAGAATCTTTTAATAAACAGTTATCACACAAAAATATGCATACAATACAATAAATACATAAAAAAAGGTAAGATAAAGTTGGAATTTGTTATACCAGATTTTATAAAATCAAAAATTTGATTAGGTCACCCTATATTAATAGAAAAAAATTAATACTTCTGACTAGATTTAAAGTTTTTTAGAGTAAATATAATAGTAAAATATTAACTTCTCTTATCTTTCAATTCATAAATATTGGACATACCTAATTAATAATATTAATATATTATAATTTATAGAAAACCATACAATTGTTACAACATTTCATACTTTTGGTGATTAATAATTATTAATTTTAAATTTTAACAGAAATATTGCAACATATTGCAGATTATTTACCATCACATTTTATTAAAATATGCATTTAAGACTAAGCGGCACATTTAAATTTTATTGGTAGTAAAACTTTTACTACAGAGCCAGATATCTTGGTACCATAGTGACCAGCCCAATACTGTGTGTCAACTCCAGAATGATAAAGAATTAAGTGGGATGCATTGCTCTGATTTTTAAATGAATGTGAAGCCTAAAAAATAATGTTAAATAGTAATTTTATTAGTATGATTTGAATCAAAACATTATAGATTTATAATATTAAAAAACACTACAAACTTTTGTCCAAATATTAGCCTCCCACTGAGGTAAAACATCATTGTAATTGTGTTGTTCTATTAGTCTATCATTTCCATCATGAACAGTTGCCCTTAATGCGTATTTGCAGCCACAATCAAAACGACCAGTATACCTGCAAATAATTTTAATGTATTATTTTGATCTAAAGAAAATATCTTAAATGTATGTATTACCATTCACTAACTGAAATTTCTGGTTGAAGAGTTTTCATCACAATATCATTCAAACCATAATTTTTGAATACAATTTTTTGCCTCTTTGAACATAATCGATATGTTGATACAAAACAGCTAGTATGCCCATCAAAATCGGGATCATCAGGTAATAAAGGTGCACCTTGTGGTGTTTGTTCAATAGTCCACCAATTATGATCATTTGTAATATTCCAATGTTTGTATTCATCTATAATCAATACAAAAATTGTTACAGATACTTGAACACTAAATAATTTTGAGTTTTGATCAGAACTGGGGTTATTTTACAATTTATGAACTTACTTTGTCCACAGTGGTTTTTCACTAAATTTCTATTGAATGGATCATATTTGCATATAACATGAAACACATACCATGGCAATTCCAGTTTTCTGACACTATTTGAATCAATTTGGGAGAAACTGTAGTACCCTCGACCATTATTCACAAATTCATTTTCTCGTGAAGCTTTTTCTTGAAACACATATGCATCTATAAGTTCTCGCCATCTTTTGCACACAAGTCTGCAATCTAAAAGGGTGTCTGCATCAACAAAACTTAATGTATATACTACCATTTCATCTGGTAGTAAATCAAATGGTTTATGAAGATTTTTTAATGGTTCCATCATTATAAATTTAATAATCAATGATATCTTGACAATTATGACATCAAAAGAAACAAATACAATACAATTTTTAAAACAACTTTTAATATTAAGCTAGTTCGACAATATACAAATAAAAGTTACTAAAAATATCATAATTTAAAAGCCAGCCGGTGGGATTATAATTAGTTATTTATGATTGAAATTATATTATGTGATACACTTTTAACTTCGGCAGTATAGGTTACTTATATTATAATTTATAATTGATAATTAAACTTTTATATTTTATACATTTTAATAATAAAAATTGTATATTAATTGTGTGATACAATATTATCTGGCTTACGTAATTCTTATCTTTTTTTAGTGATAATGAAATTATCTTTGACTATCATAGAATATAATTATATAAATATATTTTTTAAATATATTATTCTAATCAAAGCCCTAGTGCCCTACTTAATTATTTTGGGGCCTGGGCTAATTTTTTTTGTGGAGGCCCCTCAATCTAAATCAAAAATTCAGTTTTTTTGTTGCCTATATCGTTTTTTTATATTCAATTTATTTTAAGATAATAAAAAAATTATAGGTACCTGACTTATGGTACAAGTAGCTGCTAATTATTTTATATCGAATGGTATAAATAAAACTTAAATAACTCTGTTACAGTAATAAACAGGGGAAACAGTAGAACTATTTATGAAAATCCTTGTTTTAAACTTGCAATTCTTTGCTATACAAATTGCACATTTTACCATTTTTTACCCACAAAATAATTTGAAAATGTTGAGAGATTTTAATACATTTTGCCAAAACTTGAACTTTAAATACTTTTAAAAAAAAAATTTGTCAATTGATCTTTAATATTTATCAACTGCTATATACAACTTAAAAGGAACTTTTTATTAAATTTTAAGCTTTTTGACCCCAAAAAAACATTTTATTGACATTTAAAGAATAAAACACTACAAAAATTGAAAGTTGAAAATGTCCATAAATAACTCAAAACAAGTCAAAATATTTCTGTAATGAAAAGAAAATGATAAAATAAATTTAATGAATATTTTGAATTCCTATGGTCAATCGTTTTTGATTCACAATAAAATAAGAAAATCATTGTATGAGATTTGTCAATTTACGAATATCCAAATTAATATCCAATGTCTAACTTCAAACGCTCATAAAAAATGTATTTGAATTTCCGGTAAACTTTTTTTATTGTTATCTGTAGGAAAACTTAATGGGAATCTTGTATAAAAATATCAAATCTTAGATATATGTAGAAAAGTTTTTATGAATTACTGCAACATTTCTACAAAATTTTAGCTTCAACTTTGTTTTTATTCTCCACTAACAACAACTTATGAAGAACTACGTTGTTTTACATTTTCAAGTTTTGTGATAGAGCAAAAAAAATGCTATTGACAATAATTTAAAAAAAAAACTAAAACCAGAAATTTTCTTATGTCTATAAACAACTGCAAAAATTTATTTTACTTTTGACCCCTCAAACTACCAACTAGATTCACTTTTCTACCAGAAAAGTTGCTGTTGAAGAAAATGTCATTTTTACTGTCTCAGAAGGTAGGTATTGATGACAGAAAAACACTACATTTAAACTTACAATCTAAAGACTAAAATGCACGGAAAATATTTAAATTATCAGCAAATGAAAGAGTCTTTGAATCAGTTGAAGGTAGATCATTAACATATAAAATAAATTAAGTTAATAAATAACAAGGTGGGAACTCTGAGGGAACTGTATGAATATTAGACGTATAATTTTTTTTTATTATTATTATTTTATTACCTATGCATAATCAAATAATTTTTAGTTATGTAGGTACTTAATAATAATAAAATACTAGATATCCTTCCAATAAGCATAGTTTGTTTGACTAGGTGAGTTCAAATATGGAGGTTATAGGTAATAATTTGTTTAAGTTGCCAGGGTGAGAAAGAAAAATGTTTAAAAAAATAATAATAAAAAAATTGTTTGAAATGTCTGTTGAAAATTATTTTTTCAACTGTTAAATATGATTTTAATTGAGTTCTAAGTAAAATAGGTATGTAATTTATCATGTGCAATTATTGTGTACTATAAGTAGGTACTTGCCAAAAAAAAAAATGAAATAATTTATAATCCTTTTATTTTTTTTATAATTTAACCACGTTTCAATATTTAAAAACCGTGATTGATAATTGATGATAAAGAATAATATAATATTTTGACGGTTAAAATTTTTTCAGAGTTACCTGATAATTTGTAACTTATTGGTTTTTATAATAGTTAAATATTAATTAGATTACTAAAATATTATTCATTGATTTACTTTCATAGAAATGAAGTGTGTCTTAAAAGTTAAAAAATATAAAAGACTGAATTGTCTAATGATCTTTATTTGTTCTAAGTGTTTATTTATTTCCAATTTAAATGATATGAATTATGAATATATGAAGTTGTTTATTACTATACACACTGGATATGTCTGATTTTAATATAACATCATCATAACAATACACTTAATAAGAAGTAAGAGGAAGTAATTATTACTCGAGCCAAAATAGGCCAAACACATTTAACTCAAGCTTACCTCATCAGAAAAGAAACAGTACCAGTATATTGTGATACATGCAATGAAACACTGATAACAGAACACATAGTTATTAAACTGCAATAAATTCACTGAAGTCTGCAAGATCCTTAACAACCCTCTCACACTTCACCAAGCACTCAACGAAGAGAGCACAACCTCAATCATCACATTGTTCTAAAATATAAACTTCAGCCACAAATTATAAACTCTCTAAAACATGTCAATCTGTATATACTGTATTATTTAGTTTTAATGTATATTACATAGTTTACATTCCCTTTTCTAATATTGAGTTATTACAGGTCAAAAACCTTTGTCGTTGAGGCCTTAATGAATTGTTATTAAAAAAAATTAACTTAATAGAAAAAAGTAGAAAATTTCAGAACTCAAAAGCCAGAATACATGGGTTGCTTTACATTATGACTTGTTAGCTGTTATGACTAAACTATACATTTTATAATTCTGTTGTATAAGTTTGTGTTATAAATAAATTATTAAACAAATATTTTACCTAAAAAAGTATAATGTTGATGATTTGAATTAGTAGAACTATTATGATACATTTTATAAATTTGTTAATTAAACTATTAAAATTAATAAATTGTCACAAAAAAAATGAGTTGACAGTCGGAGTTAACATAATTTTATTTTAAACAAATAAAGAAACCATATTTAGGTAGTTAAGTGACACAAAAATTTTCACTCTGAAAATTGTACAGCCAGTTACACTTTACTACTAGTATAAAAAATATTCATAATTAAAATGAAAATGTAACTATAATTATGTAAAATAGTAACTAATATTCTAAAATAATTAGATCGATATTAATCAGTGGTAAGGTAAATCACAAGGAAATATGCATGTAATAAAATTAACTCAAACAAAATGTTATGTAAAGTAAAATAATAGTTATGTAAGTTGGAATGTTTTCACTACATATCTATGGACGGATCATATTTGCATATAGGTAGATATAACATGAAATACATAGGTACCATGGCAGTTCTAGATTTCTGTCTCTATTTTCATTAGTAATCACAAATCACTTACTTCCTCTTCTTTAATTAATAGAAAAACTCGTAAAATGAATCGTGGAATTACATATGAATTCGCAACTTTGTGCCATCTTTGGCACACAAGTGCGGCATTATAGAGGGTGTCTACATCGACAAAACTTAAAATGTGTGTGCAATCAATTCATCCGGTAATGAGTGAACAACGCTACGAATAATTTCATCATAATACATTTAATAACCAATAATATCTTGATAATTTTGACTTCAAAAGAAACAAATATAATACATTTATTTATTAATTTCTCCAACTTGCAAATCTTTCAATTATAATGCGCGGTTATTCTAAATTTCTAACGTCTAACGTGAAAACGTGAACCATGATCTAAAAACGAGTGTGAAACTAATGCGTCCTGCCATGTGATTACTGATGAGTACAAAATAAAAAATGTCAATTTTAACGTTGAAACCCGCGTAATTTTAAATTTTTGATTTTATCATTTTATCGGATAAAAACCTAATATTATAAGATTTTAGAAAAGACAAAGTTTTCTTTTCCCTAGAAGATTATGATCTATTAATTTTAATCTAAAATGTATTTCAATTTAGTTGTAACACTTGTTACAGATATATAGTACGGTAAACGAGGAATAGTTTCCAAGGGCCAAGGCCATAAATAGTACTCGAAAAAAAAAAAGAGTCGTACAGAGTGTAGACTCCATGGTTTTAAAGTCTGGACACTCGATTAGACCAGATAATACTTTGTATAGAAAAAATATCTTTAATTTCTGTCTCCTTCTTTCAAAAAATACAAGATTCATATGACAAAGTTGTAGTGGTACCTACATAAGAAAAACGTGATTGTCTAGGAATATCTCACTAACGAGATTTTGAACACCTTTAACTTTCAAGCATGATAATATTATGACATTTGAGAAGAGAAGACCAAACTATTGGTGCATATTAAGTACCTATTAACTAATGAGCAGGAAATAAAACGTTAAGTATTTACATGCGTTTTTAAATCTGTTTCAATAATGTCTAATAAAACGCAACATTTTCATTGCTTTACTTTTAACAAAATAAATATGTGGGTGGAAATATAGATTCGTATCGAAATTGACACCTAAGTCTTAAAATAAATTAAACTAGTGCAAGGTAAGAACTGTACACAATATAAATATTATACGTATGATTATTTTTACATTTAACAAATTGTTTAAGACCAGAAAAATAATAATACAGCAAGGAAAGTAGTGGATTATGAACGAAGATCTGTTCAAGTTTTATTTTTAATACCTCATAGTTCAAACTGTAAACAGCTTTGGAAAGATCTGTGCAAATTACATTTACTTAATGGCCAGAAAATGAAGCATCAATTATAAACTGCTCATTGGTATTATTATTTAGTATTATCCTATGTAATATAGTTATTCGTTTTTGATGCACATGTCTGTATGACTGTATGGCATATATCATTCATTATATAATTATCACTTATCAGTAAAATTTATTTTGTACATAGTTGGTGTAAAATTAAAATCTTATTGAAAGTTCAAAGAAATTTTATTTAAACAATTTCAAGGATATTCATGATACGTACTAATTTTGTTGATTACGTAAGCATCTAATAAACTTGTTTATTGAGTATTAACCATATACATATAAATATGATATATGGTTATCAATTGCAATAACATTTTACAAGATGTACAATTGTAGTAACAAAACCATGACATAGTTGTCTGGAAAGGATGCAACAAACAAGTACAAATAAAATAATTCTTAAAAAAAAATATCAGCTTATAAAATATGGTAAAATTAATAGTTATTAATTAATAATATAATATAAAATGTCAGTACAAATACTTTCTTACATTCTACTTATGTACAAAATGTAAACAATTATGAATTATGATTAATTAACTGAATTATGTATACAAATAAAATGTTTACAAAATCGAATAACATTTTAAAAATAAACACCTGCAATTTAATTTAATTTTATACAAATAAAGAAACCATACTTAGGTAGTTAAGTGACATGATAATTATCATTCTGAAAATTGAACAGTCGATTACACATTATTACTAGTATTAAAAATATACATTAATTAATGAAAATGTAACTTTAATTATGTAAAACAGTAATTTACAATTTAAACCAGTTTAAAATAAAGATTTAATTTTAATTTTAAGGTCAGTTTATAACTATAGAACTTATAATTAAATATAAGCCAATAATAACAATGATGATATACAGAATTAGCTGTTTTATTTATACATAAATAAATCTTAACTAATATAAGGAAAAACTATAAGATGTAAAAAAAATTATAGTTATAAGTGGCCGCATTAGCTGCCATTCACTTGCGCTAGAAAACACGTTCATGAAAACCTGAGGTAGCAGACGTGGACGTCCCTTGACTTGGAACGGTTGATGCTGGTCGCATAGCAGATGACTGGTGATTATTGAGTCTGCGTGGAGCCAAATATTCAAAATTACTTTGTGTTTGTTGAGACAACATTTTAGATAGATCGCATGGCATAGGATCTGTCCAAAAGAAGTCGTGATTTAAAGCTGAATCGGCATCAAATCTCTTGGCTGGATCCAATACTAATAGTTTGTCTAATAGATCGCAACCCATTGGATCACGTACATAGGGCTTTAATCGCTCCTTTACCTGAAAATTAAATAATTAGTTAAGCACTAATAAAACAAATTGGTACATTTGAATAATAACCTTTCGTTTTTGTCCTTTGACTAATTCCAATTGATTGTATAGATCTAAAGATTCAACTTTAGGCCAGACTTCTGGCATTATTGAACCACATAGTTGGGATATTAAAGTTAATTGCTGTTGCTCAGAATTACCCTGCATAATTGGACTACGAGTCCACATTTCAGCCATAATGCATCCAGCTCCCCATAAGTCTACAGGCGGACCATAATTACGATCACCAAGCAGCAACTCAGGAGGTCGATACCATAATGTTACGACTCGATTGGTATACCTAAAATATGGTTATTTATATAAATTATGTGGCACAGTGATTTATTAGCATTAAATGTTATTAACTAATGTTATTGTTCATTTATAGACATGCTGACAACAAATGATAACAGCTAATTTAAAGTATATTTGAAAACAAATCAAAGTATCCAAAAATAAAAATAGTATGATCACTTCAAAAGAAGTGAAGTGCATTTTAATATTTTTCTTATTCGGGTACACCAACATTTTTATTATTTTAGCAATTTAAAATACATGCAAATTAAGTAACAATCTTTTTTTGCTGATGATTATTAATTTATGGAATTCATTGAATAGGTTAAAAAAAATAATATCAAAACTTTAGGAAAAAAATGTATTTAGCCTGGCAGAGTACTATAATTTAAAAATGCTTAGCAATAGCAATATTAAACTAATGACTTCACAGACATAAAAACATTGTTTTTTTTTTTAACTAACTAAACATGAAATTACCTATTTGGTTGACCATTTTTTTGAGCACTGAACGCTCTGGCGAGACCAAAATCAGCTAATTTTAATGTCCCAGTTTTTGTGATCAATACATTTGCTGCTTTCATGTCACGATGCAATATCTAATATATATAACATAACATGAGTTTAAATTGTCACAAATATAGAGTTATAGAAGTATACTTTGTTGCTGTGTATGTAGTAGAGACCATTGAGCATTTGTTGGATTACTTGCTTAATCTCTCCAAGACTGAACTTCACCTTAGTATTTGATAGCAGGCCAGCCAAATCATGTTCACAAAATTCAAACACCAAATAAAATGTTGAACGATAACGATTAAACTGAGTGGCTATAAAATATTTTATGTGATATTAATTAAATATAAAAATAATTACGTTTAAATTATAATTACCTCTAGTTTGACAGATTTCCAATAGATTTACTACATTATCGTGTTTTAATAGTTGTAATATTCGAATTTCTCTCAGAGCAGTAATTGGAAACTAAGATTGATTAAAAAATATATATCATAATTAATACTAATAGTATTATATATTATAATAATCAGTAGGTATATATTTTTTAAACTTTATCTACAACATGTTTTAGGACTGGATACGACTTTTTTTTTTAACTGATAATTTTGAGTAATACTATGTTCATCAGCATAGAAACACAAAAAAATAAAAAAAAATACACACATGTTAAAAATCGATCTTCCTAATTTATTAAATTCCTAACAAAATGTAGTATGCTACATTGCTACTAGATATTTTTTCCCTATAGAGAAAAAAGATCATGTAGCATGCCATATTTATTTTTGAGAATCATCACTATAGGTGCAAATAGCATTTGTGATTAAGGAGGGCAAATACTATATTAATAAATAATAATAATATTAACGACTATATTAATATTGAATAAGTTTAAAAAAGAAATTAGGAAATGTTTGGGGGGAGGGGATTAGCACCTAAAGCCTATCTATTTGTTCTTATGATCACCACTCATTAGTCTTAAATATGTTTGGGCATCAAATCCCTTATAATATCTGGATTAATTTATTGCTCATTTTTTGGTACAAAATATAAAAAATGCATTAACTTACTCCTTCTTTTTCATTTTCCATCAGAATTTTTTTCATAGCAACTGTAAATTTAGGATTTTTTTTGTCTCGTGCTTTGAACACTTCACTAAAAAAAAAAAAATAAAAATACTTCTATATTAATTGTATTTTGTAACAAAAATAAAAGTAAGTGAATATAACTACTTAAAATTAAACTAAAATATCAATTTTGAAAATAAGTTATTATTTATATACTATATTAGTTACCTAAAAATGTCTATTTGAAAAACTATTGTTTTGAAACACCAAAAATATTCAAGCTAGAAGTTGTATATTTAATTTATTTAAAAAAAATAGGTTGTATGAATATTAAACAATAACTCAATCATCTGAATTATATTTTCAATAATAAAATGATGAGATGATTATCATTGTAAGAGAAAAAAAACATTTAATGAAATAACATAACATGTTAATATTTTAATGTATACAACCAATGTGAAAAAATATTTAATTATTTGCGAATTGGATTAAACATATTGGCTATTTAGTGGTTGTCAATGTTATTTATCTTATATTATAGTTATATAAGAAGATTGATATAAAAGTATAATCATATTATTATTACATATTTTAAGATCAACACAAAACAATAAAATATATATTTTTAACAGTAATAATGGAAATGACGAAAGAGAGCACTGTATACTGTAATGTATAAAATATACATAATATAATGTTAAATATTCAACAAACGTGCAATATAATTGTATTTCAAATATATAGTGCACTTTTCTATTGTCCAAACCTATCTACACAATGCTTGTCCTGTAACATGCATGTATTAAATATTTTTGAATCAGAATAAGAAGTTTTAATTTTTTAATGACTATCAATTTTAAGGTAGTTTTTTAAGCACTACGGTTTTTAGGGAACTTAACACTAAAATCCAGTTTTTAAAAATTTTAACTTATACTTTCAGGTTATATTGTCTACCTTAGGCCCAGTCTAGACCAAGAAGCATTTGTTGGAACACATGTTTACAACAAATTTTCCTTTGGTCTGGACGGGAGCTTTAGGAGCACTTTATCTTGACTACCAAAATATTGCCAAGACTACTTGGTATAATCTCCAGGTTATCTTAACTACCACAATTTTGCAATGAAAAGGTATATCATCAACACTATCCTAGCAAAACCGTATAGCTAGATACTCTGTTAATTGAGATAACTAGAATGATTATAACAGTAGTCTTGGAAATACTTGGGTGGTCAAGATAATCCGGAAACATTTATTTAATTAATAAAAGTAACTTTGTAACATGCTTATAGGGTTTTTATCTGATCAAAAATTATTAATTGTAATTTAACAAACTTCCGTTCAACAAAAAATCAAGATAACGGGTGTTAATGTAAAATAAAATGAGAATAATTATTTTAATAGATTAAAAATCCACTTAGAAAACTTGTAACTACAGTCTTGCGCATTTTTTTTTTTTGTTTTATATTTGTTTAAAATATAACATTCAAGTGTATCATTTTGATTTTTTTAGGGCAATACATTTCCAACTTCAATTACGTTCTATCTATCTATTTATCTTGTAGATTAAATAACAATAACATAATATTATTATTAAATACCCAAATGTGCCTTGACCAATCTTTGCTAGTTTTTCAAACTTGGTGGCAGCTTCACAAAATGGGAAGTTAAACTCCTCCAAGTATTTCTCCCTCTCACGGGCCATGTTCATCTGCAGCAGGTTGGGCGATGGTGTTGACGGCGGAGTCAACACGCCATTCAAATTCGTCATGGCAGTCGTCTTGAAGTCCTTTCGTGAAACGTGAGGGCCAAAATAATGTAGCCTAATTAATATAATGACCTATAGGCAATTAGTGGATAGCCAGAATATAGGGCACAGGAATATAAAATATGAGAATAGTGAATACGAGAGCCGGAGAGCGACTGATTGCAAGTAGCTAGATGGTAGGACCACGATAAAGAAGAAAACTACAACATTGTAGGATAAACCCGATAAAGCATGGACAGATTCTTTTATATTTTACGGAATAAAGCGACTTCACAGTTTACACTGCCCCAGTGTTCCGTGATAACAATATGTCGCTGGGATTGGCTGAATCTTGCGGTTACTAAGCGGTATACAGCAATGTTACCATGGTATATTGTATATACCAGAGAGAAGAATCAAATCCTTCCAGTACCGTTTCCTATATTTTAATCACACATTTACATCAAAACAAAAACTTGAATAGTTGAATCACTTCATCACATTAAAATTACCATATATCAAAAAATGATTTTTTCCGGAAATCACGGTTTACTTTACGTTATCACTGGGTAGTACCGTGGTGTGAAGTCACCTTCAGAATAATGAATGCTGTTTGGTGATAAGAGTCTGATTATCTTTTGACCTACACAATAGTTGTTTAAATTGAAGTAATATCCAAAATTACATTAATTATTCTGCGAAATATTTGTGCTAACGCTTAATATTGTCACAGAATAAATTAAATTAAATTAATTTATTTTTAATCAGTTCAAGGCCGTAACTAGGAAATTAATTTGGGGGGGGGGGGGGTCATATAAAAAAATTTATTCTAATTTTATTATATTCTTTGAATTCCGTCGTGGTTTTCAACCCACCGAGTATCATTGATGTCAGTTTAGTCCACTTAGTATTAGGTACTATGTTTTTTATTTTAGTTTTTAATACATTAATATATAGTTATTTCGCTACCACATAATGTACCTAACACGAAACAATTTCGGGGGTAGATACGGCCTCGAATCTGTTTATTCTAAGGGGCGTCCACAACATGTTCCAATTTATTTATTCCAATAGACGTTTGTCCCAAAAAAAGTTGTTCTGAATAGTTTTTGGAATAAATTGCTAAAAATAGCAAATGTAATCTAGATAAAAGTACACCGGAACAAATGTTTTTGTGATAACGAAATAATCTGATACAGATTTCACAAATTGAAACCTGGTTTTATTCCCTTCATATTTTTTTATTTCATTAAAATTAGAATTCTTTCGAATTAATGATTGTTTTGTTCCTACGCTTCCACTTTTAATACATACTTCTACTTGATGTTATTCTGCTTACTAGTTTCAATAATAAACAATCCATTAAAAGAGTGGCCTAATCACTGGATTTACCTGTTATATTAATGTAAAATTGTAGTGGCCCAATTACCGTTTATCTTATTGAAAAAAGGTTCACCATAGTCCATAGCTCATTTTCCAGGCACCAAAAAAAAAACATTAAAAAGTAATAATTTGAATTCAATGTTAAAGCCAGTGATTTATTCGATTGTACAAATTACTGTTACTTTAAAATGTTAATTAAAAAATGGTTGTATGAATGTAGGATAGGTAATCAATAATAAAGATACCTAACAAGTAACAAACATATTGTACAATGTAACGTCAACAATTATTAAATTATATCATAAAATAATAAAATAGGCATATCATAATATTTTAGATGGGTAGGTAGCAATTTCATTAAGTCTCTAAACCGACAGCTTTTAAAGCCTGAACTACCCCATCAAATTATCACAGTTCTGAAATTAAATAAGATCGAACTATCTTCTTTATTTTAAAAACCGATTACATACAAGTCGGCTATTTAATATTCTAGTAGGTATACCTATCTACACAGTTCATGTAATCATGTCCATTAATTTGTGTTTCGGAATTAGAAGATATTTAAAGGATCTCGATGATATTCTCATAATTGATGAGTTAGGTACAACCTAATCTCATATTCGATAATGGTATAAATTTACCAACAATAAGTTATAATGATATTTAATCTGAAGTTTCTGTTACTTTGGATTTACCTAACGTTGAAGAAAGTAACATTAAAAATCCAAATAATTTAAGTATAAAATCCTTAAGCCCCCTCAAAAGATGCGGTTTTTATTTATAGGAGGTGGGTTTTCAAACTTTCTTGGCTTCATAAGAAAAAATAGTTCTCGACACCACTGGCGATGATTCTTGATATTTATTTTAAATCTATAGGATCTATATAAATTTATATCACTTAATTATACAAAAAGATACTTCAAATTTGGTAATAACAACTTTTTTTTTGACTAATAATCAGTGTACTTATGCTCGAACGTTTATTGACACTCAAAAAATGTTTTTAATATCTAAGTGACAAAACTTAATTCCATGCTAAAATTATTTTGATGATTTATAGCCTCACCAAGATTATTTTCTAAATTGCTACGAAGTTGGAGTAATGAGTATGGGGCATAAATTATATAAAAAAATAAATTAAGATAGCAAAAATTATAATCTTCATAATGTTTAAACTATTTTAAATTGGAATAAATACAGCATAGTAAAATATATTATTTTATCACACATTAATTGTATAGTAAAAATAATAATTATTATTACTATAGACTATAATAATAAAATATATTTAGATTAACAACTAAACTCATATTTTGAAATATAAATAAAACCATTACATTTTTACAAAAATCTACTTATTCCTATACCTAAGATATATACAGTTAATAAGTATATGCAGAGTGATTCAAAATTTAAAATTTATGTTACAGCCATTTTATCATATAAATATTCAAAATAGTGAAAAATATATAGCATAATAGTTTTTTGATTTAGAAACATTAATAATTTAATATGCTTTCATAATTTTATGATTGTTTAAAATATTTTATGGCGGGGGGAGGGGGTCATCTTTAGAAATTCAAATAGAAACCTATACTTTTTTTATATAGATCCCAAGCATAGAGTTTTGTATTAATTAACGTTGATCATGCCCTACAATTTATTTAAAAAGTGCCTTCACATTATGTTTGCAAAATAAGTATAGGTTCTCATTTGAATTTCTAAAGCCGACCCCCAATAATTTTAATCAATTAAAATTGAATCAATTAATTTTTAATTTATTTATTTATTGAATTAAAAATGTTCAACTCATTGGATGCAAAGTAATGATCTCTTAAATAAAAATATACTAAATTGGCAATTACTTCTAATGAAAGATATTAGCTAAAGTTATTACATTAAAATTTGTCAAACTAAAATTATTTATTTATGCCACTTAATTTCTCACCAATTTATTGATTTATTTTATTTAATTATAAATTTATTATACTTCAATTATATTAAAAATATTAATATTTTCAGGGCGGCAACGTGCACGTTTACTAACCGTTACGGGACTCGATATATAAACCGGACGATTACTCTTAAGGCTTAATCAGTATCCGTCTTCAGTCAATACCCAAACATATTCGAGAAACCGAAGATTTGGAGATCCGAAGAGTCGTGACCAGAACAGCAGAAGCATGGGCGCCCATTGGGGGGTGGGGGCAAGACAGGGCACTTGCCCTCCCCCCCTGGAAAAAAATATTATGAACTTGTAGCTCAATAAATATTACCACAATATTACCTTATTACCGAAATTTTTTATTTTGACCCCCCCTAAAATGTTACCTATGTGCGCCCATGAGCAGAAGTAGCCGTCGACCTCATATAGCTGCAGTCATTCGCAGACTAAGAACGAACGGGTGGCCGAGACCTCGTCATACGATTACCGACGAGCTTGAGTTGTGCCATTCCCGAGTCTGTTTCCACCTAGTAGTAGCCGCTTGTTTAAGTCACGCGCCACTGGTGGATAGCTCCATCCCCAGATATTGTTAATACTAAATACCATCTAATAAAATATTCCCCTCATTGTATATGAGCTCTCACCGCGTCGGATCCCTTAGGTAAGCCCATGCAGGCGACGTACCTGTGATCCTCACTGTCCCTATCTATGTAAAATAACTTATTTTTGTAAAATTTAGAGTAAGACGTGAGATACTATAAATCGTCAAATCGACATTAAAAAATTATTTACAACCATACGTTGCCTAGTGCCGGCGTTCCGCATCAGACCTTATATATTTTGTTTTCATTATCATATTGTAAACGTTTTGAAAATGGTTGTAGGTTGGTTTAATTTTGATGCTGGGCACCAAATCCGCATCCATCTGTATCCGGATTACTGATCCGGAGTAATGTTATTAATTCTAACAATAAAACTCAAACAAAAAACCCGAAAATCCACGTATTCTAGTTTTTATCACATCGTGCATATTATATACTCCATGATGCAGCACTGCTATCTTCAGTTTTCACTGTTTTTAGTTCTTTAAAATATCTTATTTTATATGATTTCTGGTTTTAACTAGGTTCACGGATTCAATCTTTTTATCCGGTCTTTGTGAATCCAAAATCTTCATTGACTTATTGGATCCTGAATTCGGATAAACCGGATTTTGCATTCAATCCTTCATAAAAAAATTCAATCTGGATAACGGATTGATGAAACGTTTGCCCAGCACTCGTAGGTTTAGGAGTATAAACATTGAATGTATTAAAAACCATAAAGAATCCTCATAAATACGTTTATTATGACTTATTGGTTATAAAAAATCTTTTTTTACAATTTCGTACAACCAAAACATAATTTTGTTCACCCAATCAAACCCGAGAAAACCCGATTTTGCCATGTGCATGCTGGATAAACGTTTAGCTAGCACTCCTTTTGCCAAAATGCGTATAAAATTATATTTTGGTTGGACAAAATTGTACGAAATAGACTACATGATACTGTAAAGGTTTGGTATTAAAATTTGAAAGTGACAGTGCTGACGAAACGGACCTTTTATGTGTATATCGATACTTATTTACGATTTTTACGATGAAAACTAGTTCATGTTCAATCATTCGAATTAAAAAAAAATAATGATAGTAATAAATAATAATACAGTAGAACTCCGATTATCCGGACTAATTAATATGAAGGGTGGTCCGGATAAGCAAATATCCGGATGATTGACGTATGATAAATCAAAAGTTATATAATTGTATGAATATATTGTATGTATGTATTTATTATNTAATTTAAAATTCATTATTATATTAAAATAACAATTTTTCCTATGAATAATTGGTTTTCGAGTTATTTTAAGAGCGTATACCCGTAAAATGATATTTTACATTGGGTATACGCTGAAAATTGAAAATCTGCTGACGGGTATACGGCGTATACCCGCGTATCCGTACCAATACACCACTGTTTATTATTCATAATTCATATATATGTAATATAATTTAAAATTCGTAACCATAAACAAATAATTTTATTATATATTTAACTGAAACAAAATAAGCCTTAATTACTGGTGTTCGATTTTCTTGCCTCTCAAACCATTTAAACGCCAAATCCAATGCATCAAAAACTTCAGCATTTTTAATGTTCCTACGTCGGAATGACGGATATTATTAAGAATAATATATACCTATTCTTTATCTAATCTAAAACGATTATGAGACACGTGTATGCGGTGTATGAATGACGGCACGTGCCGTTTTTTTTCTCGTCCGGTTAATTGGACGTCCGAATGATTGGCGTTCGGATAATCGGAGTTCTACTGTATAGGTATACAATGATGATTTATCAATGAAATTAAATTTTAAGTTTAACACATCCATATTATTTTTATATAATAATAGGTATCCTATTGAAAGACTACCGATTTAGAGGCGGTGCCGTACTTAATATTCTTATATAGTTCTAATTAAATTGATTATTTCTTTGATATTGGTATATTTAAAAATACCTGAGGGTGACCTAGGTACAAGTTAAATATACTAATGCGTAATCTAGTTAAGAATTTAGGCGGGTCTCTCCGCCCCACTTCGTTTTCAACATAAACCAGCGAATATACTGCACCCTCCAAGGGTAAAAAATGAAGATATTATTATTATTTTTTTACATTTCTATTAATTCCGAGTGACTGAAACGTGTCTACCCCTAGATTATCCCTAGAGCATATTGTATGTTCTATATTATACACCGTTATTATAACCATCGTACCGAGCCACAATCAATGTCACCTTAAAAAATTCGAAACGGGCACGTTTGCAACAGGGTGGGTATATATATATATACATATGGATAGGTTCACGCGGGAATAGAGCGTAGGACGTGGCCAATGGTTACTATGGTTACCGTCCATGTAATAATATGTTTTCTGTATAGTTGTGGCATGTATACAGTGACTCGGCGGTCGCAAAGTTTGATGTCCTGCAAAAAAATAAATGTCAAAATAAGTACGCGTGTGCAATACAAAATATGTTTTTCTTATGATACGCATAATGTACACGTCGCAGAAGAGCACAATAATATTGTTCTGTGTGAGTGGGTGTACAACAATAATATCCTACTATGTATTGGCGATCAGTACTTTAAGGCGCAATTTCGGTAACATATGTTACGCCAGAGAATCGTTTTGGCGTGGACTCCAAGTTATAGGTACGATATCAACGCGTAAGGTGTTTTTACCCTTACTCTGCAGATTAATTCTCAAGTGATTTTTAGCATTAAACGATATATTTTACCAAAACATTTTCGTCTTATACATAAAGATAGATAACATGTGATTTCGATGTAAAAGCAACTATAACTGGGGAAAAATCGTCGACGTATTATTTTTTTTACTTACCTAAAACTTTAACAGCATCTGTGATCTGGGAATTGTTAGGTTGAAAAGCATTTAAAAAACTATTTTTCGAGTGTATTATTTAGTTCTGATTACTCCTAACCAAAACTTAGTCTTACCACTGTTTATAAATAGTCATAAGTTATAATTGAGTAAATTTTGAGATCTGAAATAATTTATTTGGAATGTATATGTATATGTATATGTGTTATACATTTAATAGTCAAAAATGAAAATTCCGGAACTAAAATGTTTTTTTTTTTGACTAGATTTTTCTTTTGTTATAATATTAAAATGCAAGTTACTGCTTGTCTGCAATGTAATGATTATTTTAAAGTGGTCCGGACTATAAAAGCTTTATTGCCATTTGGAATAATACAACAAAAATATTATCATTACTGTACCACTATAATATTATTATTATTGAACCTAACCTTATTCATTGAATAAACAATTATTTATTATTATTATTTAAATTGATGTAAATCAATACTTAACATTAAAAATAACGATTTTGATAGACTAAACCACAAAGTACAATGTTGTATGGAAGAATATAGTAAATACGTATTTTTTCAGTTCAGTTTATTTTCTTTAATATAAATTATAGCTGTACTCATTAATAAAATGTAAAAACGTGACAACGTGAGTACATTAGAAACGTCTATGAAATGCGCAACTGTATTTGATTATTTATACCAATGAAATCTTGATAAATAAGTAAAAAATATTATGCATAGGTATAGGTACCTAATATTATAAATAAAAACTAAGAGGAAAACCATAAAACGTGCGTTTGTTGAATTCATTTTTATGCTCAACATTCAAACTGTTCTGGAAGTATCAACTCAGGTTTGACGTATAACATCATATTGCACAAACCACAAACCTAAGTAGAAAAATAATTTCAGAATGAATATCGATAGTATATTGTTATTTTTTATTTTTTATTTTTAAGCTTCGGCAACTGAGACCATTAGCTGTAATATATTATTAGCGTCGATTGTATTACCTGAGTAGGCACCTACATTACGTAAATTTAAAATCTCATAATTATTTTAATGACAATACATTTTAGAGATGAATTAAATAAACTATAATATTGATTAGTAAAAATAGAAAGCTTATTTTTATATTTCAGGTTTTAAGTAGATTATTGGTTTTACGATGATGTGGTTTTTTATTTTTTGGGTTTGAAAACCCTTTTTCTAGTAAAACAAATGCTATAACAAAAAACAAATGCAACAAATGTTGATGATCATCAACTATTAGTTATTTTCGTAGTAGCAAATTGAATCTAGATTGTACTTCGGGGAGCCAAAAGAAGAAATGTGACATTCACTTTTCAAAATGATCGGGACAAATAAAAATAATAAATAAAAAAGGGAATTTTACGGAATACAGTTTTCGACATGATTTAATTTGTTTTTTACTATAGATTAAAAAAAACCATGCATACATAATTAAAATGTTATCTTATAACAGTACGAATATATTTTTTTTCGAGATCCCGAAAAAATATATAAAATATAGAGATTATTTAGTGGATTCTATAGGTAATACTGCAATTTAATAAAGATACCTATTTTCAATACTAATAAAATTAGCAGAAGATAAAAAGAATACATAACAATTCCAATGGTAATAATTTATGAGTAGGATTATTTACTTAACAAACTGATAGGTACCATAATATATTTTGAGACGCAAAGAAAACAGAAAAGGCTTTATCAATAATAATTGTACATCGAAAATCGTAAATACTTCTGTAAGCTTTGAACAAATAATATTATTTTTATAATCTCTTATTGTGTATGTGGTATTGTGGTACATTGTATTATGTAATGAATATTGTATTGGATTATTGTCCATGTTAGCATTCAAAGAGTAAACTGGAAGCTAGTGAAAAATGTACGATTCTGTTTTTTATGTTTTGTAATATTATGGTTTTTCAAATAGTTTCTATAAATTTAAAGTAATTTGCAATATGAATTTAAAATTAAAACCTTAAACATTTTTCAAAACTTGAAAAAAGTCATAAAATAAGCTAATGTGTAAATGAATATGCTAACGATTGTAAAAATATGTACATTGTGCAAGTAACGTGTGAATAGAAAACAGACCTTTTGGCTGATATCACAATAATATTATGAAAACTTAAGTAAGTATAGTGCATACAAATACTTTAAACATTGTCATAATGTTTTTTTATGATTTAGTTTGATAAAAATTACTTTCTAACAATATTTAAAAATGTTTTTGCTTTATTTCTGTCAAATTAAATCATTTTAAACAGTTTTATCAAGTTTATTAAACGACAAACGTCTATACTTTAAAACGCAATGTCGTTAATGAAGATCGATAATAAAATCTGTTCCTGACTTCAGCACCTATAATAAGCAGTCATGTATGAATTTACAGTGTTGGTATCTAATATTAATATATTTTATTAGTTATAACTTATTTTAATACGATATTAAATTTTGTTTTAAGATTTAAGAAATTTGTATAAATATATATTATATTATAACCAACGCGATTTGGTGGATTTGATTTTAATTTTAATTGATATGCTAAAATAAGCAAAATATTATAATATTTTAATCTAAATTATTGTCGATAAAAATATTAATTCAAAGCATATTTTTAATCCTATATAAAGCCTACGAACATCCATCATTCAACGAGTAACGTCAAGTAACCATAGCTAGGTTATACGAGTATACTTTTTATTAAACTCTCATATTTAACCATTTTATTTCAGTATCTGTTTTTGTATTATTTTAACCATTTTTAACTTTTGAAAATTACTACTTATAAGGTTACATTAATATATACTAGTCACTAATGCATTAATGAATCTTTATCAATCGTTATGTATCATAAGTTTAATAACCAGCTATTGTATAGCTTTTTAAGGTTAACCTAGTTAATTGTAGAATTAAATCGGCTTATCGCAAATAATTCTAATAAAAAAGTCAACAATAGGTTTAAATGATGTCGGGTTAACCATCCTCATTTATGTTACTTTTTATCTATGTATATAAAAATGAATGTCTGTCTGTTTGTCCTTTATGCATTCCTAAGACAAATTATGTAAAATTTACACCTATAAATGTTGTGTATTATATAACACTACATATTTAAGAAGTACCCACTTAAATATGTATTTTATATTTTTTTTTCTCCTTACGTTTTCGTTTTTCAGAACCACTCAAATGTTTCTTTTTAAACATACCTAGGCGACAGTTTAAAAATTAGCTTAATTATTCGCATTTAGTATTCATACAATATCCAAAGAGATAAATAAGTAGAAAAATAGAAAAATAAAATCGATTCTCACATCGTTAGGTACTACTTATTTGATGACGACTGATTACAGTAGAATCACAGAATATAATAATGAAGAACGTAAATGGCGTAGACAAACGAATTTATTTAATTAACCTTAAACACTAAACAGTAAGTTACCTGATGAATGATGATATTCGGAGCGTCAGTAACTAGTAAGTCAATATTAAGCTAGGTACATAATAACTAAAAGGTAGGTAGTAGGTATCATCATTAAAATTACAAAATATATTTTATATTTATACCAATACCAGCAATTCAGACAGTTGTAAACACAGTCGTGGTCGTCGTATCAGCGATGCTTCGATATTATTCTTGGTATAACACAACATTTTAATACTTTATAAATTAACATTACTTTTATGGCACGTTGTTACTCGTCAACCGTCGTCGTTTTCCGCTATCAGCCTGTTGTTCTTCCGACAATTTGACAAACAACGACCCATAGATGCGATAAAAATAGATCTTACGGAAAAATTGATAGTCCTTAAAAAGTTAGAACCGTTGACATTTTAATACTTGATACCCATCTTTTTTAACATAGTACATACTTGATTCTATCTAGTACCATTGATTTTATGATATACCTACTAAAACCTACCATCCTATTTATAACATACTTATTACTTAATGTAATATTAATATACCAACAACTACACTAATGTTTCAACTTAAAAAAATGTATTGTGAATAATTAAGTTTTGAATTTTAAGACAATTTTAGTGTATGCTCCAGGTTGGGCCCGGGGGACCCCCAAATGAATGTAAGAATTGGGGCCCGCGTGCGCCGCACACTCTGCTCACCCGGTTTTTGCGGCACTGGCACCGATTGCAGTTAAACTTGGTTCAGAGATACATTAGACACTTCTGGGAAGAAGATAGGCTAATTTGAAAAGAGAGGGGTCCAACCCCGGGAGGTGCTTAAACAGGGAGACTCAAACAGGGATCTCAAACATTTTGAGATTTACGATGGACATTTTTGTTTAAAAATGGTTGTTAAAATTAGTTTATAATAATAATAATAATAATAATAATAATAATAATAATAATAATAATAATAATAATAATAATAATAATAATAATAATAATAATATTAGTTGTAATAATAATTGGTGAGAAAAAAATTATTATTATTATTTATTATCAAAAAACATATTATATTATCATTAATAAAACACATTATTCATATAGAGACATAGAGTTGGTGTTATTAATATTTTAATGGTCAACGATTTGCACGGGGTCATCTAGTATAACAAATAACAATAAAATAATAAAATGAGCAATAACTGAAAATAGGTTAAGCTAATTATCTTCGTATTCCATACATTATACTTCAACGGCAGCTTATGAATATATGATTGTCAACAATTTACTGCATCAATAATCGAAAACAAAATAATTGAAAACTTAATAGGACTCAATTATTCTTTCTAAGTTAGTACAGTTAAGTAATAAGTAAACCAACAATAAAAAAGATCAGATAATCGATAGGTAAAAAAAAAACTATAATTATTTGTAGTAAAATTCATCTAAAGAAATAATTTAAGTAAAAGTTTACGGCCATTTAATTTGTTCTCTAGTTCTTGTAGAATTAAAATACTTATCACTTATATACTTATTAGGTACCTTAGGTACCGTACCTATTACCACTTGATGATACCATTGTCATATGAGGGTGCCATCTCGGAAGCTGAAGAATTCTACTAGCTTTATCATACCTTTCACTACAATTATAATGACCTTTATAATTCTTCTCTACACCATTTGATGCGTTTTACCAATGAGGCCGTAACTACAAAATATTTTTGAAATATATAAATAAATATTTGTTAATTTATGATGGGTACGTATTTTAAGGATATTTAATTGTATTTTTGTTATATTAATTCTGGGCATTGAAACAAGTTTTCTATTTGAATAAATAAATAAATTCATTTATTTTTAAATATTCGTGATAGTAAAATAAAAAAACACTGGAAGAAAAATAGGAAAATTGCAGGAGAAAAACTCAAAGTATTTTCATGACTGACTGAGCAACATAACTGTATGATAGCTGGAGACTTGTAATTGTTATGTTATCTCCGTGTCGTACCATTATGTAAGGGTGCACTAAGATTTATGATTTTCTAAAATGTTTATTATAAGAGGTGTTCACACACGGATTTTAGATTTAAGGCGGAGATTGACATTTTTTTGTTTGGAAATGGTTACCATTGGTTACATTTTACTTTTTACAGATTATAATAGTAATATAGTAGAATTAATTAGTAGAAATTAGTATTTTTTATACATATATTAATGGTTGCCATTGGTAACTGTGGCAAATGAGGTATAAGCATGCATAAAATTGTCGCGTTTAAGCGTCAAATAAAGAAATTATATCTTAAAACAAATATGAGAGTTGAATGTATTTTTTTAGTTTATAAACTCAAAAACAGCTTCATTGATTTTTTGAAAATTTTAAATTTATCTTAGGAATATCAGGAAATTTTAAAGAGTAGGTAGTTTGTACCACGTTTGCGATTTATACCGAGTGCCATTTCCAATCCCTCACACAGGTAAATTGTCCATCCCGATCGAATTAGTTCACAAAACGAGATAGACGCCGATGTCGATTTTATCGTGAGGTACACTAAGACAAAGATACACCAATATAAGTATAACACTTTATATTATACATATTTTTATTTTTTCAAGGACAAAGTAGGATTGTATAGCTAAAAATGGACGTTGGCTTATCCAAATTCTGAAGATAAAAGATTTAAAAAATACTGAACCGTTTTCAATACAAGTTTTATCAATAGATTCCTCGAAATGTGTAGACTACTAAACAGCTTATTTTTTCAATTCCTAGCTGGGTTAGGTTAAATGGGTATAAAGGGTAGTTTTCAGCTCATAAAAAAAAAAATATTTTTTTGTTTATTTAAGTGGTTGCCATTGCTTATATATTATTATATTACTATTATAATTAGTCGATTATGGCGTGTATACTTTTTTACAAATATATTATATTTTATTAAAAAAAACCAAATCATTAGCACTGCAACAATATATATATTATAATAAAATTACTGCATAATAACCAGTGCATATGGTGCAGACATGACAGTTTCTCCAAAGATTTATTTTTTATTACTATTTAGTTATTATAAACTATTATGTACTTATAACAATTATCATAATTATATTATGTCTAACATCATTAGAACACAATATATATTTTTTATTTGATTTTTGATTGTATAATGTTATAAATTTATAATATATTTATGTGACATGTTATTATTACATATTTATCTGCAATTGGTTTTATAATTATTCAATAATTAACATAATATTATGTATATAATGGTTGAATGGTTCCATGAATATTATAGTAGCTATAGTAATTAGTGTCGAATGATTATCATCGTAATTATCATCTTTTATTTGTATTATAGTATGCATATGTAATTTTAGGGGTTATATTTTTTTTAAACTTTAAATATTTGTAAAAAGTAAATATTATAACGATAATAAAAAAAAACATTCAAAAATGTCTTTTTTATAAACACTATGAAATTGACTTTTTCTTGATCGTTTTCTGGATGCAGTTCAAGTAAAAATCAACTATACACCTCCACTCTGTACATCAGTAAGCAAAACAAAAAAACTACAATGCCTAGAAATTCATTTCTTTTTTCTAATAAAAAAATAAAACTTACTATTTTAATTTAACGAACTGAATGAAGAAAATGTGAAATGTCTGAATCGACTGCATCCATTTTCTTTTGTAACAAAAGTATGTGTAGATACTTTAAAAAAGTAGATAGTTGTCAATTTTTCAAGAGCAGTTTTTGGAACAACTTGACCTTTGAGATATTTTGCAAACGAATACGTTAATGTCTGTAGAACGTCTGTTTAATGGTCCTTTATCTAAAATATTCTTCCATCAAGTGCTGTTTTACTTTGAAAAAATATCGATGTTATTATAAGACATGTTTTTCTACATTACATTAAATTCTAATAAATTTTTTCTTCAAGTTTTAATTTTTATAATTTATTCCAAATCTATATTTGTTTCTAAACAAAAATAGTTTAAATATAGTTATTGGTTTATTTATTAGTATTATTTTAGCTACGACAGGTAAGCCTATAAGACCTAATACCAAATACATCTAATTATAACGACTTTTACCAACCCGTTCTTCGTATTATGATCAAATAAAATAAGATTATAATAAACTGTGAACTAAAAAATAATATGTATAATTTAAATAATTATAAACAATTATCGTTCTCCAAAATCTATGAATAGAATATAATTTAATTTTTAATTTACGAATTTTAAAAGTATTTTTTTTAGGTGATAAAACATACAAGTGATTGGTGATCTCTTAAAAATGTATTTTCGTTACCAAAAATAATGCGAATTTCACTTGGTACGTCATACTGATTTAAGGACCAGACATAGATATTAGTATAAGATATGGCCGAGCAAGTGATTATTATATTTTATTGATTGGATTAAATTCTAGGAGGGGGGGGGCAAACATTTTGCAATCATGTGTTTTTTTATGTTTATTTACACATTACACGATAATATCAATTATATAGTAGAACAATGTGCTTCGATTTTCAGCTTGGGAAATAGTTTCAAGTATCAAATTAAATCTTGTTAGTACTTTTGTGAGATATTTTCTAAGGGTAAAATATAAAACAATTAAGGAAAAACTCGAGTTTTAACACAAAACTAGTTTTTTACGAAATTGGTTTTGTTTTTTTTTGGTGCAATTCAAAAATGAATGACCGGAGGTACTTGAGATCTTTACCTAATCTTTACAATATCATATTATATACATGGTATAACTTTCAAAATATTTTGAGCTACAAATTTACAGACATTAAAATTGTTTTTTTCTTTCTATACATTTGGATAAAATTCTTTTCATAAGGTCAAAAAACTTGAAAATGTTGTTCAATGTTATTATAGTTATTTTAAAATATTAAAGGTACATAATATGCATGATTTTTTGTATAAACATATAATGTTCTAATTTTTACATTATTCGTCTAAATTACGAAAATATGCAAATTATTTTTGGTTAAAAAAGTATGAAACGTTTACATTTTATAGTTAAGGATCGAAACTGAATACAAGATCCCTTATATAAAGTGCTCATCCTGACATCCTGTAACCGAGAAATCTAAAAAAAAGTTATGTGGGTTTAGGCCGGTATTAGAAGCTAAGCAGCTGGAAGTTTATTTTTGTCACCTCTTGTAGGATTCGACATTGTCTTATGCAATCATACATCTTAGATAAATGTAATTGAACACAAAATGGTCGTGGCCGATTACAGAAACCTAACAAGTGATACGCGATGACACGGTCTGAAATTCGGGATCAGACTGATATAATAATTATAATATGATGTGTAGGTAGTAGTTACTATAATTTATCTGACTATTTCTGGAAAATGTTTTGATATTTTTCATAATATTATAGTCTGCGATTTTCTTAGAAACAACAGGTAATCGTAATTGATTGCGAGGTATCTTGCCTTTTTCGAATATTATGTCTATAAACGATAATGAAAATATTCTAATGGTAAAACATTCGGTCTAGCTGATACGCTTTACGTACAGGGTTTGTATAATATATTACATAATAAACTTACACCGCACTTTAACCAAACATAATATTGCAAACGAAAACAAAATTGTTTACTCATATATTATAATATGTGTGCAGTTAATGTTTTTATTATTTATAATAAAGTTATTATACTATATTGTAATAAATTGGAAACTAGTACAATTTTGTGTCGTTGTAAAAATCAATGAGGTTAATCGAGCTGGGGATCGCTTCTTGCTTCCTGCTTTAAATGTAAAATTCTAAAATCGTTAATTCGTCAAACAAGTGCCGTAAATAATCAAGTATGATAGCAAATTAAACAGACACGTGAACAGCTAGGTTTAGCATGGAAAGAGGTTGAGTAGAACTTACAAACAAATGGAAATCGCAATGTGAATTTTCTTAGAACGTGATTCTAAATATGCTAAATAATTTCATGTGCAAATATTAGTATAAATCTAAGCCTTCCTTTATTCTCGCTGTCAACCCAACTATTCGATAGATAGGCGTTTACGTAAATCGTTTTGCAGGAGTGCAGGATGTTGACAAAAAATCGAGTACTCTTTTACAATCATATAAATATACATAATATTAATTAATTAATATTATAATCTCGAGCGCATACAGACCCTATGTTATATTCCGCTCTATGGCCAATGTTATAATAAAATGGTTGTTAATGATTAACCATCATTTGAGACGTAAACAGGATTATTTTCATCACAAAACGATCAATATTTCCCCTCTGAACGTATTTGTTTTTGTTCGAAATAAGGTGTGTTAGACATAACCTATTTTGTGTGATAGTCTCTTATAGAATTGTTTACTCTGTATGACTGTATAAAAAGGAAAAACAATCGAACGACGAACGTATGTGTGTATATTGTGTATATTTTGTGCACAGCAATTCAATACGCGTCAATCAGGCGGGGTTAAAATGTCCAGCGGTGTATACGAATAGACACACACACACACACACACATTTTATATTGTATATTTTTTCACTATATGTGAGTAAACTCTTCAAAACGATATAAACCACTTTAATGTACGAGTTTACTGTACTTATGTTAACCATGATAAGTATATGGAGCGTAACATAATAACATAGTACATGCTGAGAGTATATCGAACGAAATTCCATTTTAACACGTCTGAAGTATAATATATTATAATTTATAATATTATGCAGCACATACGCTTCACTCACAAAGTGCATACATGTATAATATTAATACCATTAGTATGGATAGTTGGATGTGTCAGCGAAAAACTGATTAACTTGGAAAATAATCTGAGAACATGAAAAAGTTACTAGTTTTGTTCTCAATTTTTCTACCCTAGAAAATATGACGTACATAATACTATGTACAGTGTTCACTGAAACACTATGGTAAGACAAAAATAATTACCAATGATAATATTTTTAACTGCTAATTATTTTTTAACTTAGAATTTAAAAATTTAAACCGATCACAACAGAGCAATATGTATAATATCAGAGTTAGCATTTGCAGTACTTGGCTATTTATTTATCTTGTTCAAATTAAAAATGCAGTAAATCCGTTACATAAATCATGTTTAATGTTATACCTGATGCTACCTAAAGCTACCATACTTAAGGTTAAATTATTGGACTTGATTGAGTTACCCTATCGGATCACATGTCAGTCATCTTTGATATTAATTTAAAAAACAAAGTTAATTTGTCAATATAGCTTGGGTTTTGCTGCTTAAAAGTTTAAATATTTAATTATTTCGATCTTTCAATATAGATTAGTTTTTGAGCTTGCTATACAATACGACTTTCAATTAATATTCTTTCAGAAATTATAATAATTAATAGTATAGTTAATGAATAATCATTCATCCCACAATATTATTCAAATTCACCGATGCGCCCTAAAACCTCATAATATATTATTACGTATATATTACATCATAATTATACATGCACAGTTTTTCCTCAGTGTGGGTTATATTTTTGCATGGCCAATTCTGCGAGCTGTGCCATACTTGTTATAAATTACGATTTGTGATTTCTAGATCGCATACAAATATACAATATGTATACATATTACATTGCAGTATTGCCTTATTCAATGTGATTTAAAATTTAGTTTATATCATAGGTACTGAATAACAAGTAGTATCTACCAAAAAATGTCTGAAAAAATGAAAATGTTAAATTATTGATAGACGATATTGCCTGTAACGGAGGAATTAATTATATAATATGTAATTGTATGATGTTCCTCGTTATACATTTTTAATCTTACTAAAGCTTAACAAAAAAAAAAAAATTGTTTTTGAAAGAATAAATTTATACTTTAAATAGTGATGACTGGTGGATAAATAAAAGTATACGAGTATTATAAGACTAAAATTCATTTTTTTTTATTGGTTTGGCCCGCTCTCCCGCAAACCGTTTGCTCATATGTCCTTGCTTATACAACTTATGAACAATATATTATTTATTTTACTCTATGTTACCATGCGTTATTGGATTACGTATATTTAAGAAGAAGGTACTTTTAAAATAAAATGTAACTAAACAATAACGAATCATTGTAGGATTGCTATAATTTGACAAAGCGTTGGTTGTGGAAATATGAAATGCAATTATTTGTGATATAAATTATACGCAATTCTAATAATATAGGTACTATTATATAAGTACCCATTTTTAATTTAAAATATTTATGTATCATGTGGTATTTTATAACTTACATAGAACGATACATAATTTAAAATAATTATATTTTTTTCCTGTACAATTATTGAATTATCCGAATAATTGTACTTAATACTTACAAGTCTTGTGGTTTATTAATGTGTAAACAATGTAGTAATAATTGGGCAGTGGCACACAGGCATGGCAATCGTATACGTACATTGGTGGTGAAGGGAATGAGTAAGTAAGTACGATTTCGATATTGTTTTGAAAATTGATTTTTGATCATCAAAAACATTATTAAAAAATGTCGTTCGTATATATTATTGAAAGTAGTATGCTATTAGACATTTTTCCTCTGCAAGACAAATTAAGAAATCATGCATGATTGATGCGTAGTTGGTTAGAGTGCAGTGGAAAAATATCTACAGTGGCATATGCTACGTTTTGTTGAGAATAGAATAGAATTGTTTTTTTTTTTTTATTGTTGTTTTGCGTTATTATAATATTATATATATTAATAACTAATAAGCAAAACTTCGAAATCGGTTTAAATGCCCGAAACATATTATTCATGTTAAAATACTTTGTTTCGCGCTTCAGAGAAAATAATTAATGTTTCGCCGAAATCAGTATTAAAAATTCGAATCACTGTACGAACACTACGAACAAATATATAAATTCGTTGTATACGTTTAGATAATAGTCAAACGCAAGACGTGTAATACAGGTTATTATGGTCCGATTAGAATCGCTGAAGTTGTGGTGTGATTTCTTTTTACAACGGCATCCATAATGGGGGCAGCCGAGTTAGGCATATACCTCTCAGATAAATTCAAATTTTCGCGCGCTTTTGACCGCACCGCGCACTCCTCCCCGCCGCGTCTTCATCAGCGTGTGCAAGGGGAGGGTGGTGTCGGAATTTACCGCGGCAAAACCCCGCTCGCGCGGTGCACACTATATATACAACAGCTTACACGTATGTATATATTATTATAATCGATTTCGTCCGGCCTAAGCAATAGCGGTAGCCGGGTTTGCGGGGGCGTTCGTGTATATACGTACATATTATATATACACTATATACATGTATACAATACGATACACGGTGTACGTACGTATTTGCCGGGTGGGGGGGGGAGTGGGTGGCGATGGCAGGGGGTGCAGGTATAGAAGTGTAGCAGCCCCGCGGACTTTTTATCGATTCGCGAGCGGCGATGGGGGAAAACCCGAGGCGGCGGCGTTCGCGTTTGCGCGCGCGTCCGGCCGCCAACGCCTCCTCCGCAGCGGCGTTTTGTTTTTATTATTATTATTCGAGCGCTCGGCGGCGACGGCGCGACGCGCGACAACGACACCGCGGCAGCGACACACACGCAGTAGCCAGTAACAGCTGCGCGCCGTCCGCCGACGGTCACACGACGCTTGCCGTCACATTTTCGCCGCCGCCGCTGTCATGTCGATTGTGTACGCGTCCCGTACGATGGACGTGGTGCTGTTCGTCGCGTGTTCCTGTACCTTTTTCGGCGAGTTTCACAAGTCGTCCGCCGCCGTGCCGTATCAGGACGGTAAGTCGATCCGATCATTCGAACCCCGCAAAACTTCATGTTTCACTTTAATATGTCGATCGCAGTATTAATATGTATTATCATCGATATCGTCCAACATCGCGACGTCGATAATAACGATGTTATAATATAATGTTATCGTCTCCACTCTAATGCGTACCCAGATAATTTTAGGTACACTATTATGCGGTATAAAATGTATTGAATGTAGCTAGAAAAATATTCTGATATTTATGAATAATTTATAACAAATTATTGCAGTGCGACTTGCCGTTGTACACGAATTTATACCTACTATAATAATATTACAATACTTATTAACACGTCGTCGTCGCTGTTGTATCACCATCGCGCCATTATTTCGTCGTTCGCCACTTGTTGTGCTCCTTTCGTGCAGAAGTCACCACAGCCGCCAACGCCGCCGCCCGGTCGAAATAATGATGTTTTATTACCACCTGTTTCCCCGCGCGGTCGCCGTACCTCGAGGCCATCGCGCGACCGTTTCATTATCTACAATAATGTTATAATATGTATATTAGGTCTTCTACGTCTGTCCTGTTTGGTTGGCGTGCAGACTTTCAATACAGTATGACAGTTTAGCGTCAAGTCGGGGCTCGATGCTTAAATTCCAACAATAACAGCAACATATTGTAACTAAGTGGTCGTGAACTTGTGACATTGAAATCCGTGAAAACCATTCCTTTAGGCGAAAGTGCATGTTTTCCAAAAGAAATGTAAACATTTTTACACATTTTATGTATTATTATGTCTGCTTATACGTTGGGGGGGGGGGAGTGTGGGCACCACGTTTTCTTTATATACTTTGAACTCGCATTACAACACCTCTGATTTTGTCTCTTTATAATAATATAGTCAATAGTACATAGAACATTTTACTTATGTAAGTGTATCCCGAACCAGATGGTAAAAAATATACAAACCTCAGCCTCGTGAACAATATAATATAGAGTTTCGTGACAGTCTGCACACTATACGGTGGTAGAGGACTCTACTTTTTATATCCATTATTTTTCACATTACGACGTTATTGCGCTATCGCTTGTATGTACCTATTGTACATTTGCACATTTGTACCTCCTACACGTACTCGAGGGATTTACAATTCAAAAATATCCGATTTTCCGCGGAGACTGTTAATCATCTTGCTGAGAGTCGATATAATATGATGACGTGAGAATCGTATACACCTAATTAATGTCGAAAATCTATAGTGTATAAGTAGGAGCTCTGCATGCGGTATATCGTATACATGAATATTAATTAAATGTGTACCGTGGAGTACCTATACGTCATAACGACTGCACATACCTAATAAACAAAGTACATGGAAACAACAATAATATTATTATTGCGCGTGCAGTTACATTTAAGACATGTTATTCAAACTTATTCGTGTACACGATAATAATAATAATAATAATATAATATATTAATAGGTATTAATGTGTATTTTAAATTGCTCAAACAACATAACAGCAATACAGTGCACAGGTGGATTAGAAAATATTCGTGTGTAGTTCACATATAAACGTAAATTGTACATAAATCATTAACAATGGTCCCGAATCCATTTTTAAATGGTCTCTATTTAAATTCAAAACATCGTCGAAGGTATCACCATTTGAAAATTCAAGTGTGTTCCTAGTTTCGATTTCATTTCTGGCTTTATGTACTCGTACTATATATATTAGTTATAAGCATATTATAAGCATACTACCTATGCAGTTGTTATATTAGTACCAATATTATATTTCCAGGTAAGGAAGGACTGCAGTAAATATTATTTTATTTTACCTGCATAACGTACTATATGCTATAAATTGTATGTTGTATGAAAAAAAAGATTTACTTACTAAGAACAAACATTTAAACTTTTGAAAGACTATGAGATTATCGAGTAAAATATGTTTTAATTATAACTTTGAATGGAAGAAAGTCGAATACGTTCTATTTTAATTTTTGAAAGTACATATTTTCAATCTTTAAAATTTAAAATATTATTTTATTTTATAACGTTTTAGTGATTTGCATACTTTTTTGTATATATTCTCATAAAAAATACCCGTACTTAAGCGATTATATTGCCATACTACCCGTGCAATATCAAATAACTTTTTTTAGTTATTTTGTCGACAAATGTATCTACTATATCTACGGTCTGCACTTCTACAAAAATAAATAAATCATTCAGGGGACTACAAATCCAATTGATTTTCACTAGATAAATTCGATTGAAATGTAATTATTTTTTATTGCGAACTGCGATATTACGGTTATTGGTATTAATTAAATTAAATTAATTTAATTGGTAATCATTTAAAAGATGATTTATACGTTGTTACTCGTTATACATTATTTCTATACGTTAAATATACAATCGTTGTAGTTATTTTAGTTGAACAAGTTTCGGGGTAATTGCTTTAGTTAATAATAATATTACAGCAAAATATATATATCTACATTCTACATCAATGGTATATTTGAAAATGTACAAAACACGGAATTTCTTACAAAATTATTCAAAAAGTTTTTAAGTATCTAACCTCAGGGTTGGATTAGGTTCATGGGTTCTATAATGTTTTCATTCCAATTATTCCTGCAATTCATAGAGAAACAATCTTAATAATAATAATAATAATAATAATAATATGTATGTACTTATTTAAGATTATATAAGCGAACTATATGATTTATACTACCTCTGAACCACACGCAACGTGGACAAAAAGCATTCGTGCAAAGTCTTCTTTTCTTATGATTTTGAGTAATCTTTGAGTAAAATCACCTATTATAAATACTATATAGAAAATAATATTTCTGAAGGTTGAACATATTATTTTAGGCCTAAATATATTCTCAAAAAATTGTATACCCATTTAAATATACAAAACAATTTTTTATTTTCGAAAAAGATTATACAATTGAACACAAACTAATACTTTTTACCCTCAAAAATATTATTGTTTACAGTTTTTGCAATATGTATATATTCTAAAATCTCTCAAAAATGATTTTATGTCTATAAATTTTGTTTACGATATGCTCATGGACCAGATAGAGAAAACAAATAATTAAAATAAAATATAAATAAAATAACAAATAAATTACAAATAAAATATCAACACTTAACTTTTGACAGACAAAATCATGGTTTCTTTTTCCACGTATAATTTCTCTCTTAGCTTGTATAGTATGATTTCTGAGGATGTCAGTGCACCTTATATAGCTTGGATCTACTATTACTGTGGTCCAAGTGTATATAATGTATATAACAACTTTATAATTATCATTGTTCAATCAATTAAATCTTTTAAAATAATCACTCTGCAATTACTTAATAATGACAAATACATACTTTAAAAAGAAAATAAACGATTCACTCATCTTCATGACTCTATAGTATGTTTCAACGACTTCAATAATATACATAAGTCCAAAGTCCATAACGTTATATCGTTGGACATTATGATGTTCAATTCAAACAATATATTATATACTGTACGGTACTATAAACAATTTAATAATCTTGATTAAACATGAATATTTTTATTCACATTAATCATTTGTTTGGAAAAAATGTAAAATTGTATATTACCATAAATAGCTATGAATTTAACTAACTCAAAATAACTGTTCAAGTTGGTAATTTTTTTTTTATTTGACTAGTTGCCAAATGCTCAGTTTTTCTTTTCTTTACATTTTGATAATGTTGTTATTAAAAAAAAACTTATATTTAATTTTTCCAATTAATTTAAATTATTACTCAGTTAAAAACTATTGTTACTTCTTTAGTACAATTTACACTTTTGTTTACAGAAAACAAATTTCATAATACTGAATATATTTTGTCTTAATATAATATTCATGAGTTTACCAATAATTTATTAAAATACTAGTGTTATTACATTAATACTTATACACATAAATATTTATTTAAAAAAGATGATAGGCACTAGAAAGTAGTACAAACTACTGATTTGTACAGGCATAAAGGTATTAATTAAGCGCAAACTTTTTGTTGTAAACATAGAATACAAATTAGTTTTGAAATATATTTTTATTTTCTGGACTTAGGTATAAGGATTTTAAATAAATTAACCTGTGTGCAGTAGAGACAATTATTATTTTTCATAATAAATAAAAAACAATAGCGATTTTCCTTGAAAAAATATCGTACATACCTCGATATTGTTCATAATCTTTTTTTCTTTTAGAAAGCTTACTAATAGTTACTTGGAACTCAAACTTTCTGAAGCATAATGTAATGTGCTGTACTCTTGAATTCAATAATAACTTTGTAATATTTTATGTCCCGTGTATGGCATAAACGTTTAATCCTAACTGTATACTATATACTTATTTCTATGAATTGTTCAAATGTTTGTACGTTCGGCACTTCTAAAATTACACATTCCAGTAACTCACGAATACTTATAGATTTCACAAGATTACATATATGGCAAATAGCAATAATACATACTAATATATAGGTCAGTTTGAAATCCGATACCGGGTACCAAAAGTTCGAACTGAAAGGGCTTATTATGTTTTATTATATACTAACATCAAAGAGAATGTTTTTAAACAAAAAACAATCGTATTTTAGAAATATTTGTAAAGTTAATTAATTCCAAATGACTAAACATATATAGCTATGCTAAGCTTATGATGATGAAAGATGACTAATCTTAAATATAAAAAACGTCACTTAGATTTCTACAATTCTAATTTCTAAGTGATAAACGTGAATTCCTAATTTTTGTTTTGTATAAGTTGTCATAACTCGTAGTTAATGGTATTGCAAAAGCACGTTTCGCTTTCACAGTAATTTTTCGGTAAGAAGTTTAAAATTAGTTTATTTTATTAAAACATTTACGTTTCAGCAGTATCTGCTACACTATAGTATAAAGTAATATTATAGTTTTATTACTTATTAATTGAGAAGAAAAGAAAAAGACAGTTTTGAAAATTTATGAATGATGCATATTATTTTTAACCAACTACGTTATACAGATTCTAAAGGGGAAAAATAACCATAACTAAGTTGCTTATACCTGGTGATCCACCTTACAAAAACAACTGGGTATATCACTTATTGATTATTACTCAACTAGTTTACCGGTGCAGTCACCTTGAAAATTTTTTTCAACCATATTAACTGTAGCATTATGATTTATGAAGTTATGTAGTCTTAATGTCTACAATAAATCACATTATATTTAAATCAGAAAATACCTATTATAGTCGATTTAGATGATTTTGTATACTGAATTCATTTACAAAATATGTATTAGGTACTTTATTCATATAGTAGTGACTAGTGAGTATGTTAATCGTTTTTAAATGCTTATTTATATTATATATATAGTTATTCTTTATATAGGACATAGGGACATAGATAGTTTCAGTGGTTGTAATTAAATTAATCATAAAGCAAATGCTGTTGAATGTACATTTCTAAGCATTTAAGTACAGGGTATAATATAAATAGCTGACAAGTGCAATTAACTGATTTAACTGTCACTATGTATGGTTTTACTCACAAATAACTTTTGTTTTAATCAATACCACATTTATTTATTTTAATATAACTATTGAAAGTTATTACTTGTTACATATTTGGTTACATACATTTTGTTAGTTATTTCTGCTTCACACTCAGATAGATACATCTTGTGTTTCGATTACAAACAATGACATCAGTGAACTTAATAAGTTAGGCTAGAATGCTAGATGTTTAATAAATAAAAATTTATTATTTGTATTTGTTATTTAAAAGTCTTGATCACAGCTATATTAAAATACCAACATAATATTTTTAAAAAACTCGTGATATAATTATCTGTTTTTAAATAAAATTGTTTAATATTTTTGTTGTTACTCAATCTATAATTGTTAGCTGCAAGAGCTAAAGGGAATAGCTAATAGATATTAACAATTTTAACATGTGTACTTAATACTGTAGAAATAGATATTAATATTTACTATTTAGATACCTACAGTATATTATACCCCTAAAGTCTTGGTTATTATATTCTCAAGTTTTATTTTTGAATCTCCGTATCATATATCAAGATGCAAAATTAATTTAATTATTTGTTTAATTATTGCACAATTGTAATATTTTGATTTATTGAAATTCATACAGTTTTAATTTGAAATATAAACACGTTAAAAAAATATAAGACTGACCGTGTTGGATATATCATAGGTAATTCTACTGTCCATTTCCGTAATTAATTATTATTGTATATGAAGTATATTATGTATACAATATGCATATAATTAAACATAACACGTTACAATACATATTATATTATTACATATATATATACAGGGTGATTCACCAAGTATGCTCACCCCTATTTTTTCATTTAATAATGAATTTATTCGAATTCTGATGTTTGGAATTTTTAAATACACTCAGACAATTTTTTCGAATTCTTCAATTTTTTTTTTTTGTACTACTTAAGGAGTGTTGTGTGGTATTACAAACTTCTGTTTTTAAAATGAAAACCCTCTTTTTTAAGGTATATTATTCAGTGGTCAATTTTTTTAAAAAATTTTCATGTACCTACCTAGTTAAAAATTCAAATGAGTAGTTTCTTAGTTATTAAAATGTTGGTAGCTCAATACCATGGACCTTTTATTCTTGGAACAGAAAGTTAAACAACTCAAAAATACTCATGAATTTTGAATTTGATACGTCAAATTTTTAAGAAAAATTATCCACTAAATAATTTAAGGTTGAAAAGGGGGTTGTTATTTGAAAAACAGAAGTTTGTATCTCCACAGGACACTTTTTAAGTAGTACAAAAAATCTTAAGAATTTGAAAATACGATTTTTAAGTATATTTTAAAATCCAAAATTCAGATTTTTAAACAACTGCATTATTGAAGAAAAAAGGGATGTTCGTGTTGGGCGAATCACTCTGTATAACCTAATATCTATTATCTTACGTAAAAACATGAATGTGTCATAATATATGGATGTTATTATCAGGGTGCAGATAAACTTATTAATCACGTTTAATGAAACTATAGTCTGTAGTTAAAATAATAGTCGTAAAACATCTTAGGCTTGATTGATATTTGCTAAAAAAGTTGTAAATCGATTATGCTCATCGTGCAGGTACGATTAGCAGTAAAAAGTGTACCTATAATAGTCATTCAGTACTATCATTTTCGCAACCTAACGTAGTAGGTACTGTAATAGACGGTAGTTGGCATAGTTCGGGACTGCCGTAGAAGTACCCACTGGTTTTTACTTATGGAAATGAGAACTATAACTGGCAGGTGTTTTATAATGAAATGTACACGCAACAACAAAGACTACAAACACAATAAAACTAAACTTTTTAATACAAATTTGAATTATGTCCTCATTTTAAAATTGCAAGTACAAGAATTTGACGACATCAATAATCTCTTCAATGTTAATGAAATATGAGAATGTATGTACGACTCAAATTATACTATAATGTGCTTTAATATTAATCGTACTCTAACAATGTAACGGTTATAGATTAAAATAATAAACATAGGATGACCTGCAAAAAAGACGTGTTTAGTCGCCTTGAAATTCACTTAGAACCGTGTATGCATGGATTAGGTACACATTGTTTTTCTGTTAACTGTTATGAATTACAAGTTTATTTTAAGTAATAAATAGGTACGTTTGATATTCAGGAAGGTACACACTATAATGCCTTTTTAGCATATATTTTTTATTACCTTTTTTGTTTTGATTTCATCGAATTAATATTCTGTAACAGGTACAAGACTTGCATAATAAACATATACATATTTTATACTTGATACTATGACCATTATTTAATGTAGGTACCTATGTTTCATGTATGTAGTTAATATTTAATAGATTTTAATAACGCAAGTGTTTTGGTGCAATAGTCATTTTTTAACATTTTAGGAGTTTCTTATGCAAACAAAATGTGCAGGTTAGTGTTTATTTAAAGAAATAAAAAGTTACTTTTTATTTCATTATAAATTATAAATTATTTATGTTAACTCGATGTCAAAAAATGTAAAGTTAATATTTCGAAACTGGGTTTCTGTTGCTCATATAATATGTTTTTAGCCGATTCTAATTATCAAACATACTGTTTATGGCTGATATTCTTTATAAAATAAAAATATCAGGAACTATTATAAAAAACCTTTTTGAGGAAATTCACATGAAAATAAAACCTATCAATGAACACAATTTTTAGCGATTACGAAATATAGAGAACAATATAGATTTAAATAATAGTGAATAGGCATAGTTGTTATAATATTATGTAATGGATTTATATTTATTTAATTGTATATTCTATGATGAATAGTTGAATAATTTATATTGTTCAGTCAGCACTCACCACAAACAATAAATAATCATGAAGTAATGAAATATCACAGGTATATAGAATAAACTAGATTGCTAACTATGATAATACGTGAAGTTACCATCCGCCATTTGAAAATAGGCCAATGAGATCTTATCACACCAATTTAACGTTGAAGACATGATAACATAGTCGATAATAAACATAGATAATTTTTACAAATACAAATTTTTCAATGTTATCTTATAAACACGAGTGATAACGAACATTGGCCTCGATTAAAATGCCGGCCGGTAGCTTCAACCAATTACACCGGTGCTGGATCACAGTTAGCAATCTAGTATTCTAGTTGTCTGTGTGACTGTGTGTAATATAAATAACATTTTCGACTATTGATTGTAGATATAAATAGAATGGTCACACTGGTTAGGTATAAAAAAAAATGATCTGTAGGTACAAAAACCTCATCTGTTTTTGTTTTTACTTTTATTGTATACAATTAGGATATTAATTTCAAAGACTAATATTTTAAATATCTGTTAATTATAATTTTATTTAAGTGTGTAATGTATAGTAGATAACGAGTATGTCTCAGGTCTCATGTTATTATAGTAAATGCGTTCTGTTATTATTGCGTCTAAAGTAAAATAATTTTGACGTAATTTTTGTAAGTGTAGGTAATGAAGACAATATTTAGTTCACTCTTCACTATACTTGAATAACACTGACTAACTGAATTTTTGTATGCAGTGATATAAATTATAAAACCACAATATTATTGTCGACCTTATCGTATGTACACCTAGAACCATTTGGTTCACATGACTATGAAAAATAATGTAGCCATCGGGTCTTTTCGACTGCAGCTGTGTACACAGACAGGATCAATAATGCAAACTAAACATTGCAAAATTGATAAAATATATTGGCAAGCACTAATTATTTTACGTATATATACAAATACAAAATAATAAAATAAAAAACGAAGGTTATTGTCATATATTATCATTGCGTTTGTGTTGTGAACAACATTTTTTCGGTCATCATGGTGTTGGGCGATAGGGCCACAGGGTGACATGTATTTTTTTTTATCAGTCGTCTGTGTATAATCTATATCCGGTTTAGCACGCGGAAAATGTGATAACAATGGTAATATAATATGTACAGAGTGTTTTTTTTAAACGTTCGCCAATCATTATTTTGAAAACTATTAACCCTCTTGAAAATATTTTTCGTGCATAATTCGAAGCCATGATGTGTATAATGTGTACATGACACAATTATGTATATTATTGTGTAATGTGTATAAGTGTATAATTTGTGAAATATATTTTGGCGGTAACGCCAAAGTTCTTGTTGAAATAAACTTTGGGTTAATATTTTTATGTATATATATATTATGTATGTGTAGAGGAAAAAGAGTTTATAATCAATCAGTTGGCAAAAATTATCAAGGATCAAAGCTATAGGATGCGGAATAATCTTCAGGACCCGTATCTGATTCCCCTCGATCAGATAGACGATGATAAAGGGGCGTTCACGTACGACCTGGCATCGCATCTACCTGAAATAAACACTGGAAATCAGGAAATACCATTCGCCGTATTACCCAATGACCGTCGTTACTATCAACCAGGTAGTTGGTGGTGGTCGTGTAGTAGTTTCTTAATATTATTATTTTTCTTTTCGTGCATGCGTCGTATCACTGTAGTATTTTTTTCATATCTTATATTTTTAGTTCACTGTTACGCCTAAATTATAATTTAAACGCTAGACTCACAGTTTATAATATTGTAGAATTTAGATTTTAGATAACTGATTTTTTGTTTTTAATTATTAAACCGTATTAAATTGTTGTTGGTGTATAATAGTATGGCCACAGATTATAATGTTTAAAACCGAATGGTGCACTTCTGTCTTAAGTATAGATATACGATTCTAAAATAGCACGTTGGTCGGCCTAGGATATCAGTGTACTTACCTATAACCTATCTTCAGGTGGAAAATATTATGCATTTTAATAATTAATCGTTATTATAATCTCTGGCTTGACACTAGGTATTATAATATGTATATAAAGTTTATAAATTAATTTAAGTGCATGCGTATGAAGATATCTGTCCGTGTTTTGGAAATTATTGTTTTAATTATTTGTGAATAGTGTACACATTTTGTGTAACGATAAGTTTTTAAACAACAATAAAATATATAATACGAACTGAGTGAAATCCTTCATATTTAATTTAATATAGAGTAAATTAGTATTAAATTATATATTTTATTATTTTATATATTTTAATTATTATTAATTATTGTTTCGTAACACGTATTGTTTGTGGTTAAGTTTTTTCCAGTCATTTGGCACCACCTGCAGAGGGAAATTGGCCCCGCAGATATCATAAAAAGGAAAGGTCTAAAAGCAGTGAAGTACAAGATAATTTGTCGTACGATTCAAACGGATATGTTTCATCAAAGGTCACCACTGAGAACACGAGCACCAGTGAGGTATCGATGGATTTACCACAGAGCAATTTTATGCACGTCATGCCGTTTTCTACTCATTCAAGGTTCAGCCAAGATGATTACTATTTCTTTGGTATGTTATTAATAATTTCATTCATGACTCTGTGCCCGTTGTTCTAGCAGTAACCGTCCAAATGCCTTTGTAAGAGATACAAATGATAATATATTAATTTCAATTTGCGAAATTTATAAATTATAAATGTTATAATAGTTTAGACAAAGTTTTTTAACACTAGAAAGTGAAATATTTCAAATGTCATAAACGTATATGAATCATTCAATATTCGAATACACATACCCTTGTTATATTATTATACCCGAATGGAAAGGTTTTTATTTTGAAGGCAACAAAATACATAATATAGCCCAGTGACCTGATAAGTTTGGACGTAAGGGATATGTTTTAAAATGTCATAATTGTTGCTGTTTAAATGATTATTATTTTATATGATATCGATACAAATATTTAATAGAAACAGGGATCACATGATTATCATTTATTGACTTGATAAATCATGTACATGATGTATCGATGAACATGTAAATAATGCATAGAAAAAATTTAAGTATCTGCAAATCATTTAGATTATTTGAAGACGGTATTTTTATTTAAATAGGACGATAAAAAATAAATATATCTGTGATACATTTTATAAGTAGAAGATTTAATTTAAATCAAATTATGAATTATTGATTATTTTTACTTGGATATAAAGACATTCTGATAAAATCAGAAGTTCTTGGATTTGATTCAATATATCACCATAAACCTCAGTTCGAAATTCGAGTAACGTTTTAAGAGGCATAACACTAACAATGGGATAAAAAATATAAAATATTGCTCTTTTACGGATCTGAGATTCTAAATGGATGGAGTTGTTAGTGTCATGGACTTAACAATGTGACAGAGCCACTATCAGAACCAAGCAAATTCGTCCCAATAAATTGGCATAATTTTTTGGTAGTAGTCTGACAATGACCCGGTGTTAGAGCCAATTTTGGGAACCTCTCCCGCAGTCGACAGTGATCTTAAAAAAATCTGAAAATACATCAGAAAACTTTAACAAACTATTCTGAATAAATTGGCATAATTCTTTTGGACCCAAATAATATGATAGTATGGGTGTCGATTTTTCAGGGGTCCTAGAAAAATATAAATTTTTATATTTTTTTTACAAGAAAAAGAGGCTATGACGCTCTCTTGCAAAAAATAAAATAAAATATTTATCAAAACTAAAATTGATGTTGAATTGATATTTTAAAATACTAAAATATTGTATTATACTTTTAAGTATATTTAAAGATTTTTTTTATAATTTTGACAGAAAAAAATATTTTTATTTCTCAGTATTGATAAATAACTCAATTAATAAATGTCTACGTTTAAGTAACAATCTACAACCACACTATAAATATACCTAATACAAATCATGTAAAAAAAATATGTATTTACCTATATTAAAACAGAATTATAATTTTTGATGTAGTCAAACATAAATATTTGTACTTACAATTTATTATAACACAAATATAATATTAACATCCACATGGATTGTAGAATTAGCTGTACAGCCGTGCAGATTATCGTGACAATTAATAATTATCATATACCAATATCAACAATTTAAATTTACATATTAGTTGCCATTTTTATTTATTATACTATAATACTATCAGCAATCTTTTAATAAATTGAACAGGATATTGGTATTAAATATAATTAGTAATTATTGGTATTAAATACATAGGTACAAGATGAATAATAATTATTAGTCACTTTTTTTATACTCTGAAATTTCTAAAAAAAAGTTATGATTTCACAAGCTTTTGTTCACAAACATGTGTATTAAATATTAATAAAATATATTTAAATATAAATTGTTAATTAATAAATAAGTAAACAGAACAGTAGTGATTTTGTTTTAAATCCCGAATGTTCATCGTTAGTGTAAAAAGCATTTATCGTGTTCTTGTATTACCACTTATATAATAATATTTAATTAGAAAATAAAAACTACGAAAATCGCTGTGCAATAATATAGTAGATACTAGATGTGGAGTGCACCCCATCATTGGGTGGTTTTATGTAATGGATATTGTATTAAGATTGAATTAAATTATCTATTGTATCCGAATAACGATTTCGAGCAGAGTCTATAAATCTATATTTCCAAGGATATTTTTAATTTATTTATACAGAAATACCTACTAGTAATCTGCTTTTTTATTTGTAGTTGAACTTATTAGGTTAGGTTGAACTAATTTTTGCCCAAAACATAATAAATATAAATTATCATAATTTTTTTAAATAATATTACTAACTGCCAATGCCATCGTATTGTCGTACAATGGTTTGAATACTTATAGGTAGGTAATTTATTATTATTCTAAAAATATTTTTTTGGTACAAACTAAAATCGTTATTTTTTGTTTAAATATTCAATTTCATGGATATTAAAATTTAGAATGTCTATAAAACAATTATTGTTCTTATGCATTTTTCTTATTTTCAGTTTTCTATTAGAAAAATGTGTAGGGAAGTTTGTAAGTCTAGTAGAAACGTCGAACAAATTTTTTAAACCTATCAATCAATTTTAAACAAATTATATAAAGAATATGTACGTGGTTAGAAATCCCAATTTGAAACCCCTCATAGGGCTATTAGTAAAATAATTTCTTTTTAAAAAAAGTTTAAATATATAATATTATTGTTCTTATTCTTTAAAAAATGTATAGTTATTTCATAATAATAGGTTAATACATAATATGCCATGTACGAGATAATATGTCCATTCATAATAAACCCAAGAGTTGCAATCATATGACAGTTAATATAATGATAGTTTAAAACCTTTTGAACCTTGTGGATCACTAAAACCATATTCTAAATTCTATGGACCACGGACAGCTTTTTACATAAATACCGTTCCACTACTGATCAATTTTACAACAAATTAATATAAAAAAATACATACGTAAAATAATAAAAAAGGTTTTATTTTTATTTATTTCGTGCAATTTTGGCTCCAATGTAGTCACTACAAGTCGCAGAGCTTTGCTTATTGCTAGCTGATTTTTAGCTATTTTTCTGCGGACCACCTAAATTTTCTCACGGATCACCGGTTGGCGACCGCTGGTTTAAAGAGACTGTGTCACCAACAGGACAATATAATAGTTACTGTCACAATGTAATGACGAAATTAAAAACCTTTCGCACTGTCAAACGTGCATGATAGTTGATGTGGATTATTTAGGGGGGGGTTTGAGTATAAATATGTTATACTACATAATAAAATATGAAAATTAAGGCCTTAGTCAAAAATTTTTTCAATTTGTAGGGAGGAGTTAATGAAATTTTAAAGTGAATTAAGTATATTATGCAAATTGTTTTTTTTTTGATTACTCGAGATAATAAAAAGTTTGATTCAACGGAAACTCGAATCCCATTTGGTTCACTCGTGATTTCATTAGCGGTAGATGAGAATGGAACAATTATGGTAGAACAGCATATGTCCTAAATGTTCTTAAAAAACAGGTATATTAAATTAATTTAGAATACCTTTATGAAATATTATGCAGTTATATGACACTAATTGATTAAAAAAAACACATGTACAATTATTTTTTAAAAACACAATTGCATTTGATAAATAAATATTTAAATTAAATTATTAAATATATTTGATATATAATACTATAATAGTAAAAGTTAATAAATAAACCTATATTTTTTAATACGTATTAGATACTACATCAATTAGACCATTTAATTGATTTTAATACAAATGTTTATATCAAGTATTATATTTTGATTTAAAAATACATTGCCTAGCTATAATTTAAAATGCTTGTATAATCCATAAATTATTTTAATTATTTTAAGAAGCACCCGTACAGGGTGTCTACTATCACATATTTCGAGCAATACGTATACCTACCTGCTATAGGAATAAGAAGGTAGAAAAAAGTGACACGTCATGTGGAATTACGCAAATGAAAAAAATATTTTAATATGCAGGACTTGTGCTACAAACTATTTTATAAAACATCCAAAACACGCATGATCTTAAAATATAATATTAAGTATCATTCTACAGTTGTAGAATAGTTATAATTTTGCGAAAAGAAAAAATAGTGACTGTACACGATTCGCGAACTTGGTAATATCGGTGGATAACTTCTAAGACTTACACGTAAAACCGTTTCGAAATCTTATCGGTTGGATCCCAAAAGGTGGTAATAGTTGTTAAATTATGACATTTACGATTTGTGCGAGAAAGTGAACTGCGGGTTAGGGGGCATAGGTGGCATAGCCCCCCTCCCACTCCAAGACTCCAAGTATAAATGCATGTACATCTGTGAACCATATTAATTGTAGGCAATCGGGCTATGAGCCACTTTACTTCGGATAATGCTAGCCTCCCTATCTACCCCCAAAATGCAATCAAATGTTCTCCTATGAAGTGGGGATTATTAATTAAACTCCTAACAAGTTCAAAACTGTGCACCCGTATAATAAACGATTTAACGTTTTTGAACAGACATTAATACATTACTACACTCATTTATAAGCAAAAATAAATTTTGATCTATTTGAAATGACTATTGTATTGAAATGAAAGTTTACACAAGGTATATTAGGGCGAATGTAAGTTCCCACACGAAAAAAAATTATACCGAATACAAACTTCCTTCCCACCTTATTCAGACTTTGGACTGACAACTTAAACGAAGTTGGTGTGGTTAAAATTTGTTTGTTTTTGTGTTGCATAAAAAAGTCCAATCAATTTTTTAATTGAATCTAGTCCAAATATATAATTAAATCTGATGTTCTTATCTTTATACATGTATTTGTTTGAAACATTTTTAAACTTCTATTATTTTGAATATATTCGGATGATGGTGATAACAATTTGAGTTGAATTCGGAATGGAAACTTTCGCCGGAAGCGTTTGTAGTAAGGCTTGTATCAGAACTAGCACTAGCCCAAATACTAAGGGGGAGCCTACTGGTATCTTCGATGTAATTTGTCACTAAATAATCGCAAAAATCATTTATTTCATTATTTACTGGTTTTTCATCCACGAAACTATCTATAAAACAACCTCCAACTTCTATTGGATTAAGAAATGGTAAACCAAATATATGTACCAGCCACTTTCCTAATTCATTATTTGCAAAATTAAATTCTTGTGCAGACCCTAAGCTTTGAATTTTACGGTACCAAGCGGCAAGCTTGGCCTGAATGGAAACGGCATCCCCATATTTGAGCTGTCGGAAATATAATATTTACTGCTTGGTGCATTGAAATCTCGAAGTCTAAGACAAATTTATTTGGATTTATTCCAACTGCATTAATTTTTTTTTAATAATTCAATATATGTTAGTTACCTAAGTAATAAAGATAAGTAATAAGAGATAGAAAAGGTTGTTTTATATATAGTTTCATTTCAATAAATTGATTTGACTTTACGAAAGACTTTATTTTTACAGGAACAAACAAATTTTCGCGTGGGAACTTACGTACGGGTGTAATTTTTTTCGTGTGGGTACTTACATATGTACCCCATTACCTGCTATATTTTGTGTGGGAACTTACTAAGCCCCGTATATTAATACCTACGTAGGTAGATATAGGTACAATGTTAAATGTTATTTTTCTTTCAACCATTTGATACTTTGGGATAAAAATGTGGTTGGTATTAAACCATTCGTATTGAATAATGTAATTGATAAGTGCGTTTAAAAAATATTTAAAAAATAGTCTAAAAATACAAGCCACATAGTTAGGTAATTGATAGGTAAATATAAATATAGGTGAACGTTTCCCTTAAAACTCGCAGATTCGTATCATAAATTCACTGTAGCTTAGTACCTAAGTGTACTCTCGCTAAACGATAAATATTAAATATTACATGGGGTCTGCAACAATTAATGAATTAACTGACATATGAAAAAGGCTGAACAGTTAGATAAAACCTAATTAATTTTAACCAATCTGATGTGACCCTGGCGAAAAGTGTTTTTAACGCTCTTTTAATGGGTTTTTAGTTTTTCAATACGTTTTTGATACTTGTGCGTGTCATAAATTATGTGTTTGAGCCGGAAAATGATGAGCCACTGGTATGGCATATTATTATATGTACCGCCTATATTATGATGTACGCATATTTCTATGGAGGCCGTTCGACAGCGATAAAGTTTGACAGATTACTCTATTGGACGGGTGATTATATCTGAATCCTTTATGCTGCATTACAAATCCATATTTAATACTTAATAATATTACGTTTGGGTGGAAGTACGCTTTTCGGATTATTAGGTAAAAATAAACAAGTCTCAATAATCAACATTGAATAAAACACATTTTAAAATTGTCAAATGGAATTGCTTAGCATAATATATTTTTTATACAGCATTTATAACAGAACGTGCAAACTTGAAATCTTTAAGAATACACATGTATCATAAATAATAAATATGTGTATACTACGTTAATCCCATATTGTATCTTTTTCCTTTATGCGTTTGTAACAATCCTTGAGACGAGCACATTATGCCTCACACGCATGAGGATTTAGTAGTTTAGATTTTAGATTTTTAATTTTCCCATCACGAAACAAAAAAAAATTCTGGTCATCACATTTGACTACGTAAAAAAGTATAAACGCTTGTACTTAAATATAAATAATGTTTGCTGTTATCATTTTGCAGCCCTTACTGAGATCTTTGAGAGAAATTCGGTGCTCTTAACGAACTTATACGATTCTGTTCGTTATCATTGTATTTTTCGATTTCATAATATTATTGTTTAGAACTGCAGCACATATATAAGTACACACAATTTTTGCAAAAACAGATAATTATAATTTGTTCGATTGTCGTTTTCCAGCCAAAGCCGCTGGCGTCGGTCTGGCCGTACTGGTCGTCCTGCTCATATCGTCCATAGCATGTTATAGGTCAGTGTTGCGCGGCGCCAAAGATTGCGACCTCACGCGATTGTAACATATTGCATTGTTCATATGAAATTTCAGGATGCAAAAGAACAACAAGGCGGCTGCGGACATAGAGTATCCAGCCTACGGCATCACCGGACCCAACAAAGAAATGTCGCCCACTGGCGACCGGCGCTTTGCACAGTCCGCCCAAATGTATCATTATCAACACCAGAAACAACAGATCATCGCTATGGAAACGTGAGTAAAAAACACTTCCGGGGTGGGCATAAAGTTCTTGACATAGCCGTAGATCAACACAACTTCTGAGCAGCAAATTAAACGTGTTTCGATTTTCAGCATGCTCGAGTTTTAATTATGTATAGAGAGCGGATCATTAGGTTTTTATATACATTTTTTGGCTTTATATCCAGTTCAATGGGAGTAAATAATCTGGACCACTATAGAATTCGTAGAAAAAATTTATTTCGCACATCACAGCATATTTTATAGATTAAATGATACTCAGCCTATATACTTCATATTTAAGAATGTATTGTATTGTTTGTTCATAAAAACGTCATATATATTATGCTCATTTCTGGAGTTTAAATATTTGAATTTCTATTTAATTTAAAAATTAAAAATAATAGAAGTTGTTCTATAATTTATTTGTAATTGAACTGAACATTTATCAATTTGTTTGATTGTTGTAAGCGTGACTGCATTTAAATAATTTACCAAGGTATGCAATAATTATTTTCAAGTTTAACCTTTAAGCATTTTATTACATCCCGTGTAATAAATGAATGCTAAATATAAATACTATAAATTTATAAAGTTTTTTGTTAAGTCGTAATATTTATTTTACATAACATAATATGTTTCTATTATAACTGGTATGCAGATTTTAAATTATTTGAAGTAACAAAAGCATACTTTCAGCATATTTTACCAGTTTGAGGATTATTAAGAGAATATTTTAAGGTGCTTTTAGAGCACATCAAAATCATATTTTAAGCTTTTAATAACCTAATAATCCGCTCCTTAATTATGTATTATTAACAAAACATTTGAATTACAAATTATTTTATCCAACACGTGGTTAGTACATCATAAAGCATAGTATTTTATAAAATATATTATAATTTAAAGCACAGTTAGAGCGTCATCGGTTAATCGTGCAAATCCCCTTTAAGTTTACAATCTGAGATGTTTATTTGATCGTTTTGTACAACCCTTTCGATTAATGCGAACAAACTCTCCAACAGCGGTCCCTTTGATGTTACATTAAGCACTGTCTACTACTGTATATATATTTGTATAATGATGACGTGTTTGTAATGTGTGTACACGAATACTTTAATGAAAATTAAATCAATGAAAACCTTCAATTTAGTTTTACCAGGGTAAAACCAACCAAATACATTTAAAACGAATGAATCAGTCTATTGGTACATTTATTACAGAAGTTCTTGAAAATGATGCTCAGTCTGTTATTGAATCCAAGTGTTCTAGCACTAATGCCAGCAAAAAATAAATAAAACCAGAAAATTAGGATTTTTCTCATCAAAATGAAATGTCTGCAGGGGAAAAACAACAATTATTAAAGCCTTTGTTGTCGTAATATAATACACTTGGAAATACGACCACCTCACGTCGAGTACCTACGCACGGAGCATTATATTTGTATTGTAATAATTATTATTGTCTGTTTCGCAGGAACAGTTCGGTCAAAGAAAATCGATGCGGTTCGGTTAGCGATCCGGACAGCGATGACGACAACGAGGAAGGCGATTACACAGTTTACGAATGTCCTGGATTAGCACCTGTAAGTGATTTTTGATACTATAATTTTTTAGAAAAAACGTTCAAGCAATATCTACATATTAAAATAATATATATAATTTGAGTGTTGACACGAAATATTAAACATAATGGATGTGCGCGTTCGTGTTTTAGGCAGGAGAAATGGAAGTGAAAAATCCGCTGTTCCTGGACGACAACACGCCGGCATCTCCCAACGCTGTTATAACTAGTAAAGACAATATTCCGGGAAATGGTGTCATACCGACAGTACCCGTCCCATAATAGATTACTAATCACCTACCACTCTATAAAACATTCATCTATAGATCCAAAATGTCAAAAATTTTATTTATTTATTTTTAATTTTAATACTTTATATTATAATTATTATTACCTATATTTATTTAAATTTTTGTTTTTATCTACCAATGTGGGTATATTAGCAAATAATATTTATATATATATATGTATACATAATATATATATATTTATATTATATATACTTACATATAAATCAAAACAATTTATTGTGTGGAATGGATATAAAAGGACATAATAATAATATTACATAATATGGAACTGGGACCATACATGCGTAATTCTGCAGAACGTGCACGATATCAAACGCGGCCACTGACTGAATTCGTGGATAAGGCCCCCGAAAAATAGTTTTGAAATTTGTGGTTTTTTATTTTACGATTCCCCCCCCCCCCCCAGAAACCGCTCGCCATCATTAATATTCGAAATGATCTTTGGTTGAACATTCTCATCACATGGAAAAAGATCGGACATCCAGACGGATTGTATGACGCCAAAGTCACTACTCCTTAGAACTTACAATGCTTTTAATGATACTTTTTAACATGCAGCACTGTCTATAATTAGTGTGTATCATCCGTCTAATGGACACGTAACTATAATAATACAGGAAAATATTTCGGTTAATTCGATGTTTTGCCCAACACCCAAGTTCAAACGTTTGAAACAATAATGTTTTGTATTTTTCAGAATACCCGGAATTTCTTATCGAACGTGACAATAGTGAGTTATTTTTTGTTGTTTTTTTTTCCATTCAAACGAAAACTATTTTAAGTACATTACGCGATTTACCCAAAAACCGATGAGCTTAAAATATGACCATTGAAAACCATTATATTTTATTTTGTTACAGTTTTAAAAGTATTTACTGAAAAACCTTTACCATATTTTGACAAACATTTATCAGGAAAATGATGTAATCAATACTCGTATCCTATCTCTGATTTTATGCAATATTTACCACAGATCCGTGTCTTCTACGACAAAGTGCTCTAAACAAGCGGTATTCTATTCTCTAATACATTTCCAACGGGTTACCGAAATATATTGCGCCAATAAAGGAAGTAAATATTTTATGGGACAAGATGTATCTTACTATTTAAATTTTACAAACCGTTTTAACCTCGTACTATATACATATATATATATATATAATATGTATAATATACATCATAGGCACGTAAATATTCTGCATACGAATAAATTTATATCATATTCGGATATACTATTTTAAATATATTATCATATGATATACACATATTATAAAAATCATATTTTACCCGTTGAAAAAATATTTTAAAATGTCTAATTATTTTGTTATTACATTATTTTGTTCGTACAATAGAATACGTTAGTTTTAATACCAATGTTAATTAATATTAGTCAATTCATTATTGTTTTTATTTTAAAGTCTTCCAAATGTACTAGACCACTCAAACTCTTCCGCTCGATATGTATATATAGTTATATTACAACACATATATTATATTATTATTATTATAATATTATATAGGTCAATGCTAATAGGTATACTATATACATAATTATATATGTATATATTATAATAGATATATTAACTATATTCAAGCTCTAATTGTTAAAAAGTATTTTTGAGCAGATTTTTTATGTAAACAATTATTCGTTCAGATCAGAGTTTTTATGATGTAGGTACAATTATATAATACTATATAGTATATATAACTATTGACAGATAGTTAGAATGTAATTTGTGTTTGAAATTGGATAACGTCAAGTTGTGACAGAAAAGGGCCCAGTAGAAATGCATGGGAAAAAATACGTTGTTTTATGACGAGCAAACATTATTTTTACACGTCCACTTAGATAATTGTAACCGGGGATGTCCGTTATGCAAGTTGACGACTCGTTACGAAAAAAAAAAAAAAAACAATATTTAAAAACAAGCTCTAGTTTGGGTATCCGTTTTAAGGTTTAAAACATATTTTGAGTTATGTCTCAATGACGTCATTTATACATTTCAAACTTACTGACAGAAAATAATTAAAATATAACCTTAGGTATACTGAAATCTTGTCTCAGCTTTATCTTGGTCGTCAAATTGCCAAAAAGAAATTAATAGAAAATCAAGAGCTGCATAATATACACACAACTGCGGTAGACCCACGACGTACAACGATTATTCAAGTTTGTGTATTTAAAGATTTCAAACGTATCGAGCGAGATAGTCGTAGATTATATTATATTATAATATTATACTATATTTTAAATAAGTAATCGTACGACTTACGTTATTGCCCATTGCCCAGGTATTTAAATTTGAAGAGGTTGTCAATTCAAACGTTTTGGAAATAATATCAATTAACATGCTAAATAACTTGTAAGTTAAGCTAAGTCAATTTATTTATGGTAATTCGTAATATATATACATATATATATATATATATTTCATCATGATTATAATTATTATTATCATTGCAGGTATACTATTAATATTATAATATTGTTAACAGAGTTTGAAATATTTTAACTAAACGAAAAATCTACCAAATACACCATTATCATTATACTGTAATAACTTTTCGTTTTGCGTATTTATTTATGTCATACCCACCTGCCTATCTATCTACCACCTTAATCATAGTATGCAGTACCTACTATAATTCGTCTACGAAACTACCTACAAAAGTAAGTATAGTACACACGCCTGCAGCAGTGACCTGGGCAGTGCGACAGTGCGTGTATAGTATAATGGCTTATATATATATATAATATGCCATTGATAATGATATATTTTGTAATCAATTATAAGACACATGATTGTAATATCAAGTAATTTAAGCGGGTGTTACGTATTATTATTCCTTACCTCCGATCCCGTTGTTCCTCTGCGGATTAATACCACCGATCTCGATAACTCATAATTATAATATTATGCTGTTCATATTGCGCGGTGTCGATGAAAACGTAAGTATAAGCCGATAGTGTTTATTTTCACACTGGTTCAAAAAAAAAAAAAAAATGAAAACACCAGATGTTTAATGGATATCGTTCTCCGATCTAGTCCTTTGTCGGCGGACCGCTTTGTAATAAAGAGCGGCCCGCGGAAGTGTGTCGTCTCCAATACAAACCAATATACGTATATCTGTTGTACAATGTGGGGTGAAAAAAATTTAGAGATTTTAAATATGAAATAATGCACATTTATCGGTGGTGGCACGGAGAAAAAAGAACCAAGAATAATATATAATAAGTGCTTATATTATATACTGCTTGATGTTGTTTTTATTAATTTTTATTTAATGGAACTTTTCCGATATAGACCTTAATTTTGTTTATCTTTCAATCATCTGGACTGCACTGTGGACTGCAATGATAAATAGATTGACTGAACTGATTATAATCTCGTACAACGGCGTATCTACCTATAATTCATATTTAATAATTCCGTGCAAAGGGTAAGTTTCGGTGAGATGATTTATTCAATAATCTAGATAGGCGTATGTTCACTACACCTATATTTATCTATGATATATATTTACCTGTAGTATCTACGTCTAGTATGAAATAATTCACAATACCTGTCCAAGGTATAATGTGCATGATGTTCATTGCTTTCGAAATCTTTTCCGATTGAACTTTTCTCGCAAATATATTATTATACTGCAGTTGAAGGCACAGAATACGAGAGTTTGAAAGTATACAGAGCGTTTCATCAACATTGTTAAATTCAGATTTTCGGATAAATGCTGAAAGACCATATTTTACAAAAATACTTTTATCATTTTATCATTTTACCAAGTGTCTGCACTCTGTGGTAGATCAACTTTCGAGCGAGTAGTTTTTGAGCTATTAATATTCATATAGATAGATAAAAGTACTAGTTTAACATTAAATATTTGAATTAGATTCATAAATAATATTTAGCTCAGTAGTCTAGTAGGTACTTACGCATTATAGGTAGTTGTAATTTTTACAAACTATAGATTAATATAGCAGAAAACTGAGTACTATATTAGTACTCGGAGTTCAGTTTTAAGCCGTTAGAAAATCGATTTGGACGCATCGTCGTTTAAAAATCACACGCTTAACAATTTACAGCAAACAAAAAGCGGTTCTTATTTTTAAAAAAAATCTTATTATAACCACATGACATACTGTCCTTAAAAGGTAAAAAAAAAACTATAAACCCATTTTAAAATAAGCACTGGCCACTGACCTACTATACATACCTAATAAAAAAATCCAAAAATCAAAATTTGTTGAAATACGTTATCAAAGGAAACGAATAGGGACGTGCACACTTCTTGGTGTTTCGCCCTGTACATATTATTTTGCGCTAAATTCAGTATTTCAGTGCAGGAGATATCCGCCGTAGTATATATACAATCGCAATCATCGACTATCGACCACGCAAGTTTACAGACCACGTTTCACCAGGTATTATGATCGCATATAATTTGCGTAATCGAGACCAAATGTTTTGCTGACATCTCTCAAAAGTGGGCGTGACGAGTGCGTGTGAATCGGTCGGATAGAAAACGCGTTCAGCTTTGACGTGGGCTGAAATCGATCGAGTGTCTACACAGAGGATGTTACACTATACGTCACTGCACGGTACGCGAATCAGCAATACTGCAGTCATCACAGGTATGATCGTTATTATTGTGTATAATCGGTAGAGTGTTAACGAAATGAATAGGCGAATGAGTAGTAACTAAAGTTAACGAAAGCGACGAAATTGATATTCGAAAAACTTAGTGTATACACCTATTAATTATACGGCTGTATGATTTTGTAGTGTTACCCACATACCGTTAATATTACGTAGTATAATATCATATTTATGAATGAAATGCGGAGTCTATAGACTTTCAAATTCAGAGCTGCTCAAAACGCAAACCTACATTTCATTCATACATTTATGATGACCATTATATAGCATATATGTCGAACTATGTTGTTCACTGGTGAAGTTTAAATCAAATTTATCGTTTATCACCTACAAGGAAGAGAATTCGCTCGTATCACCATCAAGCGTACATGCACTGAGACTGTAAATTTGGTTTCTTTTAAAACATTAAAATACGGAATCAATGAGGTATAAGTATAATAGTTATGTTAATATTGTTAACGCAGATAACCAATCGATTTGGGTTCTATGAGGAATTAAAAAAATAAAACTTTATATCGCTAGAAATGAGATTCTCATAGTCGTCTAGAGTCCCGATAATAGACGATTACTATACAATTTAATGAAAACTAACTTTTAACACTTTAATCGTACAAAATAAATCTAGATCAGTGTAGTTTTCAGCTGTACTTATAAATGTTATAAATAATGATGATTTATAAATAACTACATATTATAAATGTTAGATTCTAGATTCTGAGTGGAGCGATATAAATGTATTGATTTTAATTTTTTTTTTAGTGCTTGACGTCAATTTAGTGATTAGTGAAAATGCTTAAAAATTCAACCTTATTATGGTTTTTGGTAACAAACTGGATCTAGTCGATATTATTTATTTGCGGGTCAAAAATGTTTACTTTTTAAAATAAACCGGATGAAAAAAAAAATATTATTAGGGAAAAATGGGAATTTTTATGCAAAATTGATTTTGTTTTCTAGTTGTAACTCAGAAATCAATAACTGAAGAGACTTTAAAGTTAAATTTGTGCAAAATATACATATTAGTATACCTATTAGGTCGATATAGCTTATAGTTTATCAATATATCATTATAAATTAATTGCCTCTTTTTGTGCTACCTAGTAATATATATGTATATTTAAAATGTTTAATGTTTTACAGTTTTTATCAATTTATGTGTGATAAAATTTTTGTTTTTGAGTAAAAGAAACTTGGAAAAAGTATTTACAAATTAATCTTACCCCAAATATTGAAAATTCATACCTATAAATTTGATATATTAAATATTTCACTATTACTTAAATTACCATTTAATATACACAATATGTTTTTCAAATAATTAAAAAATAATAAATACAAAATAAACTACCAATTATTTTTTTGTTGTGACGTATACCTGCCTACAACATAATACTATTTTGTAGCAATGCAATGAAAAACGGTAAAATTTTCATTTTATTTTACTAGGTATACAATTTGGTAGGTAGGTAATTAATGATTTCAAGACCGTCGTACATTTTGTCAATTTTAATTAATTACCTTTCTATATAACCTAAATATAGCTATCTGAGTTATGGCAAATATTCCTAAATGTATTGTAATGAGATATTCCATCGTACAATTCAGAACGACTGAATATATCCATTATGATTTACCCTGCCGTAGTGAAGTCACTTTTTTATATTTTTATTTTGGCACTGGAAAATGTACAAACAGTTCGATAGTTTTGGCACACTAGAAAACTAAGAAAGAAGTGTACTTACATTACTCGATCATGCCGAGTGTGCACAATACACATTATGTTTTTAAAAAAAAAATGTCAGCAATCGTGGTAATAAATATTATTTGTACACTGCTGCAGTTGTAGTTGTTCTAAAATTACTATTTGATAACACTGGTTTGTTATAAATATAATATTTATGTATCTGAACAACGAGTAAATAATAGTAAATATAGATTAAAGTCGTTTTTATACTTATGTAAATAAAATATACCTAGCCACCTAGGTAGGTACCTAATAATTCTTAACGAGTTAAACAAATTAGTAAACACTTACTTAGTATTTAATTAAAGTAAAAATCAATTTAAAATTGCTTCTAATCAATCAACATCAACTTTGATATGTTTTTCCAAAAAATTGTTATGATTATTATTCGTTCATTCCTATATTGTGCATTTGTGCTGCAAATTATAGGGTGGCCGTTGAGCATTACTTGCATTCAGTAATAATAATTAACAACTTTCGTGTATAATCCACTGTCGTCCAGCTTCAAATTATTTGTGATTTTTTAATTCAATACTTCAAATCAATTTAAGGATATTATATTACCAATTTAATAAATACTTTGTTTTATATTAAGCATGACAATACCATTTGAGTCAAGCTTAATTTTTATTGGCGAAGGTACTTCAAAGTACATTGGCACATTGTTTCTTTTATTTATTATTCATAATTTTGCAATGAAACGGACGGGAAATATGTGCAATGCTGATGTATCTACATTTAATATTGTATTAAATATTTATATACATGTTGGATAATGGTATACAGAGGCTAGAGATAACCTATTTATTTACGAAAACGTACGACGTTTATGATAATATTTTCGCAGCATTTAAATAAGACATAACCTGTAAATAAAAAATTGATCCATATTCTCTTCTACAATGAGATGTTTTTTTACGTCCGACGCTTCGAGTTATATGTATGATGCCGAGGTATTTCATCAATTCCGGCAATCATTTTTTTATTCGAAGAAGAGAAAAAAATTGATTCTTCTAGTATCAATTACTCCTGTTTTGCATACACCAATTTGAGTAATCATCATTTGCTAAAAAATACACGTGTATGCGTTTTATATTCTATCATTGGTTACCTGATACGTGTAATCTAAAAAAAAAAATCAGATGCATAGATTTATTTTTCAAACTAAGAATTACAGTTATGAGTCAAGGAGTACCTGCCAGTATCCAGGTAAACGTTTGTAAGTATGATGGATGGAAAGTTTGTTTTATAATACCTGTATACCGATTACCAACAGAATCGATAGGTCGCCGTTTACAGGATATTATATTGACAGCATATTCTATAAAGGAAGCCCTCTCCCCCTCCGCTATGCCATCGATATATTTATATTTTCAGTGAACGTAAAATAAAAATAATAAAAGTTCAACCATTCACATAACGTTCGTTATAAATATATATATATATATGTATATATATTTTTTTGCTTTCTCTCGTTCTTTTCTTCCGGAGGCGATTTTCATTTTTATTTGTATTTTTTTTTTTTAATATAAAATTAAAGGATACAAAATCGGTACGAATTCTTTGACTTCGGGCCATGTTTACACGAAGGGATTCTGTTTACGTTTCGGATGCGTTTTATTGTCTAGAAGTTCGATGTAGGTACGCGATTATACACACACACACACACACACACACACACACACACACACACACACACACACACACACGCGCGCGCGCGCGTGGGGAGGGCCAGAGAGTGTTGTAAGCTATTAAACACGAGACTCGCGCGGGGAAACACATACAACACTCGCGTTAACACATGTTCAGCCGAATCGGCGTTTCTGACAAAAAAAAAAAAAAAAACTATTTTTTGTGTATTTCAAAAGTCCGCATGACATGGTAATGCATAATAATATATATATATGTATATTATATCATGTATATATAATAATATGTTGTATAAGTGTGCGTGTGTGTTTGAGACGTTTGAGTACCACACATATGAGATGGGTCCGGGTGGTCCGTTTGGGGATCTACGATTATTGAATACATATCATATACCTACCCGCGTTCACTGTCTCAGACGTTTTAACCTTTTTTTTAATTTTCACATCCCACCTTTTGCATCGCATTTCTGCCCTTTTTGTATACGCGCAGTGCCAAATGCGCTATAGAGATTTCTCGCAAAAAAAGAAAAACCACTTTCAAAATCCAATTTATAATGTCTACGCAGACACACGGTGAGTAGTATATACCTATAGAGTTGTACAATATATTTTCTACTTGTATGTGCTAAGAACATCAAAACTATACAATATATAATTTTTGTGCGAGGTAAGTTTTATTTCTAAACAAAACGGTTTCGATAATATTTAAAATAATTTATTTGATAACTATTTACATAATAAACGTAGTACATGATATTGATTTAAATATACTATTTTCAGCCTTTTAATCAATACAAAATATCGAACATTCACGTTTCGTCGATATATTACACTACATAGAGACTATATAGAGACGTTCGATATTCGTATTCGCACAACTGATGGTTGGCCAATATTATATTATTTACAAAATGTGAAAAAATATATTAATTTATAAATAAATTATGTACATCATACTTTAAACTTAAAAATAAAACTTCCATGAAGTATAAATAACATCGGGCAATATTTTTGTTGTACACGCTGAGAGATTAAATTGATTTTCGTTAAGTATCTGTATGATTTATTATGCATTTTTTTTTTATATCTGTTGGTAGCTTATTTCGTTAATATGTGTTTAAATTATAAAAACAAAAAGTTTTGAAAAGGATAAGCTAAGAAATATGTTTTCGCTTTAAAACTTTTTCAGAAGTATGGATTTAAAATATTATTTTTTCGCTACTTATGTGATATACTGTACTCACAGCTCACAGCTCACACATGCGCCAAAGTCAGTTACAAAATGATGTGTGAATGCTTTAAGAGTCTTTCTGGGTAATCAAGTTATTCAGAATAAAGACGACAATAAATTCTAATATTTGTTAAAACTTAAAAGTGAAAGACATATTGTTGAAAGGAATCGCGCGATAACCTAATGCTTCGATATACCGATTTGGCTATCCATCCGTTTTAATGTTTACGAGCGTTATTATACTATACATTTCGTGACGTACGATAATAAAGATAACGTAGATTTAGCCAAAAATTATCTTATTTTATGTTTATATATATACAAAAGAAAATTACACCCGATTTGAAAGTGAAATATTTGTTGAAGTTCCAGCGGTTTATGTTATTGTGTTACCGCAGTGCTAATAAAAGCGTCAGACTTTTTCGAAACTCGAAAGTCCGTAATATACGTCACAGACGATACGCTCTTATTATATATTATACGACGACGGCTTAGCAAAACTTCGGACAGTCATAATAATGGTGGAGACTTATGTGTTGTGGTAATCCGCTACTGGCGTTCATAGCGTTGTCCATGACGGTCTGTTGTGTTTGTCCGGCCGCAGTCGCCGATCTTCTGGCAACCGTGCTATAACCTGAAACGAATCGATGGAAAAAAAAAAAATTAAACCAATAAAATTAATGGGTGTTCAATAAATAACAGATTAACGTCGTCGACGTCAGACGCTAGACGACTAAAAATATGATATTATAATGGCTGGCGTCTGCAGCGAGCGTGTATACATTTTTCACACCCACTTGGCCACTTGTACCTTTTTGACTTTTAGCCAATGTGTGGCGAAATCGACACGTTCAACCAAGAAGGAAAAAATATGTCATCGTATTTCACAGCCAACAAGTGGTTTTGTTTCAAATTATATATTATATACGTACATATTATATTTTGACAAGGCCACGTGCGTTTCGGAGGACCTACGCGATCGGCGATGAAACCTCTTGACCTTGCATACGAAAATAATTAAATACCTATATACATATTACATGTATATAATGCGACTGCACGGTGCAGAACACTCGTCGTCGCATCTTGCACCCAGCTCTGCACATTATATGCTCTCGACTCTCGCTCTCTGTGACACCGTGTATGCATATAATGCATATAGATATATAATATATATGTATAATGGTGACCATTATGTACACTGTACCACAGTATACCACACACGACCACACCGCAGTGTTCACCCGAGGGGGTGTCCCACACAATTAGACGTTGCGGTCGTCTGAATACGTGGAGGTCAAAGGGATCGTATCTTACATAATGATATTATGTAGGTCAGAATAAAAAATATCATATCAATATGCATAAAAAACCATGGTTTGACCCATTTATGTTATATTTTATATTATTATAATAAGACAACGAGGGTTTATTTTTATAGGACACTGTTTCTCGAGTCACAACACGCTGTTTATTGCCAACATGTGATATAAAATCGGTCCACGGGGGTTTATTTTTTATGAATGCACAACGAAACGCATTTGAACGATGCGTGCTCGCGACCTAAACACTGTTCGTAAACAACTAAAAATGCCATGTCGTACGATATAAACGATATGCACACAAAGATCGCGTTTGTTTCACTTTTTAAAATCGTCGGGCTATAATAATATACTATAACATATATATATATGTGTGTGTGCATCTAAGTCATGTTTAAAATCCGGGGCCCAACGAGTATTCAGTAAATCCGAATCGACAAAAACCACCACATCGACGTACCATTATTTATTACACTGACAAACAGAAATGACTATAAGAACGATTTGTTTGAAAAGAAAAATTCGTTAGCCGTATGGTACTACGTTTGAGCAGAGATACAGCTATACAAGATTCGAAAAAAAAACTCCATCCCGAAAGAATAATATCATGACGATTATAAAATACCTATTATTCACTCGTAGACCGTATAGTTGTTGTAAATCGGTCCGAAGATTCCGATAAAATGATCACTGTTGTTTTAAATTTTAAGAATGTGATATAGAGGTATACGAGCATAACAATACGACGATGATAACTATATCAGCTTGGTGATTTTATTATTATTTTAATTCACTCTGGCGTTATATAATGTCGTTACAATTATAATTGTTCCGCCGCAGCGTTTGGTTTGTGTCCATACCCGAAGCGTAGTTTTCTGCGTGGCAATAACAATAACTATAAATATTCGGAGTACCCGTGCCACTTGGTTTCAATATCACAAGTATTAAAATACTATGACTGTAATAATATTATAATATCATGACCACGGCCCGTGAGGATTATTGTCTTAGCAGCTCGTAATAACCATTAGGCTGTTTTGTGCGCGTACGCCAACACGGCATCTATAGAGGCATAGTTTTAAATATCAACATCATATTATTTAGTTCAATTGCGTATTTAGGATTCGAGGTTACGTTTTTTTATGTTTAATTCAGCTGGTACGATGGGGACATTTTGGTAGACGCTGCAGGGGGGTCGAGTAAAATTCTATAATGTTCGTTATGGCCAGCGGCTAATTTATTATTATAAAACAATAATACCTATACTGTATATTAATGTCTAGTCGCTTACTGTATTTTTATTTATGTGAAAAGTTTGTAGTTTTGAGGAATTAGAAAAACATTAGGTTTCTTCATCAAAAATTATTTTTCTTTTGAAACTTTATACGGTGCCCTTACAGTGAGTGGATCTGAAATCCCATAGTTATATATAAAATATATACGCCCCGTTATTATTAAATTATTTCTGTATTACTGACGCCTGATAGAAAATGTCTAAAAGCTTAATGTAGAAAAAGTTTCTTTGTAGATAATAAATTTAACATGCTTATACAGTTAGATACACCATACCTCAGAGAGTTCATTTTAAAATTCCCCAGTTTCTTTTTTTATCAGAAAATCTTATAAACCTGTTAAATTCGTTATTCAGCGAGCATGCTCCAATTTATACCAAGATAATATTATCCATTTCTTGATAAAACAAAGTCAGAATCGCTTTTAAAAGGGTTTTCACTGCGTTTAAAATATAACTGTTACAGTCTCAACCGTTTTTGTCGTTGTAAACTATTCCTACTCAGCATAACATTTATAGTCAATCAACACCTATTACAGTTCACGGCACGGTATTAGTTAACTTATTGTTTTCGTGAAAAATACAATATAATTTACAATATCAGAAAAAAGGATGATTATTATAATTAATAGGTTTTAGTAATGAAAAGCACCTGTAGGTGTGTATAGTCTATTATTTGCTCTGCTTCCACAGCATTTGAAGTTTGAACACATTACGCTTAAAAGTATTGATATGATATCCTATGACATATTTCAAATGTAATATGAATTCAAAATTAAATAAATACTTCAATAAAAGAATTATAAGATCATTTTCTTTTCTTATCATGATATATGTATAGCAAAAAAAATATTTAATAAAACATTTTAATTTGTATACGCATTGTAATTTTTCTGTCACGATATTAAAAATAGATCTTCTTTATTATTTAATGTTAATTGAGACGTCAAACTTAAAATAATTTATTTTTCCAATATTAATAAAGGTAACAAGTATATATAATTTACAAAGTATTTTAGCATTTTAGAGTCAATATAGTATTCATTATATATTATTGCTATAACTATACATTGATTTATATTATAATTTATCATAGAAGTGTATTATTCACATTATAGGTACTTATTATACATTTTGGTCACAAATATTGTATTGTTTTAAAATGTAAAAAATGTGTAATTTAGTAGTATACAATCGATTTGAATTAATTAGTTAGGCACCTACTGAATATTATATTTACATACATAAATTACATCGCCTTTGCTGAATTATTCGTTATATCTGATTTATGAAATTACACCACAGTTTTGGAACTAAAATATCGAATATTTAATATTATGATTTATCAGTTAATGATTTAGCTATAGTATTATATTATATACAGACATACAGGAGTTGTAGTGTAATGAAAAGCCCAGATAATTTACGGCGGGGCAAATAATTAGTATTCTCAACTTAATTATTCACATTTTCACGTAACTCATTAAAAAACAAAACAAAAAGTTTGGTTATACAAGAATAAAATTAAATCTTAGATTGTATGTAGCATTTTAAAAGTATTATGTGTATACAAACGTAGAATTTTAAATATAATTAAAAATGATGAATGTGATTAAAAATTTTCTTTTTAAAATCTGATAAGTTTTAGATTTTAAATTTTGGAAATTTATTTCAAAATTAAAATTGTAATTTATTAGAGTTATTATATTCTTTGTTTATACTTCACTAATTAATTTTAAAGTTGCAACTCTCAATACAGTTAGACATTTGGTTTCTTTTAATTTCTCTGTTATAGTTGCAATATTTTATGGAAATAACTGATTCAGAAAAACATTAATAATACCTATTGTATTATACATTTATACCTTATAATAGATACATATAATCACTCACAGGACATATTATAATGACGTAGACTATTAAGCGCTCGAGAGTACCTCGTAGGGGATATAATATATTATATACTATTATATGCATATGGATACTTTTTTTCGATAGGATCGTTGACATAAAATGTACCGTGTGAAATGCAAAAAAAAATCTTTTACGACTAGACATAGTTTGTAGGTTAAACCCTAAGATCGAGGTCACCTCAGAACGCCTGATGTGCAAATTCTTGTTTTGACACAATCTGCATGGTGATACCGTACGTATACAGTATTTTAATTGAATCATTATTGCCTCTTAACTCTTCGACTACGAGTGGTCAAACACTCCGCATAGTCGCCGCACGACACGACAGACGTTCTCACACGTTTGTCGCCGTACTCTTCCCCTCAACTATTCCCACAAACATTATTAAATATATAGAACAAGATCGATTCAACAACCTCTATAAAGTATTTGATTGCACTATTTGCACTCGTTAACATAGTACAGTATACACGTAACATAGCCACAGAGCCATGATTATATAATATTGTAATATATTGTATTAATGTAATAATTTGTATGGATAACAAATAGGTTTTATTTGCAAAAAATTCAAAAATAAAATAGGTAGGCGGTACTCACCATTGTCGTGAGTCAAGTTGTACTGGCAGCCGTAATCAAACTGTTCTTGGTAACCACCTGCGCCTCCTACGTAACCGTCAGACTTTTGACTTTGCCAAAAGCTGGCAGCAAAATGGTCCAACTGGTCGTTCCTACTGCAGTAACCTCCACCGCCGCTGACGCCGATTCCTCCACCGCCCGCACCGCTACCGTAGTCCTGTTGCTGTTGCTGCTGGTGATGGTATCCCGCTACCATTGCAGCCGTGGCGTCCTTGTAATCGTACTGGTCGTGCAGGTAACACGCCACCGGCTGCGACTGTGGTTGCGGTTGTTGCGGATGTGGTTGAGTGGCGATCGATTGCTGTTGCTGCTGTTGCGGAGGCTGTGGCGGCTGTGCAGGTGGCAGAACCGGTGACGGTTGCGTCTGTGGCAACGACTGCGATTGCTGCTGTTGATGATGGTGGTGCTGTTGCTGTTGCTGCAACTGCAGGTTCTGGTGATGGTGATGGTGGTGAAGGTGCTGGTGGTACTGTGACGTTTGATAACCATTGCCGACGACGCCGCCGATCGGTCCGATAGTCTTCTGTTGGCACTTGCGGCGGAATCCCCGGGGTCTTCGCCTGAACGAGCTCTCCTCGAACATCAACTCCGACGCTGGATCCACCGTCCAGTAGTGACCTTTGCCAGGACGACCAAGGCCTTTCGGTAGCTTGATGAAACATTCGTTCAGGGACAGGTTATGTCGCACCGAGTTTTTCCATCCCTATTGAAACGCATTCGTTTTAATACATATAGTCAAATAGTTAAATATGAGATGAAATTGTACAATCGACATTCCATGCTTAAATACGGATAACGCTTATTTAAGTGCTAAACATCTATGTACAGTAAGTATAACACGCGTATAGATACATTATAATGTATTATAATTTATAACATTAAATATAATATGACCATTTACGTAGGTATTTCTTTTACGTTACTCGATCCCCAACATAGCATTTGTGTTACAACCGGGGGAGGGGTGATTCAGAAAAGATAAAATGGTCGAAAGTAAATTAGTAATCAAAATAAAATTGTATGATTTATTGTTTGATAATTGAACATATATCTTGCAGATTAGTGTAATTTTTAATGTGTGTGTTTTTGAAAGGTGTAAATAAAATATAGTTGGACCACCATGTGAGTTATGGTCGGTAATCGGTATGACGGTATAATACATCGTTTCAGATACGGAAGACATTTAGGCCAAAGTGTTTACAGCGAGAACGGAGAATTGACATATCAACAGAGTTATGTTTATTAATTTACAAATTTATTTAAACTTAAAAAGACTTACATATAATATACGCAAATACATAACAGGTATGGTTACCGGTGAGTAAGAAAAATCTTGAGTGAAACTGATAAGTGGTAGCCATAAAGTGTGCACAAAAACAACACCGCTTGGAAGTTACATAATTTTTAGTATTTTGTTAGGATAAATTTTGTGTATAAATGTTTTGAATTTAAAATAAATCTTATTCATTTATTTTTTAGTACAAATTAATAGTAAATAAATGCTTGTAAACACTAGCGTTTAAAGTAGTAAAATTTAAATGTTCGCTATTTACGATAAAAAATTATAGAGAAATTCTACTGCAGCTAACTAGTTTAACCGAAACAACATACAACACAGTACGATCCTTACACCGTTCCTACAAAAAAAGTATTGTGCTACTATAGCGACGCAACAACCGGTATCGGCACACTACCTTTAAGTTCCAACCACTGATAATATTATTAAATGGTTGTATAACACGCAAGTACGGAAAAACAGCAGACCAGACGCAAGTAAAAACATTCATATCATAATTAAATCGTATTCTTATGTTTTCAGATAAAACTTTACGTTAAAACCGTAATAATCAACGTTGGAGTATTTACTGATGTTTTGAACGACATAAATAATTTCATTAGTTTTGTTTTGTTTGATCGCTTATTAATGTCAATTGTTTTCAAAATAAAATTAGTTTCTACTGTGTAATATTTTAATTCTTAATTATTTTATTTTATTTCAATAAGTAAAATTTCATAACACTATATAATAGAATTGATTTTTACTTCCGAAGGTCTTGAAAGAAAATCTAAAGCAAATGAATGCTGTACAAATATAGTATAAAATCTATAAACACTAATATTATTATATAGTATGTACTCAAATGTAAAACAGAACCACACCAATTTTACAAGAATTATCAATCAAAAAGCTAATGTTTTTAGTATTAAAAACTTAAAGTTTAAATTATAAAAAAATAATATTATTTATTTTGTGAGATTTTGAACTAGGTACCTATTAAATGTATTAACAATATTATTCATATTTTAAAATAATGTACACAAAGCTAGCTCTAACAATTTCCACCTTGGCAATGTATGTTTCCTTTTAGCCAACCCCCCCCCCCCCCCACACACACTTTCTGACTTCTCTCACTATTAAGAATTTGCTATAGAATTATACTCTTATTTATGAGTCATCTACTTGATAATCAATAATTACAAAAGATAATAATAGAATTTGTACTTTGTAATGTCTTTTGTTAATAGATTCTCATCAGTATTTCTGATTAGAATTGAGGATAAATAAGAAGGGGTCGTTAGTCACCATGTCCACTTTACTTATAAGTTATAAGGCATTTTTATGGCCAAAATAAATAGCTATCTGCAGTACATTACATTATAATTTAAATATAGGTACCTACCTACGTCAAAAAAAAAAAATTTTAATATTTAATTATACTAAAAATATATAATAAGTATTTGTATACTTAATAATATCATATTAGTCGTTATTATTTTATCCTGAATATTATTTTATTTTCCTCTTGAATTGAATCAAAACAAAGTGACCGAAACTGGTTTGATATTTATGGTATAAGGGTGGTAATAATGTAGTTTAATTAATACATTATGCAAGTACCTACAAATTGTAAAATACATACTTTTATTTAATTTAAATTAATTATATTTGAGTAAAGTATTTATTATATGTGTAATTGGTCATAATTATTTCCCATAATTTTGAATTTGAAGGTTGTATATTACATTTTTCATTTTATAACGTATTTACTTTTAATCTGCATTATAAAAAAAAACTATTCCAATAAACAATATGAATTTTTAAGGATTAGAATAACTGTTATTAACGATCATGTTATTTATTACATTTACTCAATATTTAGATACACATTGCAGGTGACATTTTTATTGAAACATATATCATACAGCTATAATATACTGCAGTAAACAAAAACATGTCGAGCAGTACATTTAAGGTATTGTAATTATATTACCCGTGGGCTGTATATGTGTAATGAAATTTAAAAATATTTAAAAAGTTACAACATTTTATTATTTGATAATGACTGTATAATCACAGAATATATTAAATTATAATATCTTATTGGCTATAGTAATTTAAATCTATAATAGTGAAATCATTTTAAGTACATAAAGATACAAATTTATACAACAATGACATAATTCCGGACATGGAATAATAGAAAAAATTATAGGATACAGTTATGGTTGAATATTATTTTTTCAAAGCTCTTTAAAGAGCTTTTATCTTCTTAAAACAGTTGAAAAATACCTACATAATTTATTGAAACAAAAATAAATATAAATTATTATTAAATAGTACGTAACCTATACAATGGTATTTCAACTGTTTTTTTTTAATTTCATAAATATTTCTCAATTTGTTATCTTCTATCTGTTGGTATAGACTAGTATGGAAGGTATAGCAAATTACCACCAATGACACAGTAGTATAAATGACTGCTGAAATATTTTTTAGATATTTATTTATGATTTACATTACCAATAATAAAAATATTATTTATTGTAAAATAGACTATAAAGACGGTTTAAAATAAATTAACCAATATTACGTATGTGTTTATATATGTTATTATTTATTAATCGTTACATACGTGTATATATAACGTTACATGTAGATAATATATTACACATTATAATATTATAAACATATATAGGTATTCTATACTGTAGCCAATAATACTATTGTCTCAAACACTCAAAAACTTTGAATAATTTAAGAGATATGTTTTGACCAATTATAAAAAATAAATATATCCATCTACATATTAACCTCGAATCTACATAATTTACTATGTAATACACCTGCTACATAGTACAGCTTTTAGTTAAAAAAAAAATACCAGAACATAGGTACATACTATAATATGATGTCTATAGAATATGAAGTTTATTTTGTTTTCCAAAAAAAAGTCGATTGAACATTATTTAGAAGAAAATTCGGTGATACATTTTAACAAGCAGGTACCTGCGTATCGAATACTATACCGCTGGTGATATAATAATATACAATACGCATCTATATTCATATTATTATAATATAATATAAGACCTACCACGTTCCTACGCGGTTATACACCGTAATTATTCTTATCAATTATTATTGAAAGCCACAATATATCATCGTGCCGTATGCGTATTTACCTGATAGGAACCTCTGAAGAAAGGGAATCGGTGCTGGAGGAAAGAGTATATTTCGCTGAGGGTGAGTCTTTTCACCGGTGAACTCTGGATCGCCATGACGATTAAGGCTATATACGAGTAGGGCGGTTTTTCGGACCTGCCTGTCCCGACTCCACCAGTCGCCGGCACCGTTTTCGCTGTCGGAACGACGCCGCTGTTCTTCTTACAGCTGTTATTGTTGTTATTGTTGTTGTTGTTGTTGTTGTTGTTGAGAGATTTTCTCTCGTCATTTTCGTCTTCGGCCTTAACGATCAGCATGTCCATACCGTTATTTCGATGCCGCTTGCGCTCGCGCGATCGTCGTTCTATTATAATATACGAGGTGCACGACGACGACGAAAATAATTGTAAAAAAGAAAATGAAACGCAATTTTTTTTCTAATTATCGAAAAATAAAAAAATTACCAAAACACGCGAAAACTTAACTCAAATTATTTTTTTTATATTTCATTAAGGCGTGCGCGCATAATATACACAGTTAATATTTACACGAACGAGTACACCGTACATTTGTATACGGACCGATTATTGTTTACACCCGTCGTACACAATTCACGCATTACCAATGCAACCGGTTGGAGCGGCCGGGCGGACTGTCACCCCGGGCGGAGCGGCGGCTGGACCAGAGAGGAAAAAATGGGCAGGACGGTCGTCGGCCAATCCGTGGCCTCCACCGTCCTCGATAATACGATAATAATAATAATGACGATGACGACGATGACGATGACGATGATGATCGTGGAGGGACAAGCAGCCTTCGACGCCGCCGACACCTCGGCGATGTGCCAACGCCGCGAGTATGGCATGCCCATATCGTAACACATTATTATGCGTATATTTGTCGATTCGGACGGAAAATACCAAATTTAAGTAATAACGATAATAACGCACATATTGCAGCACACAATATCGTAGAAATGTATAACATAATGTATGCATAATTACTCGTATATACCCACATGACGTGTGCAGCAGTTATTCTTGTGCACTGGAACACTCTTTCGATCCGCATCCGTTGAGTCCACCTCCTAATTTTTTTCCAAATCAAGCGCTGCGACTGTATGAGCATATAATTTGCAATGAACATTATTGACGACAGATCGTATACCATCATAATATATACCTATATAGCTCCCGGTGCTTCGATTTGCCTACACCGGTCGAATTCGTGTGCGCGAGTGTCCACTGAACAGTTTAAAAATATAACATGACGAAGCCAGATATCCGGTAATATTACGTAATTCGTGTATAAAAACAATAAATATTATATATGTATTCTGAGTTCTAAATGGAAGATTCGCTATTAACAATCATCGCGTTTATTGTATATTATTATCATTCAAATTGAAATATTCCAATGTACTAAGAAGGCAGTATAGCATCGATTAAATATACATTGTACATTTAATCAATGGTAGTGTAGGTGGTCAGTAATCTATATAACAACGAATTAACACGCCAAAACAGGAACAATAAGTATTAAGCGCACCGTGTACAACAGACTGCTGCAGCAATGCATAATAACTATTTTACTCGGCAAATAAATGGCAGTATCGAAATATAAACCCATTGCCATAGATAATAACTTGTGGAGAACGTTTAAGGAGAAATCAATAATTTAAATATACGCCAAAAATGTCAAGATAAAAATAGACATAAAAGAGTTGAGACTTGATGACACAGAAAAAATAAACAATAATACACTGTAAATATTAAAAATATAGGTACATAAAGATAATAATAAAGGGTATTTACTCGTATTGTATTCACAATATTAATGTCACAAGTTAATTTATAACATTTCAAGTTTTAACCTTCAGTCCTCAACTGCAAGTAGGTAGGTTGTCTCTAAAAGTTTAAAATACTAAACATTTTTTGCCAGGTTAATATGAAAAGCTTGAAGAAAAAAGAAAAAAAGCAAAGAAATAAATTAAAAATTAAATTAAATAGATACGATACAATTTATTTAAACAATGTACACGGATGAAGCCAGGTAATTCGGCTAGTACTCTACATATATTAAGAATATTACAATATATAGGTATAACCATTAACTATTACAATATGTTGATGAGTACCTATTATAAAGGTAATATTATACAAATAATGCATGGATAAAACAAGGATATTTTAGTGGTTGTATGTTATAAACATATAAAACATCAAAAGTAATGTTTTTATAATATTATATTATGTTTATGCTACGCAAATGTGATCCTGCCCATGCAATTTGAATTACGAATGAAAACAAATTCTTTTTTGTGCTTTATTGTTTATTCAGTTTATTATTATATACTAACAATTATAATAAAATGTCGATGAAAAAAACAAAACAAAATATTTTTAATAATTGTAATTATATTATTACCTATTTGTTATGAGCATATTCTTAAAAACAATTAAACAACAACAATAATTATCATACACAATACACATAGGTACTATTGACAGATGATCGACGAACTTGTACGCATCTTAGCATAATAGATAAATGCAAGTTTAGGAGAGTTGCAGACACGCTTTGAAATTCTCAGTGCCATATATTATAATCATGCACCTACTAACAAATTGGTAATAACAAAATCTGGTAGTACAACCGGGGATAGTAATAATACATTTTTGTAAAAAATGTTGCACGAAAGATAACTGCAGGTTTGTAGTTGCGCTTCAAATTTCCCGGGCAGTGCGTACAATGTATTCGTTTTGGTCGTAATTAATCGGTCGACGTGAAATATATGTTTAATATGATACTCACGTTTTAATACATCTAATATATTGAAGCCAACTGCTTAAGAGAATGGAAACACGGTTGAATTTCCGTTTTACTTAAGCTGGACATTTTTTTTTTCTAAATACCTATATTCTCAAAATACCACGTGGAAATAGATATCGGGTGAAAAAAGTTTATCATAAATTCTATACGTCACAACTACAAACTACAGCATAATATATAGGTACGTAGATATTGCACACACCCTAAAACCATCACACAACACCAACCATACTGCAGACCATACAGCAATATAATGTCCTTTTACGACTTATTTTTGTTTATTCGGTATTCCTAATAGTATTCCTTACTTATTTCTTTACATGTTGTATTTTTTAGTGTTGTATAAACTACGCGTTCACGTATAGAATATTATAATATAATACGTATTTAAAAGCGGGGAAATACCAAAATGTATAATAATAATGTCCACCTACACGGGAACGAGTTAATCTAATATGATAGATCTCGGTGAGTACAGTTACACGGACTTTTTGGAACAGAAGCGATAATATATTCGGATGGGAAATATAATATTATACATTTGAAATGAATACAGCTGCAGTGTAGTTGTAGCAGTATGAGGAGCGGCAACATCTCAATTTGACTCAGATGTCGGTTTGAGATAATCGTAAAATGTATCGCACGGATAGAAATATCCAACCATGAATATATTATGGAGAGTGGGTAAATGCGATACCGCTGAAACGAAATGCACAGAACTCGAAGACCAGTCCGTCTGAGGGTCGAACAAATGTACGGACAAGATGAAAAATGTTTAAATGATTGAAAACAATTTTTAGGTTTTGCCACTCAAAGAGATTGAGTTCTCGTAACTATTGAGTACATTGCAGTGCAGGTCGTACATAAAAACATTGTTTTTCTTTTCCAACGCGGCCGATCTGAGTATATACATCCACCGAACAAGGCCCTTTCTGCTAATTTCCACATATCTAATCTATTATCACATAACAGCTATTGTATACACGCGCACACACACACCTTACATATGCGGTGTACCCGGTACTTACACATTGCTATACGTATAATATTATGTCAATCGAGCCATAATCATAATAATATTGTGGTATACAGCGCACGTGTTATGTAGATTATGTGTGCGTAGTACCTTTTCGTATTTTTCAATGTCTTCTCGCGTAAAAATAATAAACGCCGTATAATATTATTACTATGTTCGGTACTGTGTAGTAACATTGACAATATAGAGTATATTATACTGCAGTATATAGACGAACAAAGATTCGCAATAAATGGTAACTACCACCAAATACAAATTTTAGATCCTGAACAGAGCGATGAATGTATTGATTGATTTTATGACGATGTGTGTTTTTTTTCTTATTGTAACTCTATATGCACTGGTTATAGTCGAAAAAATTTGTTGATTTTCAACTTTGACGCGTTTTCTTAGCCCGACAGTGATTCCGATGGGATACTTTTGGGAGGCAAAATTAAAACTGCCAGCGTGTAAACTCACCAAAATAATCGGAAAATCAAAAAAAGACACGGAAAAACGGGAATTTTTAAGCTTATTACTACGTGGTTTTCGATACAATGGTTTTTCTTATTTTGATAAAAAATTCAAAAAACAATAAACTATACCGCAAAATGTTTATATTATAATATTCTATACATGCGGTATAATGTTCAAAATATTTTGACACTTTCTGATTTATTTATAGACAGTCGACATTTTCGATTTTTTAACGAATAATGATTTTAGTTTTTTTTTTTTGTTGTAAGTACTACCTACATAATTTAAAAATATTTTTCGTGGGGATTTGAAACTGCCACGTATATTATTATACTTTTTATATTCAATGACATGGCATATAAATATATCATAGACTGACAGACTGTCTTCTCTCAGAATGATTTATCATTGAATTCGAATTTAACACATGTATTATGAAGTGACCTACTCTATGAAGAAGTACATCTACTGTTGTATAGCTGCAGAGCCGCGGTTACCTATATTCCCACTTTTTTGAATCCATATTAATTACCGTAGATGTAATTAATATAACTATTAACTATTGAGTATAATTTAATGATAATTTCGAGTTTATGTAAATTTTAAATACCATCAACTTTTTTATTATAAATAGAAGACCTCCACTCGATTGGCCGCTATTAGTGTGTTAAATATGTGTTTTTAGTTAATCATTTGTATAATAAATTGTTAAATTTTAGAAACACGAGAGAGCGTGATTTTTGGTGCTGACCGTGCCAACTGCCAGCCTACTTACAAATAATAGTATTTCGTTGTATAATATTTGAGTAGACACTTTTGTGTTATTTAAGTACTCTGGCTGAATATATTACCCCTATATTATGTCGGATGACGTATTTTAAAAATCGACGTTACAAATAATTATTTAAAATTAAAAATATCGTGCGTCTGGTGTCGATAACATTTAACGACGGACAATCTACGGTCAACTTTATGCCTACGTTTTTTCATTATTTTTTTTTTAGCCATGAACGTACGTTGCCCACCCCCGAAACGTGATGGATGCGTTTACACGTTATTGTACGAGTATATGTTGTACAGATACTCTCGTATACGCATTTCATTCGGCCGACCGCGACCGCGACGGCATGGCGCTGTGAAATTTCAAAAACGTATACCTACGCAGCAGCAGCTGTAGACTGTTACGCATTGATTTTGGACCACAATATATCTGTATATTTTAAAATCAACGATAGTAGTAGTAGTGGTAGTAGTAGTAGTAGTAGTAGTGGTAGTAGTATAGTCTGTACAGTATATATCATAAACGCCCGTACAACGCTGCTGCAGCAGCTTTGCAGCGGCACGCGATTCGATAACGTGTATTTTCTTTCGTAATAATAATAATAATAATATATTACATTATATTATTTATATACTACGATGCACCAATGAAATATTCAATCGTCGAGAGGATTGTGAAATACAGTGAGACCGAACAGTCGTCTTCCGATCGGTTGCCGCCGCCGTCGACAGCTAACAGTGTGCTAACACACCATGCAGTTGCGTGGTATACATATAATAATAATAATAATAATAATAATAATAGTATAATGTATAGGTGTTAGACGTATGGTATATATATGTATATATGTATGTATGTATGTTGCATTTTACAGATCAGTTTTCTTCCGCTCGTGTTCTCGATCTGTGTGTTATTATCCATAGAATTATATTTAAAAATATACATCGCTCGGTCATTAGGGTCGACTATTTATACGGTCTGACTAGACTTTGATCGGTTTATTATTAACGACTCTGACGAAATGTTTTTTTCCCTCGTTTTCGTGAGCGCGTTATGCCCACCGTAATAATGTGTATAATGGTAACGCGGAGAAAGCGGTTGGCAGCCATACCCGTTTTTCTCCAACGCCGATCAACGGAAAATACAGCGGTTTTGCCGATCGCGTGTTATGTCGGGTTTCCAATACCGTGTACTGTTCAGTCGTTGAATACACAATATAATGTTATAGTTCCACTTTTAGGCGTAACGTGTTACCAAAACGTTATTTATTTGTTACCTACCCACTACCTAGGTATTACTGTGCTAGGCATTTTGTTTTTTCCCGAGCAGTTGAGAGCAGCGGTGACTGCAATCGAAAAAACAAAATATAACACAATATATTATTTTCAGTTCGGTTTCGATTAAGCGGTTCGTTTTTTTAGCCCGATTTTGCTCATTTTTCTGTACGCTTGTGAGTTGTCACTCGGGATACGGGTTACCGTATTTCAGGCCAAGTTGTGACGTATTACTCTGTCACCGTATTCCCCGTGTAAGCCATGTGCGGGATAAGACGTTACCACATTATATCAAACAGTTTGAAACATTCAACTACTTGGCCATACTATTAGCCAATAGTTATTAAATGTGGTTTTTAATGACTAGGTAGTGTAAGTACTAATATTTTGTTACTTGGCAAATAACAAGGCAATTCTGAATTTCTGAACATGAACCCACACGGTCTACGCGAAACATATGCGGTGATAGGTTAATAGTACCAACAGTACCCAATGGCGCCTAGGTATACCTACTTTATAATATCAAATTAATTTCGATTTCGTACGACCGCTTAAGTAGCACACTAGCATAATATCACTTTACATCAATTTCAAGACTCAAGCCATACTTCACCCACCATATGGTGACAATATTATATTGTGTGAAAATTGAAACACAACCTTAACGTAAAAACAAATGGTAAAATTCATCGTCAATGAAATCATTTACCCGTAATATTAAGTTATTAATAAATAAATTATTATGATATAAATATGACACGTAATTATTACCTAAATACATATTGGAAATACGAACCATCAAAACGCGGTCGGAGGATAATAAACAATTCAACCTAATAATTTAATTACAATTATTTTGTTAAAATAAGAAATTATTTAAATATTTGTCAGTTATTTTAGTGTAGAATATGTTATTATTATAAAAATATTTCAAAATTTCTGATAATATTATTATATGTTATTAATACTAGTTTGATGTGCCGAAGGTTAGAATGTGCATTCATCGGCTACTACGAGAGTATTTACCTTATATAAGGCCTACAATTTTATTCGGACAGGTCAAATGATAAAATATGAAAAATAATTCTAATTACAAAATAAGTTTTTTATTTAAATTTCAAATTGTATTAAGTCAGTGTGGTATCTAGACAGTATAATTGACCAGGGCCACGGAATGTCTGGACTGACCAGTAATTTCGCCCACGAATAAAGAGTTAGCGACATAGTATAATATGCGATTTATAATAAATTTTAGTATCTATCCCTCGAGGTAGATATTGGACGATTTCGTATGTCAATTCGATACCGCGATGATTCGTCGCTTAAAATTAAAGCTTGTCGATGATGTGAAATCTCTGAGCGCGATTCACTACGTATATACATATAATATGTATTGCGTTATGTGTACTTTCATTGCAAATTGTATTTCTACCAAAAGCTCCCCCGGGACTCTCGTATAATCGTATATAATACGGTATTACATGAATATATGTTTTCGATTTATTTCACTCCGAAAGTTCACACGGGACTTTCGTATTGCACAAATAATTTGGATTTATAAATAAGGTTAGTGTTTACTGTTTGCACTGCACGACTATAATACACGCCCGACATGCCCGACTATTTGATTTTCACGGCGATGATCGGTTTCGGGCAAAATAATTATTTACTTTTTATCGGTATAATATTATTGAATAACACCGTTTCATAACTCAGCAAATAGAGAACCTTCCGTAAATGTTTGACAAAAATCCATTTGGATTTGGGAACCAGAAGAAAACGATTGTTGGTTTTAACTTTTAACAATCATTCTATATATAGCTATGTTTGTAATCAATGTTTTACTTAGTTATTTTGTACATACAACTATAACAAACAGTACAAACAACGCAGTGCAAACATTACAGTGACTCAGAGTTTGAAACTTACATTTCTATATTAGATAGGTATACCTCCTACAGGCTACCGCCTAGCTATACCATTCGAAACGTATTATTCAATTAATTTCAAAATGTTTAATTCAAAATCACTATGGATAATATTATACTGTTTTCAATAGATAAGTAGGTACCATTTATGCGTTTAAATCAGACATTATTTGATGAATATATTTGAATAATAATTAATTACCTGAAATACATTAACGGTACATCTACAAAATCATTTACAATATTTAGTGTGTACAATAGATAACCAAAATTTCAAAACGTAAACTATTGTAAATTTATTAAAATAAAAACCGAAAAATATATTTTTTTAACAAATTACATTTTCACCGAATAGTTAATATTTATAAACATATTTTCCAATTATGTATGTTACATTTGGAGGAATGTATTCAATAATTTTCGTCGGAAAGGAGATTTTTTTAACTTCTTCTAAAATAATATTGGACGTTATTTATGGTTCCGAGGTGCGTAGTTAATACATGGATTTATTTTCAATAATATAATAAATCGTGAGCAATAATAAATTGTACTATAATTTAGGCAACACTAGTATGCTTCTAAGTGAGTTTGACACCATAATTGTTTTCGATATTTTTTTTTCTTGTAAACGACAAATCAAATATTTTTCAGTCTTTGTCAAACCGCGTTCTAAGTGCACTCGTTCGCACCTCGTAGACATAAACGCGATCCGAATGGCGATCGCGGGAGAGGGGTGAAATTGGATTGTAGAGATAAAAAAAAGTTAGAAAGAAGAAAAAAAAATAAAAGCACTTATTGTCACTTTGAATACCGCTGCAGGATCGTCGCGCACGTGTATATTTCTATCGATGCCATTATGCTAAACTGACAAACATTTCTTCACAGCTCGATCAGCTTTCGTCCTCCACCCTCTAGCGATTATTTCGTACAAAGTGCTTACTATTATTTTTGGTGGATCCGTTTATAGTTGTATTTACATATCTACATGTCATAGGCAGTTATAGAATAATAGGTCGACTGACACATATTTTATCCAAATAGCTCTGAGCCCTCAAGCCTAACAAATAGTAAAAATGTAAAAATATCACAGTGAAAAAACAAAATACAATGTAAACTACATTATTAATTTTTCGCTTGAACATTTGTAAATATCATACACATTATATGCGTAAACATATTATGATAATACACTAATAATCAACGTTATTTAATATAATATATTTATACTGCAATTTCAATAATAAAAAAAATACAGCTTGTTAATTGGTATTATACGTATATTATCATCCCATTTTTTTTTTTTGATTTTTATTTATATTTTGTGGAAAAGTAATAATTACCTAATAGTCATATTATTATCCAGGTACTATAATGATTTGGGGGCCCGTGCATTAATAATTGTTTTAATGCACGCATGGATACGATGAACATTTTGTCTTGCAATTACAAGTATTTGAAATAAACGAAAACAATTAATATAACAATAATTAATGTCATTCAAACGTTTCAATACAACAATATGGTCCATGCAGTGACTGTATAACGTAAAAATTCCGGGATAAATAATAATACATATTTGAGTGAACACAATAGTCACTGCACACATACATACACACGTTCATACATACATAGAAGTAAGTATAAGTTTGTTGTATATATATGTGCATACGGAGGAGGCCTTCCGTAAGCGCGTAATGAGCGTTTGGTGTTTATACGAAGTGAGAGCCCATGCGCTGCCGCCGACGACCGGTGGCGGCAACGCGATGATTAAAAACAGAACGTTGAGAATTTTTTTTCCTCTCGTCCTCCGCGCGGACCGAAATATCTGTTCTTCCTGTTTACTCATCACCTCCATAAAAAAAAAGGATTTATTGCCAGTGAACGTACGTATACATATATGTGTGTATGTATTATATTTACGGGCGTTCGACAGCTCGTCGTCGAAGGGATTTCCCTTGTGATTTTTATTGCGCGACCGTCATCGTCTTCGTCACCCGATAAAACTCAACAGGGGTAGTATATATAGTAGTTCTGGTTACTTTCGGTCGCGGCCCGACCCCCGCGTAAATTATTTTTCATTTTTACAACCTCCCCGTATGTATATTATACCAGACTGTGAAATATCCGTCCAGTATTTTCCTCGGCCTCACCTCCCGCCCGCACGTTCCGTATCGGTTTTCGGTACAAGACAAAAAAATAAACACCGTCAAAATCACGACTGCAGCTATACGGTAGACGTCGGTCGATTTTATATCGTCGTTTAGGTTTTTTTTCCTTACACATAATATATAGTTATTACAGCATCTATACGCGTTCGCGCATCATAATATACAATGCTCGTGATTTTATTATAGACGCGGACGACTACGGAAAAGATTTTTATAAATAATAATATTACACTACGCTAGCCATTTTATATGTATGTGTATGTATATAATGTATATATAGTATAATACACGTGTGGTTCGAGGTCGGACGATCCGCGCCATAAAAGTTTACGACGCGTCCGTCGTGGTTGTCATAGAAACTATTTATTATATTATATATACGTCTCTATAGTCTTTACTCATTACATTTATACAATTTTACTAAGACCTGGTTATAGTGAGATGCACCGTGCACTGCATCGATGCGAACACCAGGAGCAAGCCACGCATAAAAGCTCACTGGAACGGAATCGGCTCGAATCAAATTAACTAACGAGATCAGAAATTCTAAACTCACTCACGTGAGAAACACTAAAAAAAAACATATTTTATGCAGTGACTGTCAATAAGGAGGTGATGGGGGGGGGGGTTAATGAGGGGGATAGATTTTCCCACACGACCTTTTTTTCTATGTTTAAGATTTGATGACCATAAAATTATATTTTTAATAAATAGTGCATGTTAAAATATTAGCAATATCCCCAGCCCACGAAAAAATCAGTTGACCACCACTGCATATACATATCTTAGGTATGCTTACCATAACATAAATATAAGTATAGCATCGTCATCCTCGGGACTCGGGAATCGGGATCTACATTTCTCCAAAACGAGATTCTTTTTTACGCACCTGATCAACTTTTGTAATACCTATTGGCTATTTATACATCGCTCCTTATAAGAAAGTAGATCGTATAGGGATCTATACTATTGAATATCGACAAAAATAAAGAAAATGTATTATTACTATATTATATTATTATTATATTAATAGGTGTTATACTTTATTAGAATCGCTGAATTCAATTGGTTTATCGTGGATTTAGGGCAATACATTTTGCTCCTTACTGGCCCTCTCCTGAAAAACGACTTATATGCGAATAATTATTGGTCTCCGTCATAATTGTATTATTTAACACAGAAGAATGTTTGGAATAGTTAGATCATGTGTGGTGAATATACATATATTTCAAAATAGTTTGTTAAATACAATTTGAAGGTTGTCTAATTCATAAATTATAATTAAAAACCTATCAAAATTCGTATCTTATCGTATTCTTTTTTTAAATGCGCCCTCAATGGATGATACACAGCAGTCTTTGTTAGTGATACTAAGTGATAATTCAATTTCAGTTTTTTTTTTTAAATGTATTATTTTGATCCAAAAAAAAACTTCAATAAAATGTGTCACATAGAAAAAAAAATTGGCCGAGGACCATTAACTGTCAGCGTACTGTGTATTACGTTTTTCGGTAAGACTGGCACTGCGGAGAATTCACATAGGAAAGGATTCATCTTAAGCCATAAAAAATATCACTAAGTTAGTCGGGAGTGTCTTGCTCCAAAAATGTGTACTCTCATTGTTAATTTATTTTTTAGATTATGGGGTTTTTCCCATCAAAAGAGAGTTTTTGATTGTATTTACTATAATAGTTTGGTGTTTTGTTGTTTCCATTTATTTTGTGTCAATTCTGTTCCTTGTTAGCTTTATATCTAATGCTCATAATATTTTCGTATATTTCGTTCTAGAATTGGTACGTTTGGGTTGGATATAGGTTTCTATTCTATTTGGTTCTCAATTTCGTTGACTTCCATACAACTGATGGTAAAACTGTCGACCGACATGTTATTTCTTTAATTTTAATTTTTCTTGTTTCTTCGAGCTTCTCTTGAATGAGCATTACCTGCACGATTTAATTGTATTTGATTCTATTTTAATTCTATTTATTCCTATATTAAACAATAACCCTCAGCCGCTCATACATAATAACGCCATGATGTTATTTGTTGAATTGAATAAAATTTAATTTATAAATTCCATCGTAATAAAGTAGGTGTAAACTAATAATTTGCTCACCTCAAAGTTACAGGGTCGTTTTGCGGAATCTACTGCAGTATGTACCCTAGTACATTTAAATTTAGTTCAAGGCCTCCCCCAAGTTCTGCAACTTTGTAAGTACCACAATTATCTAGATATTCCTTAACGATAACACTGATCACGAATGCTGTTTACTCTTACGTATTGCACTGTCGTTATACATACACCACAAGAGTATAGTTGATCTCGTCACAAATCAGAATTTTCATCGATTTTAGAGTAAAACTGTACTCATTTAACTATACTATATGTACAATAATGTAATTAATAATTGTTTTAGGGACTGCGGCTGTTTCAATACATCGTGAGTCATGATATTTTCACGCCTGTCATCGATGAAACGTTAAGTAGATCGACACAAGTGTAGTCGGCGTCACATCATAGCTTCAGAGATTTTCACTTCCGGACTTCCGGCATTTTGTCATTAACTGAACCGCCTGTCGGTTTTCGTCCGTGTCCTAACAATGGTTTATATAGGTTTTGCCTATTATAGAACTAACCGGCGGATCGACATTAACTTAACTCGGTCTGTGTAACGTACCTTTGTACTAAACAATGTACGATTACTGCAATATTAGTGTTAACAACGATTTTCGTTATCCAGTCAACGCATCGGTTAAAGTAGCTTAAGTAAATGCATGGAAATCGAATGTGTATTGACTTAAGTATGCCGATCAAATGCTGTCGTCTTGTACCATTCCACGTACAAATAAGCCTATATTTTTTCGTATTTTCGTTACTATAAATGACGTTGCGCGTAGATGACGTTTGTTTCTTTTAAATTTAATTTTTATTTCATACCTACTTGCGATACCATTGTAATTATTGACTATGCCTACAGGATTTATTTAAGATTTTTAATTTAATGTTTAATAAGGTTTCAAGTTAACAGATTTCTAATATATAGTGAACCCTGCAGTATTATATTATATCCATGGGCAACAATAATAAACTATGCTGATCATGTATTCGAGCTTTTATGGTAATTATTTATGCATAAATACATAAAATTATAACGTTGTAATAATATACACGATTGCTCTGTATTGTGAAATTCATTAAAGCAATACATTTTTTTATAACTTTGCAAGTCGTTTTCGAACAAATTAAAATTTTACAAATAAAGATCTTGTAAAAAGTATAACTAGTTAAATATAAACATTAAACACCCGTTTTTAATTTCCCATCGTGGTATATATTATTATGTAATTTGGAAAACCTTTATAGGTATCCGTGTAATTATATGATGTAATGTGTACACAATGTTTAATTAATATAATATGTTATGGAAAATCTATTTTACCCAGTGACAATGTTATAATATTATTATTAGGTACTTCTTGTACTAACCAGTAATCATAATTCGATATCAAAAATATAATAACATTGATTGTATGTTTGTGCACCGCAGTCAAAATGTCGAAATCAAACAGAAATTCCAAAGAAAAACACTCGTACAATAAACAGTTTTACGCTTGACAGGTTTAATGGACTCTAAATTATTAATTAATAATGTATATAGCTTATGTATAGTTGGTAAAATATCGTTTTAGCCAACCAAGACGAATACTTTTATTATGCCAAGTCCTTTTAAGTTTTAACTAATTACTCAAACCCTTAAAATCCGAGGGTAGAAATAATTCTTACATTTTTTTATTTAAACATAATATTGTAGCTATTGGAGGTTAATAAAATATAAATAATGTATTAACAACACAATTAGCGAGAAATATATTAAAAGTAGCAATAATAAATAAATAAATAACGTCTATCGTATTATAATCTAAATTCAATATTATTAAGTCATAATTCATACATTTAGCTTCTCACGGAGTATTTGAAAAACTAGTAAAACCTAACAAATTGTTGCAGTTAGTGAGAAAACGGCGAAATTCCTCTAGTGAAATTACGAAAAAATATGATGTTAGTACGTAAAGTATCTATGGTTATTAGTTATTAGTTTATTACTTATTAACAAGAAAATATTCTGATATTGTCTAGTTCCTGGTACGTCGTACGCGTACCTACATATTAAAGTAAATATAATATTATTAATTACAACATCACCGGAAGTAAGTTCAAGCAAGCAACGATTAAATAGTTATATTCACTCAGTGGACCTCAATAATATTGTATTATAATTAATTTTAGCGTTTTATATATTATTATCTAATTACGTACATCAATTACTATAGTAGCTACCATATATTATATTTTTTTTTGTTCTTTTTCTTTAATAACTTATCATGTATTTGTGATTAATTATTAATTATACATGCTCTAGATTTAAACTATCACCATTCATCATCCCCTACCACTAACTATAAACTTATTGGGAAGGTGTTCATTGCAGTTGATCGTAATATCGTGATAATATCATATTATGTTCGTTGTTATCTTAAAAAAATAAATAAGCGCCTTTCGGTTTGAACGCGAAACGAAAACGGTCTTTTGCGGTCTGAAAACTGTGTAAAAAGAGCTCATCGTCTCTAATACAATCCCCGCCATGAATATCGCTCGGCGCAAAAAACTTATAAACATTTTTCTTATACATTCGCATACAATCTTGACGGTGCAATAGCGGAGTAGTTGGCACGTCGAGCCGAACGTGGGTGGGCAGGACAGGCGATGGTGTTGTACGTGTGTTGCACTCACGCGGTATTATTCTATACATTATTATTGACCATGTAATAATATAGGTACACAGGTAATAAAAAAAAACGGTGCAAAAGTCGCGTTGGCTTCGAAACGATTGCTGCACGGTGTGTGCATTTCGTTAAAATGTGTGTTCTAAAAAAAGGATACGGCGAAAAAGGCTTCGCAGCGATGACGTCAATCCTCGTCCGTCCTGTGGATGCCATGGAAACGGCGAGTCGCCTGTGACGTCAACCACGGCAGGTCGGCACACTCGGAAGCGCGTTTGGTCGCATAAACTTGCCCCCGTAAAAGGTAACAATCGAAACGACGTTTTTATTACCCAAGTATAATAATAATATTATTGTTATGCCGTCGGTCACACGACTCGAAGTGATGACATTATCATTGTTGTCGTCGTTGTCGTTGTCGTTGCAATCACAATGAATAATATCCAACCAACCGTGAGTTGTGTACAATATTGTTCACTGTATCTGCAGGCAAGGCCGTAGCCAGGGGGGGTTTTAGGGTTCAGACCCCACCCGAAATTTTTTTTAAAAATAATATTGAATAGTTTTAAATGCCTATTATATTTGATACGTGTCACTGTGATAACAACACATAAAAAAATAAAACGGTTTAATGGTATATTTCTTAATGTACTTTTGTAAAACCTAATGTATAGCTCACATAGTGCCTAGTGCCTACAGTATCTAATCTTAATTAAGATTAACCCCCCCCCCCCCCCCCCGAAATATTTTTCTGGCTACGGCCTTGTCTGCAGGTATGCACAGTATTGAAATATTTTGTTTTTTACCGACATCGTGGTAAAGCGTATTTTGTAGACATATATTTTTATTTCACCCCAAACTTCGGTGAGAGGTGGTGGTCTTGGAATATGACATAAATTATAAGGGTAAAACTTGGAGCGCCTAATAATATTCAAAACATACATAATAATATATATTATAATAAAGGTTCACCGCTTCGAAGAAAACGTTATAATTATTATAATCACCGCCGTCGTAGTGTTCTCTGAAATTCGAGACTAATCTAGGTAAACAGTTTGGAAATAAGGCCACAGTGAAACAAAACAAAGCAATTAGTTTATCGAAAAATAATTTCCCCTTTACGTTTTTAAATATTATATTATCAGTTCTATAATAATAATTGAGTCGAATAAAATTTTAAATTACAGATTTTTTTGGGGGACCAAAAATCAAAATGCCACCTGTATAATGAATGAAAAACACTAAACAATTTAAAAATCCAGTTAAATATTCTCTTTCTAAGCCAGCTAAAGTACAAACTGAAAGGTATTATGCTTATACAGTATAATATAATCTTAGTATCGCACATTTATCTCCAATATTTGAGCCTTATATATAGTCAAACCTTGTCTTAATTTCCAAGCCCGAGGTTCATTTCATTTTTATATTTTCACGACGGTTAAATAATACTCCGATAGTCGGATATCATTATTTCAATACAAAAAAGTGCCTATTTAGTATTTTATACTTTTGGGATACGTCTTATTTTATATAAGCTATAGATTAGCTATAGTATTTTACTTATTTCAATTTAACTCTGTTGATTCATTTTTCTATTTTAAATAGTTTTTTAACCCACTATACGCAACACGAATATAATATTATGTGTACCTACTCGAATTTCATGATATAATTTAATAATTGAAATGTTATTTGAACGTTAGTACAACTAACTATACAATATGTTTAGTTCCTTTTTTTTATAGATTACAAAAAATCAAATAAGGATTGTAGACGAGAATTTTTATGCAAAACCAGTATTTAAAAAAAATATATTTGAGCTATTTATTGGCATGAGAAATTTCGATTTTTTTTAGGTTTTTTTAATTATCGTATAAAAATATTTTTTGCTTGTTCAATAAACTTGAAAATTGAATACAATGTCTCATTAGTTGTTCTTAATGTAATTTAAATAAGACTTGATCGTAATTTCACAGTATATTAATTTTATGAGCATAAAATGAAGTTTTGCAAATTATTTTGAGTTCAAATTTCATAAAAATGTTTCTTTTTATACCTAAGATTTTAAAATTTAGTACAAGATTCCTCATAACTCATAAGTTTGTCGACTTTTAACAAAAACAAATTTTACAGGATAAAATAAATAAAATAAACTTTTATAATCGTGTAAAGTTCAGATTTGAACGAAATTAAATATTTATTATCCGTTTCATAAAATGTTTTGATAGTCGATACGTCATAACTCATAATAAACGTATTTTCTAGGGTTATATATTTAGTCTATCCTTCCTATCAAGGCCGTAGCCAGGTGGGGGGAGGGTCCAGCCGGTCATACGGCAGAATATTATTATTTACAGGTATATTATATACCTATTACGTATACCTTTATTGTGTACATGCTTACATAATATTTACATGTCGGACATATGACATGCCTCTGCTTAAATCGTGGCCGTGACTGAGTTACGGTGGTCTGCTTAATGTTGAGGAAATAAGTTTTTTTTACACTTCAGTTGGCAGAAGTGTAAAAAAACCTATTGCTTCAACAGCGCGCAGACCGCCCGTATGTCATTCACGGCCAGAGATTTAAACAGAGACGTGACAAATATAACTTGAAGGTAGGTAGTAGGTACACCATAAATTATAAAACGACGTTTTGATTCGGGCGGCGCCAAGCAGTACATTTGAGGCAGGATGCGCCGTTGCCAAACGGTCGGCGGGAAACCGAAAAACACAAGGGCCCACAAAGATTTGCCACGACGCCGGACAAAACAAACAGAGCGACGTCGTTGGGGCCGGTAGCGATACCCCAGCCACGCGAATTAAATGAGTTTAGGCGCGGCGTACGGCTCGACAAGCTTGACACACAACACACGCGGCGGGTAGATGGCCACGTCGCGAAGCATTATAATTATCGACGATACGTCCCGATAAACAAGCGTGTGCAGAGCGCATCTTTAAACGGGGTTACATGTACAAAACACGGCAAAGAGCCGACAGAGGCGTTGCGGGGTCGGGACTCGCGAAATACATGTATGGTCGCACGGTGCAATCACCGCGAGGTCGAAAAAACGCGGGGCGGGTGAACTCGCATAACAGCTATTCCCCGGCGGAATGTCGGCCAACAAAGGGATTGCGATAAGGGCAGTGTGGATACATCACGTCTTGACGGGTCGACCGGCCGTGCACGGAGCTGTTGCTGGGCGAACTGGTTGGCCGTTGGCCAGTGGCCGCAGGACGCCGATTTGACCCGGGGGGAGGGGAACACGTTAAAAACCATACGATATTATGGGCTATATTATGACGATTAAAGTTACCTTTAATCGCGGCGTATATAGTGGCACAGCAAAACATTAGCCTGACAAACTTTTCGTACGGTTCCAAAATGTCGTCTAGGGACTTGCCATGCTGACTACCGTCTGCTCCGTTGTTGCATATTCACTGTAACCGTCGCCGGATCCCAGAAGCTGGCAGTCTCGTGGATCGCCCGGTTTCGTCGAGCCATCTATAGACTCGACCACACTCTGCAAAATCCACTGCACTAAACTGCAGTACAGCCGTGTTCGGCAGTGAAATCGCTCGACTACACGGCCGCGAACACGCGGCGTCACGACTTTCCGACGTGGGCCGAACCTCTGGCGAAGCCGACGACGACAAGGGCGGCAGGTGTCATAACTGCTGCGTAGAAGCAAAACGCCGGACTCGTTTGGCTCGCCACTTCCGTCGGGTTTGGGTCTGCAAGCGGTTTGTCAGCCACGACTGAAGGATTCGTTGTCGGCGAGTCAGAGGACCTTGCTGCGCCCGACTCCTCGGAGATTGCGGAAGCTGCCTGCAGCACTGCCGAATTGGGCATGCATAGGCGTAATCTGGGGTAAAATCTTGGGGGGGCAGTTTATGGTCCAACTAAAATTATATAAGGTAGGTTGGAAGATGGTGGCTTTTCTTCTCCCAATAAATAAATAAATAAATAAATAAATCAGTAAGTATTATATTTATTAGTTACTAGTTAGTAATAGACAACGTTAAAATATTATAAATGAATAAACAACAAATAGTCAACAATATAATTTAGTAATTTTATTTCAATACAAGCCGTCGACCACGAATTGGTGCACCTTCGTCAAATTCATTTATTACTTGATCAAAATCAACTTCTCTATCTCTTTCAATGTAGAGAGTAGCGATACTACTCAGTCTTGTTTGGCCCATAGTAAGCCGTAGATATGTTTTTAGTTTCTTCAACGAAGAGAAACTTCTTTCATTTGAAGCTGTGTTTGTAGGTATTGACAAAAATATAGTTAAACATTTGCTATAATTTTCAAATCCAACTTTCAAATTATTTTTCTTAAAAAAATCTATTCTATTTTCCAATGAATCTTTTATTTCACTCTTTTTTAACATTTTATTTAAAATAGACAGCTCTCCTTTTAATTCTACTTCGGTTAAACTGTATGTTGTACATACTTTTTTATGAAACTAAATCCTGCAATGCGCCGCAAATCTTGGAACCCTCGGGACCGCGATTCGTCAAAGTTTTCGACCGATTTGTCCTGAGATCGGCGAATGCCCGGAGGCCGGAGCATGGCTTCGGTCGAGGACGGCACCTCTATACCGGGGGCGCGTCGCCGGCAGAAGTCATTTGCACTTCCACATTTGCAGGCATTGAACTAACTGTCGAGCGCTGATCCGCAACACCGCGATTCACCTTCGATTTTGAAGGATTCGACATGAGATCAACGAACGCCTTGTGCACCAGTTCGGTCGCTGAATTGGTAAATTCATCGCAAATGATAAGATACGATTACATAGAACAAGATATTTCAGTCAATTAAATTACAAACGAAAAGTTAGTTGTAACTTATGACTTGTATATAGACTGCAAATATAATTCGTCAGAAGTGTCCTTTGCAACAAGCAGATACGATATGATTACAAGATGCAAACTGCAGTGTCAAACATTTATTAGCGAGAAGATGTTTATTATAGTTTTTGTATATCAGATACAAATATTAGCTTATTGATTATCATTTATAAAATATTAATTGTAATCTTAATTTAAATTGTTTCGAGACAAATCGATATGTCAATTATATGTCATACCCTCAAAAATAAAATTCTCTATATTTTTTTTTAATAATTTTTACTTTTTACTCTAAGATAACCCTAAAGGCTAAAACGTAAAACAAATATTATACAAATATAATTTATGTTATTAAAAAAATAAGTTGTTTAAGTTGCGCGTGGGCCAGAGAGAAAACAAACGGTCGGCTGACATTCTCTTGATGGCGAATCTTGATATGAAGTTTGAATGTTATGTTACTAAATTATTAAACAATATTAACAATAAACATTCTAGGAAAAAAGGAACCTAATTACATGGCGCTCCTTCAAAAATAGTAAGCTTAGTAATGCCCATAAAGGCATAAAATGCAAATTACATGAAAGTACAATCAAAAATTCAAAACATATTAAATTGGTTTTTTACCGTGGACTTTTTTTTAATTTCACCATTTTCACCATTCGAGCACTGAGTTTGTTCAAGTTTATCGTCTCATGAAAAATGCACCAATTATCACATAAATAATGTATCTTTTTGTATCATCTATGCTACTTAAAATTTTTAATTTGGTGTCAAATAAATATTATTATTATAATCACTATAGGTAGGTAGATTAATATGGTCTTACTGTTGTAGAATATTATAAATGACAATTCACTAGTGTTATGTCATAAATTAAATACCGGATTAAAGCCGGATTCGCAGCCACGTCGTGTCGTGCGAGGGTGTGGTAACTATCTGGTTATAACTGGTAACCAATATGGTTTCAATGTTGAGCTGTATTCAATCCTTGGTAGTTGGTAGGTATACTCGGTTGCAATTTGGTTATTAAATGATACCAAAAAAGTAATTCCCAATCACAATATACGATTTGATCGGCACGACACGAAACACGACGTAGCTGTGAATTCGGCTTAAGGGTTTATTTGTACAGAATAATTAAGAATAATTAATATAGATACCTAAACCTAATAACTAAAATAATACACCATATACCCAAGTAAATGTAGGCACAGCTCCTTATTACATGAAAATGTTCACACGTGAGTCAGGAGTCTATGCAAACAGTGTACATATTATGGTGACTGTTTAGTTTCTAGCACGATTTAAGATAGTACTACTATCTTAAATCGTGGTTTCTAGTTACTGGACTATAGTAGATGGTGTACCTACCTACATATATTATTTTAAATGATTACTGATCGGTAAATATTGAATGACTGAAACCATTTATGGTTATTTTTAGAAATGTACGATTCTTTCAGCATTGCATGTCAAATATTATTAGTTCAGCAATAGTGAATAGTGGATTTTAAATTGTAATGTCTGACGCAAAGTAAAATGTACTTAAGTAACAAGCTTTTCAAATGATTGGTAGGTAGGCAGTAGGTACACATACTCAATAACATAAGGAAAAATACAAAGAATCAAAAATGATTTATCAATAATTATCAGTTATCACAAAATATATTATAATATTACCACTTAGGTATCTGCTTTTAGGTATGGCCACTAATAACTGATAACCGGGTTGTTACCAGGTATTACTTAATACTTTAAGTGAGTAAGTAGGTAAATGCATGTACAATTACAGGGTAAGGCTGAGAAAAACGCAGCAAGTATTGTTGAAGATACAGCATTTTTAAATTCGGCCGTTAATTGGGGCGTTATGACTTAGTAACCTGGCCCGGTATTGCCACCAACATTTTTTGAAAGAATTTATAAACATAAATATGCTTTCAAGTATAATATTGTATTAAATAATTCTATATAATATAATTTATAATTAATTATATTGTATCAGCAATTGTTTTTTATGGCATTCTCCTTATAAACCAAGTCCATCAATTAATAGCTCATACCAGCTGTAATGCTGTATAATATCATGTACATCTAAAATAATTAGCAATAGTTTTTTTATTGCAAAATTGACATGGTTTTTCTTTTTTAAAATAATAATTTACGCTGTTTATAATTTGTATATAGGTATTAATGTATTATATTTATTATACAATTATAATAGGATAAATGCAATGGTTTTTACAAATTAATCAAACATTATTTTTTTAAATTAAACACAAACATGACTTTCACAAAATTAAAATAATGTAAAATACAATATTAGGATCAATATTTTTATTTTTTGAATTAGCCTACTACAATGTTTATGTTCCAACATATTCTAAAGTTCAATTTCAAAAACTATAAAATAGTCTTATCTCTTCTCAAAAAATATTATATGAATACCTACTGAACATTTATAAGTATGCTGAGAATATTTATTAAAATATTTTAAACAAAAAATTATCATTATACAAAACATAAATATATAATATATAGTAAAAGAAAATAACATATTTGTTTAAAATTGACAAAAAACTGTTAAGACTTCCTTAGATCACAAATCATAATGATAATCTAAAAAACACCATAATAAATTATATGAGCATACATTTTTGGAGAAACTAGATGGAGAGAAAGAAATTTTAATTTGTCGGAAATGAAAGAGGCAAGAAGAATTTATAAAATAAATTAATATTGTACAAAAATACTCAATATAGTTATGAAATCTTGAAATTTGATAACTGATTTTAGTTTTGGAATCTTGAAACAAATATACTTTGTTCTACCCATGATTGGAGCAACCATATTATGGTCAAAATATCTCTAAATGGGTCTTATATTTCAAGCGTTGAACCCTTTACCCTCATTAACCCTTCAGAGTGTTAAATTACTTTTGATATACATAATTTGGTGAGCATTTGATATACAATATTGTTGAATTTGATTGAATTTTTATTTTAAAATTAAATACTGTTGAATATATTTTATGAAACTTTATTTTCAAATAAAGAATAAAAATGTTGTCAGAAGTTTATAGTTATGTTTGATAAACTGTCTTTAAAGTTTAGCCCAATTCTTAGTGAAACTAGGATTAAATTAGGTAGTTACTAATGACATAATCTAATAAAAAATTAAGATTTTGTTTGTTATACCTAAAGTTTTCATACTGTTGTTTAAAGCCAATTCATTTTATAATAAACAATTTTATTATAATTAAAATCCAAGTGTGGCTTTCTACCGGCCAGTGTACATCAGAACCTAATCTAACTTAATCTACACACGCTACCGTCAAGGGGCACTTTTCCTGAAAATGACTTTAGTCCAATGGTACTCACAGATATTTTTATAAGTAATTCTATATGTGTTACAATAGGGATTGTAATCAATAGTCATTTTTGCATCGATTGATTTTGTAGATCATGTGTTAAAAGTTATAGATAGATATGGGGTTGTAGTATGCAAGTATTTTAAATTGTACGGAAAACTTAAAATAATTTAAGACTTTACCTGTGGTTTAAGTAAAATATCAACTGTTAAAAGAGTGAAAATAAAATAAAATAATGGTAAATAAAATTGTCTAATTCTGTGCTCTAGTGTTATTTATTTAATACACACCGAGAAAAACAAAAAAAAAAAATATATAAGTTAAGGTGAGACATGATAGATCAAATATAATTGGATACACATTACTAATTCCTAATATAAATATAATGATAGCCTAAAGATTTATTTGTAGGCATAAAGAAATAAGAAAATGGTTGTATAGAGTAGTATGGGCAGAGTTAAAATTGTTTGAGATTTGTGATGAAAATAATATTTTTAATATTTTTTTTCTATACACAAATTCAATTATATAGTTAAAATAAGATTACAATAGAATATAATACACACATAAGAATGAGCCCAGTCTTCTAATGCAAAATAATTTAAATTTCATAAAAACTTAAAAATAATTATGATATTCGGAACACAAAAAAAAAAATGTCTGAAAAAACTTTATTAAATTTTACTATTATGCTGTATCCGTCAGCTCCGAATCGTCATCTATATCACCATCAGCCGGTACATTTGGTGAGTGTACATTGGACAACAAATCTCTCATGGCGTCCAACAAAGAGTTGACACTTTGACGTAAATCACTCCTCATTTCTTCAATTTGCTCACCGACCATTGTTATAACAGGTCGTGCAACAGCTTCAGCCTCAGCTGCTAATTCTTCGTCAACATTACTGAAAGTTAAAGATAACACACAATTTTATAAAATTGTATCTTTAGTAATAGAAACAATGTTTATACATTACCTTTCATCAGAAAGGGCTTGAAACACAGGGTTTAGTGACCGGAAGAACGTAGAGAAAAGTGAATGGTTTTCTACAGCCGTTCTACTGATGCTATCATGAGATGATCTGGAATTGTAAAATGATGTACCATCTGGTGGAGGAAACGGGTCCATAATGAGAATTGGATTTGTCACCGCCTGACAACAAAAAAATAAAGTAGAAAAACACTAAAGATAGTTTATGACTATTTCAATCTTTTTTTTACCAATATTGATATAAGAAATGACAATAATTAAAACTAAGAATTATATATAATATTACTACTATATTTTATTGTTAGTTTTAATAGATTTCTGTATATGTGTATAATATATTAATATAATACCATAGATAATACAATGAATGATATACATCAATGATAATATATAACATTATACATTTTTTCTACAAGTTTCTAATTTCCACACACATAAAGGTTGGTTATGTTATCAACAAAAATATTATATGATATGTATTTTTTTTAATGTTGTTTTCTAATTTATACTTTTGTTTACTATGGTTAATAAATATTTCAATTCAAAATTATTAGACTTGACAACTATAATCAAATTTAGTTTCAAAAACAATTTATAAATTATTTGTTTTAATATCAAATTAATATGATTAATCAATAATGTAATTACATTATAACATTGGATAGTGAAATTTATTTAGACTTTAAAGCATAAGTCAGTTTCTCGCCACATCAAACCAATTGTGTAGCTCGCTTAATACATTTATAATTGACATACAATTATACATAAAGAGAACATTACAGTGCTCGTAATCTCAGTTAATGTAAAACTATTTCTTGAATCATTTCCATTTGTACAATATTGTGTAATGCACTATATTTTACAGTGTTTGGTTTAAAGTTTACTGTAAATTGCAGTTAAAAATTTTTTTTCGTATGACACTATATTTAGGGGAAGGCACGAAGGTTAGGTTAGTCTTCAGCAGAATTTCTAATTGAGCAAACATAGATTTCTGCTATGCCCGGTTGGGGGATGGCGGTCTTGCCGCCTAAACAGTTGCCTGCCCGGAGAGCAAGGCCGGACTTCAAACCTGAGACGGTGTATGTTAGAACATCTTAGTCCGTTCCATTAAAAATGATTGTCATAATCAGTTAAAATATAAATAACGACCTATTGATACAAAAAAAATAAAACTTTATTTTTTTGTGGCTCTTGATAACATTTCTTCAATTTATATAGTTGTTCATAGGAATATGATTGCAGAACTATGATATAAGGGTATCAAATAAGACACATTTTTAGAGCGAAACGTGCCTCATAGAAAAACCCTTCATTAAATTCTCTTTTTATTTGAATCATAAATTTTGATTTTAAAAACTAGCTTTTCAGAACATATAATAACGTCTTTGTATTGTTACACATCTTTGAGTATTTTGTGACATTATTTTAAAGTTAGTAAAATAATCCAATGAAAAACCTAAGGATAAAATTTCTCTTTTAACCAAAAAAAAAAATAGTATCAAAACCAGACTATTTTATTTAGTACAATAGGTTTTTCCTTGTACTTTCATTTTATTCCAACTATTTTTTATCAACTATTGAATTTTCAAATCAAAATCAATTCATTAATCTAAAATTACCTCAGCTGGTGGGGCGATCGTGTCTGACATGTCTGACAATAACAAATGTCTGTGTATATTCAATGGTGGTTTGGCACTGTATAAAGTAGCTCGTAAGTTTTCCATGTTCTTCACTGCCGGGTCCTTAGCGTCTACTCTATCAAGAACAATTTGCACGTTGCGTTCAAGCCATGGTAACAGTTGAACTTCTTTCCATATATGATAACTCCTCGTTACATACATGGATATCAAGTAGGATAATGATTTTGGTTGTCTATAAAACCAAATGTTTATAAATCAATGTATAGTCAAACAACTATAATGTGATATATACATTAAATATATTTTATTTAAGGTGTAACATACGTTTCAGTGGCATAAGTCGTGAAAAAAGAATGTGCATTGACTCGTTTATCAGCCTGGATGGAACATTTTTCTAACAAAGGTATTAGAACTCCAGGAAACATCATTAATGCTTCTTGTAACAATGTATGTGCAGTTTCAACGTCACCTTTTTGCCACTTAGCAACAGCAAGAGAGAACTTGATATTAGGAAGCTGTGTTAGATTTCTTGCGGAATCAAAAGCATTCACAAAATGAATGAACCATGTATATTCTGAAGAACGTAGAGCGTAAAAATCAATACATAGTACTACAGCAAGAGGATCATCCATTGGGGATAGAGATAAAAGAAGTTTGCAGAATTCCAAAGCTGTACGATAACAAGCTCTAAGTCCAACAAATGTTAAATGTCTGTATAAGGTCAGGAACAGTGCTCTAAAATCAACAATAATAAGTAAAAACAATTATAACTTTTATATTGACATATTAAAGACTAATCATACATTTAAACTGAATACTTAAGTAATTAGTTAATATCCATATGTATTTCTGACTCTTCATACTCATAAAATTCACTTTAAAATTAGATTTATTTGGGCAAATGTCTATTTAATAAATAAATTTTTTTTTTTTTTAATGAACCAATAATTTTTAATGGACTAAAAAGTTTACCTGCCACTTTTTTTTATTGGAGAGGAAAATTTTTTATCAAATGACAATTTGAAATTATACTTACTATTATAAGATAATACAACTATTAGTTCCATCAGCTATCTATACGAATAACCATTAAGGGACCCCCCCCCCCACACACATCAGATCTGTTAACTACAATAAAGTAGTCATTTTAACATCATTGGGACCAAAATTCTGTACTTCAGATTTATTGTTCAAGTAAATCAAAATAATATTGCTTAAGGTTCAAATAACAACCTCGATATTATAATGACAATTATAAGTGTGCACATGCCACGTACGCTATCGGCAGGATAGAGTTGAATAGTAACTAAAAGCTAATAAGTATTCACATTTACAACTAAGCAGTTAACTAAAGTTGTCAGTCAACAGATGATTTATAGATTTTCATATCAAACGTCAACAATTATGTCTGTACATTTTATACTTAACACTATTATTATTAGCACTTGATGACTATCACCTATATAATATTGTAAACATGAACACCTAAAAAAAAAGTTCATAACTGAGTCAACTACTATAGTCTACTTTGACTCCCAGTGTGCACACTTATGATGACAATAATGTAACAAAATGGCCAGGTTTTTAAAATTAAAACATATGGATATTTTCAAAAATGCCAGCAGTAATAAACCAATCAATGAAAATCTTAACATACAAAAGGTATACTTTTTTAAATATAATAAAGTACCTGTTTTCATGTAAACGGTAGTCTAAACGACATTTTCCGTTAGACAAACTAAACATTGGATGGAATGAATTTTCCAACGAGTACAATGCCTGTTCAGTGAGTTCAGCTGCAACTGGCAAGTCTTCACTAAGTCGTGCCCATTCTGTCATTTGTAACAGTACATCAACGTGGTATGGATGGTTATTGATAATATTCTAAAATTAAATTAGGATAAGCATAAGATCTTACTATATAGCTTAAACCTAATTGAAAACCAACCACCAGATTTCCCGATGACATATGAGACACAGCTGTGTAGAGTTGCATCTGAACTTGTTGGTATTCTGGGCTATGTTCAAAGGCAAAATACATAATGCCATTTTTGCTTTCCAAATATTTCATTGTTGAACCTATAATTTATTGGTATTTTTATGTGATAAAAATGTTACTAGAGTACCAATGTAAGTACCTGATTTGCCTACAGGTGGCCAATTGTCTTTAGGCGTCACTAACCATGTAGTTTTCAAATGATTTCTTCCTCTGAACTTGCGTTTGCTAAAAATTAAAACATATTTGTATTATATTTTAATCACTTATTAGTTGTAAGTATCTATTAAATTAGCAAATACATAATTAGATTGTAGTTTATTACAATACAAACTAAATTTACATTTCATTAAAATGCATTTGCACAAAATCAAAATATGCTTATTCAAACAACTTCATCAATACTACCATCACAGTTTGTTTAGAACTAGTAATATTTTAAGGTAAATTAAATTATTTGAAAATAACATTAAACATGATATATATATATATAATATATATTAAATGCTATTTTTATAAGTAATATAAAGCTATAAGAAAATTAAATTAGGTATATTGTGTAGAGTTTAAATGTAATATGATACTTGATATAGGTAGTAAACTAACAACAATAAATTAAAATTTAAGATTTTTTTACCTATTAATATTATTCTATTGTACGTTGATATTAACATATTATGCAATGTGTTATTTCGCAATAATTAAATGAAATAATAATATAAATATAACAGAAGCTGCCTTTCTTGGTAATAGTAAATGATTCTATGTATCCTTCAAAATCCTGTTTATGTATTCAATGATTTATTATTGAATTGAAAATTGAAAGCATTCATTACAGTTTTTTTCATTATAAATTCAGTTGACTTGGAACCTACTATGGACTATGAAGCAGAGAAATTTATATTTTTGTATGTATGTTATAGGCTTAAAAGCTTGGCTATAACGTTACACTTATTTATATTTGTAACATCGTTATTTATGTACCTGTTATTAAAAAAATAATTTACTTTAAGCAGAAAAGGCAGCATAAGTTAAATGTAATAAATTATACATCTATAATTACCAACTAATACATTTGATTACAATTTTTTTAAATTAAATTGTGTCAAGCTTCAAAATCAATGAAATTATTAATTTTTACCTTAGCTCAGCTTGATGAACAACACGTCCAAACATTTTGCGCAATTCATTATTTGGGTTGAGATTTCGATGTTGTACAGAAAGAATATTTTTGAAAAATATAGTTTCACGGTTGTTCAGCATATTCTGTGAAGAAGTAGCTTCATCGTCTTCATCTTCGCCTTTGTCGGGTACTTCACCCAATATTTTATTCACTTCACGAACACTTCTTTCCACTTCGTCCTAAAGACAAACATTTTCAACTATACTTAATATTATTGTTCAATTTGTTATTTACTTACCTCAACATTATCTTCACTGCTACGAGTATGTGATGACAATACTTTACCAGACTTCTTTCTCTTTTTCTTTTTTTTCCTCCTAATGTTTTCTTTATCGTATGACATATTTTCATCTTTCTTGTTTACGGAACCAGTAGTCTCATGGTCATCATCTTCTTTGACTTCAGACTCAGACATAGAACCATTATTCAGCTGTAAAACAATTGTCAACATAACAATAATAACAATATGGGCTGTCAGTAAAGGTTTCTATTTTGATAGACGTTCACACTCACCAAATCATACATGTTTAAGTGTCGCTTTTTGTTCACTCCACCAGAACTAGTTTCAGTATCATCGCTCGCATCGTCTTTAACAGGTGGCAGGTCACGATCGTCCTGCAAGCCCATTTTTCGCAACACCCTCGAAGACATTGTGAATTTGGCAGCTGACTGAAGCACTCGGAATTTGTATTCTTACATATTTCGCGATGACATCAAAAAGGGGACGATTCTTTAATCTATAATACAGCGTTGGAGATTCAGTATCTCAGTGATTGTAATAACTTATGATAGTAAAGTGATATTATGTTAGGTATAATACCTGTGTTATTATATTCTTTTGGCCTTTTGTGAAAACTGACAATTAAGCAATAATAATAATAATAATAATAATAATAATGAAAAACACCAACAGACAGTGTCGTGGTAGACGTCACAATAATAATTTACTCAATTTGCGTTCACACCACTACAATTTTACTGATTGGATTGAAATGTATTTTATCACGTATCACAATTTATCTTAAATAACAGCTGGATGATTTGTTGGTTAGGAAATTAATTTTAGAAAATTCATAATCAGTGTCGCCAGAGCATTGACTGATAAGTGATAACCCAGTGATAATCAGTAATCAGTATGTTGAAAAGTATACTCACGCTTTCACGGTTTTCGAACAAAGTGAAATTGTATAGCATTCATTCGTGTCAGAATTTGTACTGTCTCAATATGTCTGACGAACAGGAAAAACCTCGGGAAAAGCAGCAAGAGAAGTCTTCCAAAGTCCAGTTGAAGACGCCCAAGGGTACACGCGACTACGGCCCCGAACACACGGCCATCCGGAATGACGTACTCGGACGGATTACAGATGTGTTCAAGCGTCATGGTGCCGTCAACATCGACACACCGATATTTGAGCTCAAAGACGTGCTGACAGGTAAGTACGGCGAGGATTCGAAACTCATCTACGATCTTGCCGATCAGGGTGGTGAATCACTGTCGTTGCGATATGACTTGACCGTGCCGTTTGCACGCTACTTGGCCATGAACAAGATCACCAACATCAAACGATACCAAATCGCCAAGGTGTACAGAAGAGATAATCCATCCATCACCAGGGGCCGTTACAGGGAATTTTATCAGTGTGATTATGACATAGCTGGCCAGTATGATGAGATGATACCGGAAGCCGAATGTGTATTTGTCGCTGCTGAAATAATGAAAACGTTAGATGCAGGCAACTTCAAAGTGAAAGTCAACCATAGACTCTTGTTGGATGGTCTATTTGAATCTTGTGGTGTGCCGACAGAGAAATTTAGGACAATTTGTTCTTCAGTAGACAAACTAGACAAGTCACCGTGGGAAGAAGTTAAAAATGAAATGATTAACGAAAAAGGATTATCTGAAGAAGTAGCTGATAAAATTGGAACATACGTGCAGATGAATGGAACTGATGAGCTGGTCACAGCTCTGTTTAAAGATGACCTGCTTACCAAGTCTAAAATGGCAGTGCAAGGGCTTGAATCAATGAAACTATTTTTTGAATACATTAAAGTGTTTGGAATTGAAAATCTTGTATCTTTTGATTTAAGTTTAGCTAGAGGTTTAGATTACTATACAGGAATAATTTATGAAGTGGTTTTATTAGATAAAGGCCAATCTGTTGGCAGTGTAGCCGGTGGTGGTCGCTATGATAATCTTGTTGGTATGTTCCATCCAAAAAACAAAACCATACCTTGTGTGGGTATATCTATAGGCGTTGAGAGGTTGTTCACTGTAATTGAAGCCAAACTTGCCAAAGAGAAACAAAAGATACGTACTACAGAGGTGCAAGTGTTTGTAGCTGCTGCTCAAAAAAACTTGGTCGAACATAGAATGACAGTGTGCAAGGATTTGTGGAATGCTGGTGTTAAAACTGAACATTCGTATAAGAAAAACCCCAAATTGTTGGTTCAACTGCAGCATTGTGAAGAGAATGCAATTCCATGGGCCGTCATAATTGGTGAAGAAGAAGTAGCCAAAGGTGTAGTTAAATTAAGGAATGTTAATACTAGGCAAGAGGAAGAAGTTAAAAGAGAAGACCTCGTTGATGAAGTATTCAAAAGGTTAAATATTAAAAACTAATATGTTTTTTGTAAGTATCTACCCACACATTTCGGTATTAAGTAATTTTTTTACTAAGTAGTTTGTTTATGGTTCTTTCCTAATAAAAATAAAAACAATCTATTTTTAATTACTTATCTCTTTATTATTCCCTATATATTATTACTTGGTTTTATACTATAATCCCAAGTTTATCATGCTGTATATTTATTTAATAATCCCAGGCTTGTCATGCTGTATTATATAAAGTGTACATGTTCAAGCATCAAGTCTAACAACTTGTCATTTACATATTGTCTATTATTAATGTTAGTTACATTAAATTAATTTTGATAGTTATAGATACACCATAAAAGTTATAGTAAGAAGTCACATAACTAAATTGGAAAATTATAGTTTAATGAGGACATAACGTTAGGTGAAATTGAGAATTGGTCAAAAGGTGATCTCAAACCTGACAATTGGTTATGTTTTATGAAAGAATGTGTCAAACATATAATTATTTACATTGTTACTGACTTCTGAGTGCTGTGATATTATAGTATTATTAGTTCTTAATTATGTTGGTAAGTAAACATGGATGATCAAAAATTATTGAAGATATTTTGCTGTATTTTATTAATTAATGAAAATGTTAAGTCATATGGTAAATTAATACTTGTACAAATTTAAAGAACTTAACAACAAAATACAACATCATCAAATCATAAAATGGATAATATTAATAACAGAGAGCATTTTAACTATATAACCATTATTACTACAATTAATCATAAAAGAGCTGATTGTTAGTACAATTTAGTAACAGCACGGACTATAATCTATCAAAGTCCGTAGTAACAATAACTGTTCAATACTAACATTTATAGTTAAAAACAAAATATAATAAATAATAATATATACCTAATATTATATAAGTACAATCGAATATTGAGATAGGTATCAATAATTTAAACAGTGTGTAAAACTAAACGCCTTTTGGTCCTTTTAATAATATGGTTACTAACATAATATCGTTAAAGTAAGTACCTAGGTACCTTAAAAAAAGTTTGGTAATAATGTCTACTGAACTGAATAGTGAATACATAACTATATATTCGATTCAGCCGATTAAGTTATTTACAGTTAGTACACATTACGTTATAATACAGTAAAACAAAAAATAAAATGTTAAGCGTTTGGGCACAAAAAAAAAAAATAATTACCTAAATTTAAAAAAATAACGACTTCTGACCGACGACATACAATCACAACAGACTATTATTATACTATTATAATAAATAAAGTAAAAGCTAATAACTATATTATCTAGTACACAGACTGTCAGAGTGATCGTTACATATTGCTAATAATACTTGGGGTATGTTGAACGTTGATCGTGATGATATCATGATCCATGTGGATGACTGGATGAGACAATGAGAGAGTATAATATGAGACTATCAATATTGTTATTGGGCCCGGGAACGGCTATCGACCGCAGAAGAACGTCTCGAAAATCAGAAGCAAAGCCATACCACCAACGACCGACATGGACACAATGATCTACACGACATGGTAGTCACGACGGTTGCCAATTCGTGCCGAATCCGCAGGCCGTGTCCGAGTCCGAGTCGCCGGTGACGACGATTTCCGCAGATTTTCTCTTGTCCGGCGACCGGTCGGCCGGGGCCGAGGCCCTCCTCAAAAAGTCTTGTGGCCGTTTGGACTTCCTCTTCTTAATCGTAACGCTTTTCGGAGGGGGCATTCTCTTGGCATCGTTCTGCTTCGAAAACAAAAATTAACTCGAATCAATATACAGCTTCAAATATCATTATATTATGTTGTGTAACTGCGATGAAGGCCCATCCTAGTTGCACTACCCCGTTCCCTCACCCATCAAACTTGGATTTAGCCCTCAAAAAAATTGCTACGGTCTTAAGGTTTTAAGTCATTTTTTTATTATGGTATATCTTTGTCGAGACTAATATATAATAGACGTGGCTACTATATTACAATTAATTACAGGTGAGATTTACAAATTTTGCAAATGGAAATTATAAATCATAATATTATATGATTGCATGGATATAATAAATATAATTACTAGGTATATTATATAGTAGCGAATATATGGTGGGGAGATTTTAAATAAATTCGTGACAGTAGCAGAAAAATGTTGCAGTTGTTAAATTACCAATAAAATTATAATTGATATTATAAATTTAGTTTGTTTTGAATATTTTTTTATACTATGCCTCTGCTACAACTTATTAGTTGTATTAATTAAAATTGAGTGGTAGCAGTCCTATTTGGATTGATCAATTTTTTTTAAACTATAACCAACGTCCGCTAGTATTTTGATTTTTGACCCTAGTTTTGCCTTTAATTTCCTGCATCAAATATGCGGATACGCCACTGCACACAACTGTTACAAGAACTTTACAGACAAACAATAATTGCAGTCAGCAATAATAATAGTTAAAATGGCGTTACAATTTAATATTCTTTTTTTTTTATTGATTTATTATGGTCGCCGTATATTATACGGTCGTGCTTTTGGTAAACCTGTTGTATGTTGTCGGCGGAGCCCCAAGTCTTGTGAATCTTTTCTGCGTTGTGTCCGACGCCCAGGAAGTTGCTGAACGCCTCCGTGGTCCGTTTAACGCGCACGTTCAGGGACCCGATCCTCAGAAACCTTAGGTCCTTTTCTGCATGCCGAGAAGGAAAAAAACGACAAAACGATAAAACGAAACCGACAAGACTATTTTTTAGTAAAAAATTACTGCAGCTCGTTTGGCATATATCACATATATATACATGTATATATAATATCATATAATATAGACTAAATATTAAATAAATATCATAAGATGTATACATTTTTTGATATTTTTAGAATTCTGCCTAATTTCGTCGGTTGATTGAGTACCAAAATTGGCCCTCAAAGCCTGACAGTACGAATCTTGGTACTCAAAAGTACGAAATGAAGGAGTAAAAATACTTAAGGCTAGGGTACAAACCATGTAAAGTTCAGATGTGGTACTCATAGCAGTCTACTTGTTAATAGACTATAACGAGCCGAGGGATTGAGTTCAATAATTTTAATTTGCAGACCACGCTGCAAAAGCACTGGAGTTTTATCTGAGTATATTTCATACGATAATTTATTATAATAAAATGATATATATATATATGATATAATACGGCGTAGTGCACTGCAGTGTAAATAATAAAAATAATAATATAATATGTTAGGAGCGCCATTTCTAAGAGGGCAAATATATTCCTATGAGAGCTAAGCTGCCATAAGAGACAATGTCTATTTTTTCTGAGATCGAACTTAATCAGAACATTTTCCATGAACACTATAACCAACAGTTGAGAAAGAGACCTCCGTTAAAATAACCGAAGAAGTACCAGTATAAACTGAATTAAATGTTAAAAAGTATTCAGTGAAATTAAAAATGTTCACTTTTCGAACACATTTCAAAAAAAAAAAATGATCACATCACGCCTATATGTACGCCTTGTACGTCAAACCTTTAAAATATGATATAGGCGTCAAAATAAGATATCGTTCCTCCACTCCAGAAATGGCGCCACTATTTTATATTTGTGTATTATATTATTTTGTGCTACGTGAAAACATAAAGCGATTAGATGCGCTCGAGACTTACCCATGTGTTTGTGTTTTCGGGCGTTTAGTTCTGCAAACAAACAAACACTACAGTATATTATGAACGAAAGTACAAAAAACGAGACAAACAACAACAAAAAATAAAATAAAAACGTGTCTAGACTTAAAGTTGGAGAAAACTCGATTGGAAACGTAAGACGGTAGGTATGGATACTATTAAATAGGACAGAGACTGCGGTCTGCACCGTGTTAACTAATTGTCTAACCGACAGAGCTATTCGTGCGTGTATGTACATTGTACATATTATATTACAGTAGCTACATACATGCGTACATATTGTTTTCAGCAAACTTTTAGGCGAAGAACGTTGTTATGATATTTCGTAAAAGTTTCTAGATAGAAGAGCTGTTTCAGGTAGTACCATAATATTATAGTACAGCATGCGCGATTTGTATAATTGCATAGCGTCAGTTTAATGTACACACACATATATATATACGTAGTATAATATAATATACGAAGAGACTATACATATTATTATTATTACATACACACATACACACACACACACATGACACATACACTCCCACACTCACACACACACACACATACATATAATATATATATATGCTGTATAGGTTATATACGCTTGTAATAATATATTATATTAATGTCTTTGTGTTATGGTGCAGAGTACTGCTACAAGAGAGCATAGCACAATAATAATAATATGTATACAAAATGAAAGCCACACCACTCTTATATAAAAAATGTACTTGCCTTTCCGCGTCCAACAGCCCTATAAGCAAAAGAAATAATTACGGTTAAGTATCGTCGGGTTTCATCGTATTACACGGTAAATTGTAGGGAAGATGACAATAATATTATAATACATTATTTTCTCATAAAGGGCAGATAATATCATAATTTCATTGAAATTTCAAGTCCGGTGCATGTATAATATGGAAAATTAATTTAACAAACGCGAATAATCTGTAAACGCATTATTCGTTTCGTTAGCCCGCGAAATGTTAACACTAGTCCGAGTAAATAAAACATATAATTAGTATTGTTATTGCATTACATAAAATGGAACAGCAGCCGCATGCTCACGCGTACCTATTTTAAGGTATAGGAGGCATTGCAGGTGAGACACACGGTCTGCACGCACCGGTTATCACAAAACGTGGCCTTATTATAACAATAATTATTACTATTTATACAGTATGATTATACTATTATGTTTAGATTTGGTCATAATTGTAGATATATATATATTAGTCGATATATATTTTAATATGACCGACTGATGATTGCGGCATGCAGCATATAAGTATAGATAGGTGTTAATAATATTATACATGCAATAGCAATAATGTTCATTTGATAATAATATACTATTTTATAGGACAAAGCAAATCGGTGACTGCAGTGGTTGTAGTGGTCTATATGGGATGAGGACAAGACAATTTCCAAATGAATATGGCACGTGCAATGTATTATTCCAAACCAAACAGTACACAATGTAGGTTAATAATATAATAATTTTTCATCGAACATTTACCAGCAGCAGTTTCGCGGACCGGAGAAAAAATATTCAACGTCTCTGGCTGCCCGCTGGCAATTTACTTGCCGTAAAACATTATTTATTGTTTAAGCTTTTCAACGGGCTCAATAAACATCATCTCTCGGGTCGGGGTAGTTAAGTAGTGGCTTATATATAGGTACACTCATAACAATATTTGATTTAAACAATTATTCAACTAAAAAAAACATTTTATTATTACTTTTTTTTTAATCCTGGAATTAATTTGATCGAAACACTTATAGACACACTCTCATTTTTGTACGTATATTTGAAATTATTCATGTAACGAGTAGGTGCATTTACATAAAACGCCATTTTAAACCAAATAATACAACCACGATAACAAGTATTCAGTTACAAAGTAGGTAATTAAAGAATAATGATTGTTGTTTAGTTTTTTTTCCTAGAACTTCTGAAGATAACTTTTTACACAGATCAAAAGAGAATTAACAAACATTTTTTATCTTAGGGTTTACGTATAACGTATTTTATTACGTTTTTTTTTTATCGATTGTAATAAACTTTATAAATAAAAGGACACAAAAGATATTTGTATTATAATTGTGTGCAAAAAAATCTCAGTAATATCTACGAATATTAAAATATTTAGATAAGACCGAAAAATTCATTCAATTGGATAAAGATAAAACATTGAAGTTAATCAATAAAACATAAATATTTGATTAAAAACACTCGATTTTAGAATAAATGACTTATAAAAGATATATGTACCTACAATATTGGACATTTATTATTGAATTACCATTTAGATGGTGCCATTTTGTTCGGATAAATATGCAGGATAATAATTATCAAATAATTTACTAAAAGTATTTATTTGCTATAGTATAAAATTATGGTCGAAGATAATAATTATGTTGTTGTTACAAAATAGTTTAAAATAAGCAGGCATTTATGTACCTAATAGCTACTTAATATTGAATTTGTTTTTCCATTAAAATTGACTTTGTTTAAATAACTAAGACAGGTAATAATATGTAGAACACATATAATAATTGTATATTGTTAATTTCATTATGTTTTTCATCGCACAAAAGGTACAATAAAACTAATAAATATAAATGTTTATATATTTATAAAATAGCTTTCTGTGTCTATTCAAATAAAATATAATATATTAACGATAATGACTCGTGTACAAGTAACGGATTCAAATCGCCCATTCTAAACAATTATTAATCAAAACAATAATACATACAACATTGATAAAAATGATTTGATATATTTTAGGATTAAACGCCTTGTCCCGATAACTACTACTAAATGTACAATTACTACGCATAATATGTGTAAGCAATATTATTAGGTACTTATATAGTTAGTTTGTGAAAGTGAAAACCATGCACCGCGAAAATACAATACCTATACCTAATATTATATTATATTACTGTAATACACTACTGTCAACTGCAAATGCATGCTATATAGCAGAGGGATTTTTTTTTATAAATTCATTGAATATGCCACACATTTATTTTATATTCTGTCGCCGAAAAGCGTTTTATAATGTGATTTATCGCAAAACCATATGAAACGAATTTTTATAAATTAAAATATAATTGGGTTTTATATCCGTATTGAATTTAAGTTGAACTTTATGACATAGTTTGACGGCTTTACTATAGCCTACATATGGCTATAAATAACTAGCAATAATAATAATAATATAATATCGATTTCGTCAACGACGTGTACCCGTGTATTATAATAAGATACTTTATATTATCATTATAATATTATATTGTGGTGGCAGCTATTATATTATATATCAGCTGAACTCGATACGCGCCGACATGACGGATTACAGAAAAGTCGAGTATTACCACTATTTATTTAAATGTGCGTGTAACGACGATCGGTGTTCGTACATGGAATATGGGGAGGGTGGCGAGGGTTGGAGACGATGCGTGTGGTATAATTATTATTATTGGTGTGTGTACCTATATAATATATTATATGCAAATAGGTAAGTCGTAAATCGTATATATATATATACATTGTGAATAATATACGTATCGTATAATGCGAGTTCTGCGATAGAATTATAGATGTGTGTGTGTGTGAACTGTGAATAATATCATAATATAGGTATCGTGTTGCGTATCATCGTTATTGTTGTTATTATTATTATGATATTAGAACTACGATAGGGCGGAGAAGTAGTACAGGGCGGAAGACGGCCTAGCGCAGTCGCCGCCACCGTCACCGCCACCGCAGTGTTTGTCTCTGGCGGATTTGGACGACGGGTTAACTACTTGGACGGCATGCGAGAATGACAAGGAAGACAAGTTGGCGGTTTTTTTAGAGCGCCGCTTCGGCCTCGGCAAAGAGCTGAACAGCAGGAGCTTAGCGGCCGTCGAGGGCTTTTCGCGGGCATACTCACTGCGATACGTGTCCGCCGACAGGCTCGTGTCCTGGTTCGTCTGGTACTGCCTGGGCTTCCGTCCGCTGTAGTCCCGCACGTTCGGGTCGGCTCCTGAAGCGCCGCGGAAACCAAGTTTAAATTATTATAATATTATTACACGTACAGATAATGACAAGGGCGCCCGCAGAATAAAATCCCACCTGGGGCAAGATGAACAGTATTACTATAATAATCTAATATATTATTAGTTAAAAGTGTTATTGATATTAATAATTACGCATGTAGTTAAATATTCCTAGGGGTCCCCCCCCCACTACTGGCGCCCTTGTAGAATATGGGTACTATTATTATATTCAATAAATAATAAACTCGTCGTATACTATAAAGATTGCAGAAAAGAGATCAGGCGGTGTTTTTATGTAACGATTATCATTATTATTATTAGTAACAGCGTATTTCGCTTACCGTACGACTCGACCAGTATTTTGTAGATCTCTTCGTGTCCAAACTGCAGGGCTAAGTGACACGGCGTGTAACCCTAAGGAAATCAATCTCGCCGTTAGAACAAGCGATAAATAAATATTATAATACGTCGTTTTGCCGCCCCACCCGCCTAAAATCCCTTGAAATAATGTTCGAATATTCCATGAAAATTAACAACAATCGACATTTAAAATATTTACATCGATTGACTTTATATATAAAAGGTATGTAAAACGGCTATCTCCGATTATTTTGGAACACATGAAAACGAAATTTTAACTTTGTTATTTTGAATTTTTAGGTAAGTCGAAAATCTATGAGAAGTAAGTATATAATATGTATATAATACGTATATAATATGTATATAATAAATATTGTGGTGGCTCTCTAATAAAAATAAGTATTAATTTTCCAAAAAATTAGAAAAAATTCATACACGGATAATGCCGTCGTAGCGATTATAGCACTTTAAAATAATATACATAGGTTCACAGTTCTCAATCGCGGGACGTAGGAAAGTTGCGGAAATATCCTTCTGTGGCGGCAAACATTTGACCGCCCCACAAACTCCCGTTTGCAAGCAACAACATTATATATAATAATAATTATTTTACCACCACTATTATTATATATTATACTATATTTGATAATAATTTTCGACGACGGAGGTGCCATGGCCGAAGGGGCGAAAGGTATAATGACGAAACTGCATCGTAGTGCATATTAAAATAATATGCAGTATAATAATAAGTATTCTATATATACTATTATTAATCCTTTATCTTAAGCGTTACCGCAGTTTGACGCAGCATTTGAATAATTTTAACCAACGTCAGACACATCCTTTATTGTTGTACCGATGAAGTTTTTCGGCAGTGCATCGTTTAGGTTTGAATTTTTATATTATTATATTATTGTATAAATGTAGAGTATTATAGAAGGGTCGACGTCTTTCATTATACTTATATGTTATAATTGTTAGCGGAAAAAACTAGGAATAAAATATATATTATTGCGTATATAATAATAAGTGAATAAGTGCATCGACGCCCAGGAAGGGGTGCGAACATTATTCAACAACAATAATATCTTTTATGCTAATATACACACACACATACACACATGTATTATATATATACACACATATATATTGTGATATGCGATAGCGTTGCTGCTGGGGTGCAGGATTGTCGCGAGAGTGCTATGATTTGTCACCCTTTTTGATTTTTAAATCGTTTCGTAAACGTCCTAGAGGACAATTAAAATTTCGAACAGATGTCGTCGGCCGAGTATTGTATTCTATTTATATATATGGAAATTGAATGAAACGAGCGTACACACACATAAAAAAAAATGACAACAGTGTCAAGGGGTTTGTACAAAGAGGGTAGGTATACATATTATATAGTACTATATACGTGATTTTAAATTCTCTCTTGTTTTTCGAATATTATGCGGTTCGTCACGCTTCTCAGTTGTTTATTGTTTAAATGCCAAACCCTTTCTTCGCAGTATTGAAAATTAGTTTAATACTTACTCCATTCTAATTTGTTCCAATTGTTGTGCAAGGATCCATGTAAAAAAAAAAAACAAAACAAAAATAAGAGCTTGAATTAATATTAAACATTCAGTTGAATCTAGTCGGGATTTTGTTCAGAAAAGGGGGTAAACTTTTGAAATCCCAATGGAACTCCATTTTTGAGTACAGCACACAATGTGGAACTTTTTACGATTTTCGGTCATACCTTCTAAAAGAAAGCATTTTACTTTTCAAGTACGCTTATCCTGTATACAGAAATCTCAGATTTAGTTTCGTTCAATTTCAGTTTTTAATAAAACTGAAATGTGCCAAGTTCAATATTTGAATGATTTGTTTAATAGACGTTTTATAGAATGAAGAACTTAAATGGAAATATGTGACAATGACTATATTAGGTACTATAATAATTATGCACATACGGTTGTAATTAATGTATAATGCATGTATTTACATTATCTTATAGGTACCTACAGGGAATCCTCTAAATTCCGAACACTCTCGGTCACTGAAATTTTGTCTGCTATTCGGACGAGGTGTCTGTTATTCAGAAGATACAGCCTGTAGAAATTGTACCACTTGTTTGTTTCCAAAAAAAAAAACGTCCACTTTTTTAAGGTGCAGATCGTTTAGAGGATATTTGTTTATACATATAGAAAGTAGTCATTTTAATAACTCGTTTTAAATTTTAGTATTGTATAGATATAGATTTAACAAAATTGAAACAATAATATAATCGTAGAAACGGGGTGTTTTTTATTAAAATAATTTGAATTTATAGATTCAGCAAGTTATATAGTTTTCACTTCGCATCGAAGTACAAACAAGCATTATAATAAATTAATATTATCTTAAACCTTAATAATTACAATTATTGAATTGAGTGAGCCGACTACAACAATTACAAATGATAATCGTACCACAAGGTCCCTTTTTCCGTACCTTTCCATTGCACCAATTACGGCAGAAACAAACCAATTGACCGCATGATGCGGTTGGGTAACGAGGGCCCCACCTTTCTTAGTTCACCATAATATTGTGTTATTGATTTTTTAATATCTTTTAATATCTTTTTTATTATTCTGTTATATCGTATATGTAGTTTTATTTATGTCCTAATTATTATAATTTAATTGTACCTGTAAATTTACTATACTTTTGGGTTATCGCCCCTTATATATGTTAAATTACTGTATTATTGTTGCATGCTGTACTAAATAAGGAATTTTTTATTCCGTAAATTAATAAACAAATAAACAAATAAACAAAATAATCAATTTTGTATAAGAACATTTTGGAGGAAAAAATATTAATTTGTTTCGTTCATACACAAATACACAAAAATTTAATATCCTTCCGTATTATGCAGATTTTTTTTCATAATATATAATAGTAAAAAGTAATCGTAATCAATAACAATATCTATCGGTTATTTATAGCACAACATGTAGATATATAATAATATAATGATGATTGTTGAGTGCATTCGGAAGAGAGAGTGGATTACTTTTAAGCTTAGAACTCTAGGGTTAAAGTTAGCGTTGAAAACATTCACAAATCAAATTACGGGAGACGTAAAGTTAAGGCTCATATTTCCGCCACCACAGTTGGGCGTACGTTTATCGTGGGTTTAGTAATCTGGGTTTGGTACATTATGTTTGGTTACAGTTGTAAGGGCATATTACAGTGGCTCCCTGTTCTTGGACAGACATTTTCTCGTTATTCACTAAATAAATAATATTATAAGACGTTTACGTAAAATGAATTCACTTGTCATTAATAACCGTACCTATATAACCACCTAACCTATATGGGGAATAGTTAAAAATATTCGGCAGGTATATAAACTGTAGTTTATATTGTGGTAACGGGTTAACCACAGGGTTCACACGGAATACGGAGACAGTCGTGCAATAGCCCCTTTACTAGGGGACGACGATGGAGTTCTGATAAGAGCTGTAGCCATACATCGATCGAGTTGAGATATTAACTTAAAGGTTAGTACCTGTGGGTTGTGGTATCTATTGATCTGTTGGTAGATAACATGCATCGAGAAATCACCGTGATCGCTTCGTAGTTCGTACGAAGTGGAATGGCGCCTTAAACGTCATAAATATTAACTGAAATAATGGGAATCGAGAAAGAGTCTTAGGCGAAAGAAGAACACTGCACGACCTCCAAAACTCGAAGACATTGTTTGTTGGAATATACCAATAAACAATTACCATTTACCGATGCTTGAAAATGTATATTATTATTAATTATATAACACGATGAGCAATATCATATTTTTATATTCCAGTAGGTATGTACCACGAAATCCGAAACGGAATATCGCGGTGGTGCGGTATAATGCGGTAGAACATGGTGAGCGCGGTCGTCGTATTCCGGTCCGCACCGCACTGATCGGTAACACGCTCTGAGATAAGAATGGGCGATACACGCGCTGCCCGCAACAACAACAACAACACACACACACACACACACACACACAAATTTATTATTATTACGTGTACGAGTTGTGACGGTGACGGTGATTTCTATTTTTTTTCCTTATTTTTAATAATAATAATTTTGGCTTCACCTCCACCCGCCGACGCCTCCGCAGCACTTTCGTCCCGCCCCGCAGTTTTACATGTAAATCGACGAAACTGGCTTAACGGTAGCCGTCGCTTAGATATTATCGCGGTCGCGTATCTGGACGGTGAATCGATATTCGTCGTAAAAACACCACAACGTAAGTACACCTCGTAGGTTTATATGAGTATATTATACTATAATATTATTATACACGGTGCAGCAATGTACCTAAAACGGAGCCGGAGCCAAAGTCGGAGCGATCGCTTCATAGTAGTCCCCGGGGGCGTCGTCGTCGTCTTCGTTGTAAGCGAGGGAAGAACGACTTCTTCGCGTTTTTTTTCTGTCCGCTGCAGAGATTAGAATAATATTATATTTTAATATTTATATATAAGTCGGCCGCGTTTCTCCGGCGGGTAGTCCCTAGCCCCGGAGGATGACGACGACGATGACGGCGATGACGACCACGATATTTTCATCTTTGTGTATAAAAATCGACGACGCGGACAGGCGACGGATATTATAATATTATAAAACTGGAAACGCGGAGGACGAGGAGCTGATGCGAGGCGCGCGCGCGCTCGCGAACGGTCAGGTCGCGGCTGCTATTATATAATTATTATTAAACCGAATCTCTGTATACATATAATTATTGTTATTACTGGAACGCGTACTACTCTACGCACACACACACAATCTCTATATAATAATAATATAATATTATGATATACGTATATAGTACATACGAGCATATAATATATATAATAAACGTGTATAATGAATAATGTATTATTAAAAATCGTTATAATATTATTATCGCTATAGTTATCTCCTGCGTATAGGGAGTTAGCTCCGTAGGAATGTTACTAAAATATTATATACATTTTATTATTATATTATAATATACTAATCGTTTCGGACCTCAGGCAACGTAGGTACAGATAGACTATATATATATATGTAATATGTTTAATGTTAGTATGGTGTACCGACTGGTGAGGACCTCAGGAATTCGGACGATTCGCAAAAGTAATCGTTTGTATATACATCACATATTAAAGTATAACTATAAGTTTATAAGTCATCTCGTCGATTCCAGAAGTATGTGTATAATATCATATGGGAGTATAGTATATACGCATTAAGTGTCTAGATATACCTGCAGCTCTTTTTTCTGAACGATCCCCTACGATCACCTACGAATTACCATTATACCTCACTTCTGTTAATGCAGTTTTATTACAAATACGACTGTATAATATTATGTCGGTCATTGAGAGTAATAATGCTGCAGGATAGGTATAATATATACATAGCTGATAATAATTACCGACGCTTCTATGCAAATTTATAGCCACTCCATAATAATTTTTAGTTATAGAAAATAATATCTTTATTTTTTTTTTTTTATAGTAGGTATGGGCTTTCATTATAATATGTTGGATAAAGCGAAACTGTGAATTCTGTTTACGCCACAAAATTATAATTTTCATTTTTTAAAACAAGTATGTGAACATCACATTTCTGGATACAAGAATATTTTTTAAATTTAGAATGAAGTTTTTTTATTTTTGTGAGAAATTGTAAATACTCAAAAAAAGTATTGAAGTATATCCGTTATTTACAATTACTGTGTACAACCGTTTTGCCTCTCTTGCTAAACCCGATTGCCAAAAGGTGCGAAACAAAACGGTACTTGCATAGGTCCAATAAAAAGTAGTGAACTACGGTAACGCAGCTAATAATAAATTATAATAGCGCGCTATTTCCAATCTCTGATTTACATCATACAAAATCGCTACAGTCCTTTATAGCACATTCACTGCAGACGGTTATTAATAATTGTACACTCCGCTTTTGAATATTATATATTTAGGCTAACGAGGGGAATGAATTTTTCAAAACCGTATCATAAATGCAACATAGCTGTCCTAACCTAACTTGTATCATACTAACACCTGCAGAGTATAAACTACAAACAGGATTGCGATTGTGACTTGGAAATCGAAAAAAAAATATATTAAAACAACGGATTCAAAGAGTTGTGCTCAAACCATTTTCTATTATTATAATAATATAATATAACATGATTACATTGTTTATTTTATGGATTAAAATCGTCATTTTTTGATGTCTAGGTTTTGAATCCAATCAAAAACATATAGTCTACATGTATGATGTAATTGTTTTTAATTAATTAAAAGATATTCTTGTGGAGTTATGAGTTTCTGTGATCGTTCAGCGGTACCGATACCGCATAATAATATTGTGACGATTGTGTATTTGTGTGTAAACGGTAGATACAAAACAATTGTAATTATCGTGGCTTGTGCATGAGGAAAAATAATTTAGCATAAAAACATAAAAAGCACTAGGTCTTTCGTTTTGCTTACCGTTTTAGCGTTGACGTTGGCGTTGTACGTGCCGGCCAACATTTTCACCAGGTCCATGTTGCCGTGTTTTGCCGCCCAGTGTAACGCCGTCTGAAAAAAACGCAACCCGCATTATATTATTATAAATTATAATAATATTATATTAATATTATTTATTTATTTGTTGTGTGTGTGAGTGTGTGTTTACAACGCAAGTCGTGTAGTATTATTATTTTACTCGCACGCACATAATAATATTATATATAATATTATTATAATAGGTATACCTAATCCGCTCGAACGACTAATTAATCTTGCATGTTGCACACTAATTTGTAGGCTATTAGCCACGTAAAACTAGTTCTCGAGGAATAATAATTTTCGTATACACATTATATATTATAATATTATTATTTTACGAGCATAGTTTGTTGTTCCCAAACACAACGAGCATCGTATCAGCTGCTGCTGCCTGCAGTTGCCAGCTCCTCCTCGACTCTTCAAACGGTGGCGCGCGCGCGCGGCTGTGACGATTTCGAGCGCGGCCCCGGATAATAATAATAATAATAATATAATAATTATTATTTTGTTTAATTTACACCTGTACACGACAGCGATAACCCTTTCCCGCGATATTACACGCCGTAAAGTAGTGGCAGTAATAGTATTGTTGCAGTAGTTGTGTGTGCATGTATATGTATATAGTATTTTATATATAGGTACAACGGTACACTCGTTAAACAGACATTACACTATACGCGCTCCCGAGGGACTTGGTTCATTATTTAATTGCGCACGCACACTGTGTACGAAGGCACACACTCGGGTCTATAATCTATATATTATATTGTAATATACACATATCGTCATTATAGTCTTTACACTACATACGGTATACATATTATATACGTATTACAGAAGTACATGCTAAGAGTTTATATTGTGTAGAATTTCAGACGTATCATATTATATTCGTGGGTGAACTGAATGGATTGAATATTGTTCCTCCGAAAAATGTGCGTAGGTAAACTTTCGTTTCCTAAACATTCTAAGAAGATTAAATGCACAACCACCTCGTATTAAAATATTTAGATATTTTTTTTAAATTTGAATAGTATATATTGGGAGGGAAAGGGGAATGTTTATTTTTGTCGGAAACAAATTATGCCCTCATCTTAAGTAGTCCTTCTCAAATAGTCAAACTGACAACCTGCAATCAGTCTACTGATTCGTGAATTTAGTATATACCCTTATAATGCATATAGGTATAGCCCCAGATTCGAGACTATTTACATTATACCATACAGTATCTATATATACACGCATGGAGTATGAACTACACTATAAATATACATATATCTACTTGAACGCTATTCCTCGTCATACATGTCGAGTAATTTTTGTTACGTCTAGAAGCGCGCTTCTCTTTAGATCCAATTAAATTAAAATATAATAACACACGGACGGCCCTCTAAATATGTAGACAGATAATATATAACTACTCATTATTATATCCTCACGCATAACTTCATTTTACATCGTAAAAGTTACACGCACACATACTTGTATGCGGATACTTGTTGTGACCGGGAAAATTAACACAATTTGAAGATTATTTAACATAAATATTACATACTATTATTATCATAGTATTTGAACAAGTTTTGAAAGTTGTAATTTTATTTGTGCCGTAACCAAGTTCAACCGTCGCGATACGGTTTTTTTCTTCGCACGTTTTTATATTTGCACTACCTATAGATACGTATATAACAATTAATAAATATACTATACGTAATTAAAACAAACAATCTAAGAATAATGTATAAATATAATATGTACACGCATTTACTATACAAGCACGTCTCCACCACCGGTTATTATACGTATATAGTATATAATATACATTATAATATTATATATACCCAAGAAGACCTGGTAGGTACAGGCGGTACAGCAATCGAAATCGCTCGGCAAACATTTCGTTCGCGTTGTATGCGACAATAATAATAATAATTATTATTATACACAATAGCTCGTTTTGTTGGAATAGAAAAACTATTTATAATCGACCGGTTTGGAAATGCATAATACTACGCACACGAATACCTATATAATATTATACAATAATAATTGTAATCCTGCTAATGGTTTTTATTATTATTATTATAGGTATCGTCGCGTATACACCGCAGGTCCATATATATATACAGTTATTTAACTGGTCGTTTATATGATAATTTATAATAATAACGTCGTTGGGCAATATATATATATATATTATATTATAATATGGTGAAATGTATACGATAATGCAGCACAATCCATATATACCCGCGCATAAGTGTCTAGGTATATTCGATATGTTCATACGATTGTTGTATATTATTGTGTTACGCTATCAGAAATATGTATAAACATAATAAATAGACAAGGATCGTTAATTGAAAAAAAGTCCATCGCAAAGTTGGACTGTGTGTTTTACTTGCAGTATATTATAATATGTGTGGTACATAAGTATGATGTGTGAACTGTGAAATGTTACGGTGCGTTTCTCGGCGTATTCAACTCTCCAAACCAGAAGTAATTCCAAAAACAGAAGGCTGTAGTGGTACTTCGGAAGGTAACCCAATATGCATAAAAACGGCTCGTTCGAGACACTTAAATTTCGGCTCGCTGATCGCATCGCTGCCGCGTGCACAATATAATAATATACTGTTTAATATATAAACGCGCCCATGTCGGCTGTAGGACTTTTGAATGACACGCGGTGGGGTAGTAGGGGGTTGTTGGCTGGCTCCCCGAGGACGAGTAAGAATATAAATCAAGGAGAAAAACGTGTGTACCCGAGTCGATTTTTTTTTGCTCAATATGTTCCCCGCCCGATGCATCCGCCGAAGACCATATTGCCGTGCCAGGTTCGCGGAAGGATACTGTTCTGTCGTCGTGCATACGTCACACCGCAGCAATTTCGTATACATTATATTATAGCTCTGCACATTACTACACGGGTCGACTAAACGATACGCTGGACCCGGGACACCAAATGTTTAGACGAGCGTACATAAAAGAATCGGTTGTCTGTGCAATTGGACTCCTCCGGACGAGACGATAAATCGCGGTCGGGTTGTCAACGCTAAAAGGTCGGGAGCACGTGTGATTCGGGGAAACGACAGCAGGAGATGGAAAAAAAAAATACAAACGTTTCTCGGCCGTCTGCTTCTGGGCATATAGTTGGTGGTTCCGGTGCCGGAAAACGCATCGTTTTCGTCGTTTGTACAACTTGACAGTATCCAGACTCTGCACGAGAAGCCGACGAGTCTCGTTTACGACGAGCTAGCCTATTAGTATAATATTATACTATTATTATATTATAATATATTATTATACTGTGCGAATAATAATAAATGGAACGCGCTCGCCGCGCGCCGCCGTATATTCGATGCCGAGTTCTAAGACTTTCCATTGTCCGCGCCTCGCGTGAAACGACTCTATTTCTTCCGGCCATGTACCGGTCTTTATAATATACGCAAGTACACGTGTAGTATATACATATACATATATATATATATATTATAAAAGTGCATATTTGTACGCCACAGCAATTTACTATAATCATATGCATACATCGATATATTGTATTAGTGTACTTATACATTATTATTACTATTATTGTACAATGAACGGGCGCGAGGAATATGCGGTGCGACATTTGACCCCATATAATGTGTACACATAGATATAGGTAAATACACATTATTATTATTATCATATTGTGCGAATCCCGTTCTCGATTTAACACGTGTACCCCGCGCAAACGGCTACCATATTATATTATATTGTTGCACGGTCGGCGTCGAGTTTTCTAAATAGTTTCCTCTGCAGTTCTTCTTATCTCACGTGCACTATCTGCATCGCATTGTTTTAAAATAATAATATTATTATTATATCATCGCTTTGCAGCAGACTGCAAACCGTCGGCTGTACAACTCACGCGAGCATACGGCTTGATTACGGACGCCGCCGTCGATCTCGTCGTAGTCTTGATCGCGCATTGCAAGCAGTTATAATAATAAATAATAATAATAATAATATGTATAATAAGTAATAACACATCAATACATCATGGGGGTTTGTATTGATGCACGATACCCATATGGCCATAATATGTAATGTACGTGTAACAATTATTATAATGGTATTACGCGTACGTGTGTGGCTGATCGAGCAAATGCGTGACGTATGTCGTATGTCCACGGGAAAATTTTCATGTTATTGGTGTGAAGGTACTCGAGGCGGGTAATACAGGAATTATTCATTCGAGAGTTTAAAAATGTATTATTTCAACTAAAAAAAACAACAGGTAAAAAACGACAAAGTCATAAGTTATTATACTGATAATATTATAATATCTAAAATCGCCACTATAGGTAACAACAACAGGGGACATTGCCACCTTACATTTATACATGGGTATTAATAACGAAAATCCGACTGGAGGTAGCGAAAATTAGCTCAAATGCATTGGAGACATTTCAAAAAAAAAAAAACAAAGATTTATGCAGTTACAAAATAAATTAAAACATGTATGTGAAGAATATTCAAGTGGGAAAATAGCTGATATCCCACATTTTTTAAAACTATTGTTACCAAATTTATATTTTTGATATTTTATTTGATGTTTTTTACCTTGTACATTTTTTATAACAGCTATATAACAATATTATCCATGCGATAATCGGGATTTTAAGATAGAAGTAAAACTGACGTTTTTACTCTTGTAATCTTGTCGTATTTTACTGTGTCGTTTTTTTTCCTATAGATTCAAATATAATATAGCCATCCTTGTTGGTTTATAGAAATACATTTTTAAATTACTTGTGGTCTACTTTTGATGCCTATAATATTTCAATTTTAAGCCAAAATATGCAATTGATCGTAGGGACACGACACCAGACCTACTCCTATATTATATTATATGGGTGTGTGTATGTGCGCTAGCGGGCGGGAAGAACTAAGTACCACTTCGTAATCGGCAATTAGTTACATAATTATCACGGATGTTGATGATGAGAATTTTTTGACCTGTTTCTTCAAGCAGTTTTCGCGAGTGTATGCTGTTGCGGCATAGTACCGTGGTTACCTCGGCGATAGAAAACTAGATGACAGTACTCATACAATAATATTCAAATGTTATTGTTTAATCAGGAACGCAGACCTATCTATGGAATACACAGCAATTACATGAATATACTAGCTGCGAAATATTTTAGAAAATCGCTTAAAAATTATGGCTCCGACCGCGGTAAATATGCCCATGGAACAGTTGACCGTGCACAGTGCCTCCTACCGGCCGCTCCCGCTCCCGTTGCGGGTGTGTCGCTGTCGGACACCCGTTAAACGGTCGCTCGCTCCGTCGTTCGTCACCACTGCACACCGGGAAGCATATCGACGGAGAGACCCACAGGAACCGATCAAGTCGAAGCCACCTCCAGACCACGGGTTCCTGGCCGGAGACGGCGTTGACCGTTTCCACTGCACGTCGTACAAAATGCATTACCCAGTAAAAGACGGACTGCACCGCGGTAATCATTGCAGTCAGCTTATTAAAGCCGACATCCGTTCTTCACGTTACCGTTCGTTTGTTGCACTCCAGTACACCACCCCTCCCCCCCAAAGAGTGCTCAGGGAGCATGCGATCATTAGTTTCATACATTCATTAGGTGCATATATAATGTATAAGATTCCCGAATAAAACGAATTAACTCTAATCGTTTGATGTTAATAAAATTTATGTATAATACGTTTACACTACATAGTATACCTATCTAAATCTATGAAATGTACCAACATTTTATGAGAATTTTGAACAGCATTATACGTACATAATATTATTCACTTTAATCAACGTGTTAAAGTCACTTGAGTACGAATATATTAGGATACTATACCTACCTACTGCAATATATAGGTTATAGGCCTACACCATTCGAAAACACGAATCGAATATGTTCAATATGACTAGACACACAATTCGCCGATTACAATAATTCGTTCAAAGTAAAATATAACAATAATGGATAGAAATAAAAGGGAGGTTTCTTCTCTAAAAACTTTAAAAAAATAATAAATCGTTTATATTGCTAATTCTGAAGTGTCTTGAAATACAGAAAATGTGGTCTTTCACTATTATGTTATATTATAATATGGTCAATGAATTTCAAAAACCACAATTTTAATTAATAGAAGATTTCAGCATTTTGGAATGGCGGCGAGCGGCCAGTTCCGGTATAACTATACCTTGTAAATAATATTATTCTGAAGTCAGCGCCGGGCCGAAGGCCTGGCAAGGTGGCACTTGCCAGGGGCACAACTTATTCAATAAACAATGAATATGGAGGAGAGCAACATTTGATAGATTTTTGAGGATAGAGGGGAGGTCACAAAATTGTCATCTTGTCAGGAGCATTACAATTGCTAGGCCCGGCTCTGGAGTAAACATACACAACATTTATAGTCAAAAGTTATAAAACATTGCAATAATATATAATATACTACATAAGGAGGTATAAATATATAGATAGAGACGCGGATACGGCGGACTTCTGTAATGTTATAACAATTATTTATATAATATATTAATAAGTATATACCTATTACTGCATAAGTATAAAACGTGTAGTGTCACTGGTAAAACGTTTAAAATATTAATTCTTACAGCTCGACCGGTCACCCCTCCCGTCCGGCCGTCGCTGGTACACGTTTCAATGGAAGCGGAGACGACTACCGGCAACGCGTACCGCCGTCCCGCTACACCGAAACTTTGGCGACGCCCTTCGAGTGCTTACATTGTGTCGCCGGAACCGATGGAGACGACATCAGTGCACCGATCTAGTTACAAACCACCACCGTGTAATTTTGACTCAAAGGCAAAGGCTGACATCTGCCCTAGACGCGCATTTGTCGACGAATCGCTAAGGTCCGCGATGCCCATCAATAGTCACACCACATACACGACCTCGTATCACACGAGACATCCGAATTTAAAACTTCTGGGACCGATACCAGAAAAATTGCGGCAGATGCAGGGGTCGGAAAAAGCGCCAACGGCCCACAGCTACAATATACCGAATAGCAATAAATTGGTTAAATGTACGAGAAAAATTGAACACACAACATAAATACCAGCTTATTTGAATAATGAGTTTTCATGAAAATGCCGTTTTAAATATTGTAGTTATTGCTGGAATATATGTGATATAATTATGCATATATTGGTAAATAATGATAATATATGCATAATGCAGTATATGGTTCACAATTAGCGTGCGATGATGCCGGGGTGCAGAGAAATACGATATGCATGTATTATAATAGGCGAAAATAGGAAATCGATAGAAAATTATTTTGAGATTTATTAGACTATACGTTTCAAATCGAATCTCAAATACTAAATTTGCTACAACACCCCTTATACGCGCACAATAAATTGTGTGCATTATGCGAATAACGCGCGATACATATAGCGTTAAATTCTTACACCCCTAAAATGCATCGGCCGTACAAATTATGGTTCCCGACATAGCTTCCTGTTGTATATTAAATTATAGCTGTACTGTTGCGGTTTGAATGTGCATTTGGATCGTGTGCTTTTCACCCGCACAATTAAGCGCGGCCGGTAAATCACAAGGCTATCATCTGTAGCAAATTGCACGCCGTTAATATTCCCCCCAAAATGCAATTTATACGCAGCTAGTTTTCAACTGCAAAGCGAGTGCAATTAAACGCACCGAGCAACAAGTCACACGCGGAGGGCATACCCGTCGTCGTGCAGCACACACGCCGAGTAATAAAATACTTTCAAATAATTAAAACGTCTTAGCAGCACACGGTACGCAACATACGACTTTGGGAAATTCAATTATTAAAGTCTGCGGGACGACACGCTTAAAGATAATCATATTATATTATCAACTATATACTATAATTAAACGTTGTCGGCACTTGTCGCGCATATTATGTACTTTACATACATCTGTTTACACGCATTGAAAAAGAAATATGCATTCGAACCGAACGATAATATACATCGTTTGAATAAAATATAGTGTGAATTAAAACACCGATTGATGAAACGAGTCCAAGTACCATTTCAACAGCCTGTATAATAATATCCGTCTAAAAACACGCACTTGATTTTTTTCTATATGTCCGCGCGCGAGTCCATACAGCACAACACGACGTACGATTTCCAATACGGTTAAACGTCTAGTATAGGTTAGGTTGTATACATATACGTACTTGTACTGCATTACGATACGAGGGAGAAAACGTAATTTATATATTTAATTTAGGCGGCGACGAGGTGGTAAATTTTCGGTGTTGAATTTCGAACGGCAAAAGTTACGACCAGCGCATATAGCACACGCACATACACACACACACACACACACACACACACACACACACCAGTACACTGCAATTCGCTCAGACCTCCCGAAGACCCGAATGGATCTCAATAAATCGAGTGCGGCCCTGTGTACCTGTACGGACCGGGCCCGATAAATCTGTACGATTTTTATCCCCGCGGACGGTCGGCGGCCGTAAGTACGCACATATAAATACTCGTGCGTCAGTGCATACAGGTACATAATAATATATATATATATATATGTACAATAGAGTGCAGACCGCCGAGAGATAACCGGCTGAACGCGCGGTGGTTTATTGCTTCCTCCGCAAACTGGTCTCGTCTCGGCGCACCGTCGGATCACACACACACACACACACACACACACACACATACACACACACACACACAAACACACACGTGTGTGTGTATGCGTACGCATATGCACGCACAGACACACACGAGAGACGATAGTGTACAATATGTTATATATTATGCGGACACAATGTAAACGACGGACATAATTTTTTAAGCGGATTTCATACCATTTTATTATTGTACAACCCGCGAAACGGAGGTTTCTCTCCAAAAGGGGGACGCGAAATTACGGCGCGCGCGGTGCCCTTGTAGCCTGCATATAATAATAACCTTTGTCGGTTTCGTTTCCTCGCGGCGGCCCCATTGGGGTTCAGCGCCCCGTGCGCGGCGACGACACTCGGCGCGGTAAGAGAAAAAAAGAGCTAGGGGTTGTTTTGTTTTTTTTCTCTCCCCATTCGGTAGCGGATTTCGCGCACACACGCACCGCGGCGTTTGCGGGACAAAAGTGTGTCGTCGCGGCCAAAGACCGATGATAACAATAACAATAATAATATAATATATTATAGCGCCGACAATGGGCAAATGACGAGTTGTTAAAATATTATATATATATACATATGTGTATAAATGGGGGATGATATCGGCGCGACGATCTCCAAGTGTACGCCGAATGCGATACACACGTCATGTACGTATGTTACCTATGATGCGCCCGGTGACGTGCGGGCTGCGGTTTAAACAGGATTACAATTCGTACACGACACGGTGAGCGGGTGTGTTGTTGTCGATCACATATGATATTATAGTGCGCAAATATAATAATAAATGGTACCTATGCGGACGCGGCGTGTATGCGCCTATTATATTATATTGTACACACGATCGTCTCGAGGAGACATGAAAGCGACCGCGGCACACTTTAAGACGCGGTTATCCGAAATTCGTCGACGATTAGGGAGAAATATAATAATAATACCTATATACATACTAATAATAAGATTACACACCGGGTCGGTATATATTATTATTATTATTATTATTATTATTATTTGTGCTGCAGCGGCGACGTACATATTATAATCCTCAATAATGCGAGTGTGTGTATAAAATATATTTAGTGGACGCCGCTCCCGCGAATTGAAAATTTGAAATGTTTACGCGTGTTTGCGGCGAGTGTTCACAAAGGATGACGCGATAAGTACTGTGATAAGTACTTATTGAGGTAGGTATAGCTTTTGTCGAGAGAAAACTGTATCATAAAACCGGCGTAGAAGAATACGATTTGCATTCGTCAAAATACGTTCAATCTCAGTGACCGTAGTCTGCTTGGTCGATAATAACAATTACAAATATGCATAATGTTATAATATTGTATTGGTAACGGATGTATTATTCCGTATGACAGAAACCCTATGGCGATAAAAGCGTATGCGTACAATGTATAATATTAAAATAACGATAACTTGAACTGAATAATTATGTCTTTTGACAGATGTTTTTTTTTGCATTTCTTAATTTAAGGACATGTGTTTTGTTTTTGTATGTAAGTGTACAACACTAGATACATATAAATTAGAACATTCAATTATAGAATAATATGCACATTATATATTATATTTATGACGAAATTACTTTTGGTATTTAATATTTACAGTGAACTGTTATAAACTTATATTATTGTCGTAAATGCACTTAGGAATCGCATTTTAATAATACATTTTGATCCGAAAAACTTAGACCCTGGTAGTAGAAGTATAATTTCACGTTGAAAAATACGTTACTGAATGATTAAAATAAATACTCAACACGTTGCAAAAAAAAATTGAACGATTATACAATTCGTGTTTGACAACGACCAATGTATGACATATATAATGTAGAAAACATTTGCATAACTTAAATATGCTAAAACCGATATGAAGTCAATCGTTTATGCAATTTTTGAAATGTACACATAAGTTAATACTTATACCCATACGACGTCGTATGGGTACAACTCGTGTACGTATACTACGTACAACAGAATTCACGATGAATAAATATGATTTTATATCCTGTCGTTACTCGTTTATATTATAAACTCCACACTATTTGCTATAATAAACGTGGCGAAGTGCATTGGCAGCATGCGTACATTAATCAAGAATGGTATTTTAATTTTTGCAGGAACAACTATACATGCGTACAATGCAGTATATATGTCACTATTATACAGACGCTGATGGTAGGTGGCAGGTGCTTTAGTCGCGGCCTTCGGGAAAGCATACAGTTTTATTCGGTTATGGGCAAGTGACAAAGTGTAGTAAAATAATTGAAATCGATTCTTGAGGAAGTACTAATACTGTACGGGCTAACTAACATCGAACACATAGACGAACTGTTTAGGTGGGTACCTATACATTTATACACATGGTATTTTTAAACATAATATTATAAGGGTACTTAAACAAAAGCGATCGAGAAAAATAACGTTTGATTTTTGAAACGAATGTTTACGTTACGAATGAGCAGCGTCAAACCGAGCAGTATATTTTCAACTAAACACGTTGTTTGTCACAACTAAATAAATCGTTTCGTCGACTGAAAACTAACTATAACTATTTTGCTGAAACCAATTTTTTTTTACGTGTGTACAAAACTGTATAACCAAGAAAGGCGAGAGGTGTGAAGGTACGAAAAAAAACCTACAACCTAATAAACGACGTTTTGATAATAATTATGTGTACAGTAATTTTTTAGCTCGGAAAAAAAATCAAATATTGTCATAAAGTTAAACACGGTGATTTACACAAAAGATAAACGGACTGTACTTATGGGTAGGTATATAATTATTACAAGTGGTCATTTTCGGTTTTTGTTTTTTTTTTTTTGTGGTTGTTTGTTTGAACGAGCCACACTCGAGACACCTGCACGGCCGTTTGGAGAAAATGCAAACCGTCCGCTTAATGACTTTTAATAACGAGTTATCGAATTTGACTTTAATTGTGGTAACAGGTGATTTCATAAAACGGGGTGGAAAAAAAAACAGGTGATAATACATCCTATATGCAATAAATAGGTTACTCCGGGGGATATATTAGAGACAATTACCGGTGGAAACTCTGGAATTTATAACAACGGCTACCGTGGTTGTGGCGGCATGCATATTAATATGACCTCTCGTATTGCTACATAATATACTATTATTATTATAATTTTACCTACACACACATATCATTGCGATTATATTATTCAAAATATCCTGTCCCCCGGAAAAGGTTTAGCCGTATATTATACCTACTCTTAAGTACCTGGTTAGGTGTATTAAGTTAAATTTTTGTCTCATAATAATAATATAATATGACCACATTGTTTTATTTTGGAAAATATTATACCGTGATGAGTATCTCCATAAATCTTGCTACAATAAGTCTAAACAGTAATAATTAGTATTGTGATCATGAAAATATAGGTACTCTAAAATAATTTTTTTCTTCAGGTTTGATGCATTTTTGTATGAAAAAAAACATTCCTGAATATATTACGGCGTACCTACGTATTCTTCATAAACTTGTTTTAGTTTTTTCAATTATTTTACATTTATAATAAAATCTAAAATTTTAATGCACGTTTCACATATATATAGATATATACCTGTATATATAGTGAAATATACCTAAAGTTTTATTGTTAAATTGCCGGAAATTATAGTAAAATATATATCGCACAAACTACGTATTTTACAGAATACATTTTAATTACATATTATATCGCAATGTAAAAAACTGCTGAGGGCAAAATAATAATTTTTAATGAACGTTAAAGTCGAAGTCCATTACAAAATTAGTGAGACGTTATGAGGGGAAATTAACAAAAATAAAATTATTTTCATGCGAGTGAAAATACCGTACGACGTGGGTATAAGCAATAAACGAAATATCGGTTCATATTTGTAACTAATAATATATATATACCTAATCGGTTGAACGCATATCATATCATTGTACATGTTATAAAAAAAAAACACATAACCTTATATTGCATACATGTATATGATTATTTTTTAAAGTTTTTGTTTTTAAAACGCGACCACCATTATGTTTGAGAACTAAATAATAATTAAATTATGGTGCACATTACATCTAGGCGTGTAACAATAAATATACGTCACGCGTAATAATAAATAGCTGCCAGAGTTTTATTTTTGTTGGAGATTGCAACCATTAATAGTTTTTCCCCTAGAAATGTAAACTGAATTTTTTTTTCTTTAAACACACACGTGGTTGAAACTCTGTAGCCGCTTATATTAAGGTAAAAGCGACGGGTAAGCCTTAAAAAGCCACTAAATATCGATAGTTAGGCCGGCTCTGATACCATACGCACACATCATATATGCCTGCAGTGTACCTGTCCACGTCATATTGTTTAACATTAATGTAGGTATAAATATTGCGCTATAGCTAGGTGTATAATATTATATTGTAACCTATACACTCAACACTTTACAATACCGTCGGTGTGAATATTATCGAAGTATGCATTTTTAAATATTTATTATTTTACACACTGACCACAAAACACGTGCCGGATAAAGCCATGAACCCGGATGTCGGTGGCGGGGGTGTTTTACATTAGGCCAATAACTTTACAAGTCTGCGCTTGCACTCCTACGAAAACAACCCATAAACTGTAACACGTCCTGACACGGTATATATGATAATCAAACCCTCTCCCTCCCCCGCGCGCACACACGCCACGACTGTATATTATTATACATACGTATATATACCTGCACGATGTATGGCATTAAACTGTTTAATACGCTTAACTCATATTATACAAATATGATAATTAATTGGAAACAATGGCAGGCCGATTTTAATTAGCATTATTCAACAGTGCGTCGGTGTATGTGAGGAAACTGTCGGTCAAAGTTCCGGTGGTCGCCACGCGGGTGCGGGTAGAAATTTTTCTTTCTCGCTCCCTCGTGTTTGTGTGCATTTTCAATTGATTAAATTTCTCACAGCGTATACACACAGTGCACGACGGTTGTGGTGTACGCGCGGTAATAAATAATAGTAATATCGTATTTATATTAAAACACAAAATATTATGTACTTAATATAAAAAATTAAACTAATAATGGTCAAATGAATATCAAGAATAATAATAATATTATAAAGATGTATAATACTCACATACTGCAGCGTGGTAAACAGACACGGTTGCATGTCCAAATTCATTCGGGAACGGGCGAGTCGTCCACATGGAACAAAACACATTACACAAATTAGTCATAATACACATCCAATATTATGATTATTATTTTATATTGTTTTAAGTGTACGGCAATTTGGTGTTCAAAACCCAGAACTGCGGTCGAGTATAGCACTTTATATACATAATATAGGAACACATACATTATATACCTCTGTGTATATAATATAAAATGTAAGACACAAAAACACATTTATAAAAACATGGAGATAATAATGATTGTAGGTTAATGATAATAATATGATGTATGTATACAAACTTTCAAAATGTATACATTTTTCTTTTTGATAAATGTCTTTTTTGAATTATGTGCACACTAAGTATACATATTTTATACATGAAAAAATACATGTTTTAACATTTTAATTTATAAACTAATAAATTGTCCGTTCTCTGAAATATGTTTATTACGTCTAAATATATAATTTCGCTGGTATATTTTTATCATACACCAAATACTCGCGATTATATATGTTGGCATTTTGTTTTAAATATTTATAATAATATCTATTTTATTGATATTCGTATAAAGTTAAAATTGTAATAACAATAACAATAACAATTATAATGATAAAAAGATATCCATTATAAAAATATTCGGAATACGCGAGGAATGAAATTGACTCCTATGTACCTAAATACTTAGCTATGTTGGAATGAACATGAAGAGGCACGTTTTTTTTTGTTTTACATAAAATGTTGTGGGCTTTTAAAAGCCTCTGCGCTTATTTTTTAAACACGCCGCACAACCAGCGACTTCTAATTTATTCTGGGAACGTCATTATTATATTATATGGTCGGAAAAATAAAATACAAAAGTCTTAGATATTTTTAGGAAACATAAAGTTTTTTTTTTTATGTCGCTAAAATCTTTATCTATATACGCCACGGGCACCCGTGTTCCGGGCCGACAGCGCCAAAAGTCATGAGCCCATAAATTTCGGGCGAACAAAAATTAAGGACATCCCTTGCGCCGCGAACGCAATAATCGTATACTATATATATATATATACGAACGTCGTATAATAATAATAAAATTATTATTATTACGCACACATGCGCACTCGTATATATATATATATATGTATAATATTATGTATTATACGATAATAATAATAATAATATAATATAATATAAAATAAACTCATATGTATGTGCGTGCGTGCGTGTGTGTGTGTGTGTTTAGAAGCCAATTTCAAACAACGTCGAAAAATCTCGATTCGTGATAAGAGCCCCACGCCGTAATATCCACGCATGTCTCGTAGGCTACCGTGTTGGTTGAACACACATAAATTATACGCGGATATCTGTGCGGTGGATCTGAATTATGGTGAGCACCACGGTAGAAAACCCGAGGAAACATATATCATAAAAATAAAAAAATGAAAATAAAAAAAAATATAAATAATAATAATAATAATAATAATAAAAAAAAATTATGCTCGCACAACATTTATAATATATATATTGTTTTACCTCGGCCATATACAGAAACGATGACGCCTACCGAAAAAAGTTTAGCCTACGTGTGTAGACGCTGAGAACGTGGTATGTAAATAATATTACGTGTACATATATATTATATATATATATCATATAGTATATAAATATACACGAGCGCGTATGCGCGTTTGTAAAACCACATTCTTCAGAAATTATGACCGAAAAAATACACACACGCGCGCGTGCACTCGTTTGTAAGTTTGCTTATCATTTCGTATTCTAAACGTGCTGCGTCTTGAAAGATCACCACCACATTTTCCGAATGTTTCGGTGACGGCGGCGGGGCGCGGAAAAATAAGAAGCGAAAGAAAATACATGTTTAAATGTGTATTATATATCATATAATTTTTTTCCCGCGTGCCTCTAAAAAAATTAATTGGACTGACAACCACCGACCGGGTGGGTTATATACATTTCGAAAAAATATTACACATGAATAATATTATACAGGTATACTTACAATTCTACTGTCCTACTGTTTTGGTTTTTTTTTTTCATTCTTTTTAATTTTATTTATCCCGAGCAATTATCTCATAATCCATCATTACGCGGCTCAGTTATTCATATACACGCAACGTGAAATGCTGGCAATGCGATGTGCGGTATTGTGTGTGTGCGTGTGTGTTTGTGCAGGATAAAAAACACGATCCATCTTTTTTGCAACTGACAAATTCATTTACAACATTCTACATAAATTATACTTGTTTCGTTTCAAAAAGGGTAGCGAGAAGTTTTATTTGTACAAACGACGTGAGCGATACTCAATATTGTACTTCCTTTCGATACAACTTTATGCACATCATAAAATTGAAAATGTTTTTAATTTTAAAACAATATTTTGAAAAATGTAATTGTTCGTCATTCGAGTGTATTTATATTATTGATATATTATGTCCAAGTAAACTATTGGTACCGCGAAAACATAATTTTCTATTGCGTAAATGTCCATAATTTTATCAACAATAAGCCAATATATTAATAATTATAGTTTTATTGTGTTCAAATATCTATTTAATGATTGTATTCATACGTAATACATGATAATTATGTTTTGATAATTCAAAGAATATTTTCGTAAATTTGTTATTAAGGACTTTGTATTTTGTAAACATCAACAGTTACTACGAATAACGACCGTCAATTGTTTAAAATATATACTATTAAGTTAAACCTTGTTGAAATATACCACAAAAGCCAAACAGAACAACATTTCTAAACATTTACTAATTTATACTACATTTCGGTTTCAGTAGTAGGTAAATGCTTTTGCCGTGTTTAATACAAATACTAAAATACAATAAAATGTAATATTCTTAAGCAGTTATATTTATTTATATAGTAATAAATGGTTAAAATAGTGCCAAGATTGTATAATAAATAAATAAATATTGAAATCATTTATCTCTGAGAGAGTATTTTGAGTTTCAATCCGAATAACACACGCAACTGAGTGCGTACTCCATATAGAATAAAAATATTTTTGGACGATTTCAAAAAGGATTAGGATTTTTCGAATTTCTAGCGGGGACGAGTCGTGGAAAACTGTAAGTCGCAAATACCATTTAATTACGAATGATTTATTACACTCCGCTAGAGTACATACTAAAACGTAAGAATCCTTTTATTTTTAAACGAAAACGAATTCCGGTATGTTAATCATTACACAATAGAGCTCTTTATCGCGTCGACAAAAGGGAGTGGAAAGACGCCGCCGAATAAAAATAATATATTATACGCTTGTAGTATATGGACGATATCAGACATTTATTATTTTATAATATTATATAAATATATAAACAAGTATACGCATATATAGTACGGCCGTAATCACCACCACCATCACAATATTATGATTGTTCGGCTGTATGCGGTGCTGCAATAACGGACACGACTCGGAGTCGTCTAATTTCGATAGCGTCGAGTGGGTGTAATTTACTTTGCAGTTTATTTTTCTTTTCATTTTTATAATCGGTGAAAATGTCAACCGTGACATCTGCAGCTGCAGCTACCGTACGTTATGGGCACACCGAAAGTATCGTGTAAATAAAATGTACAAAAACTACTACACCATACCATTACTAGCTGGTTATAGTACTCATAGATAGTATACAGTTACATGCGCTGTCTACAGATGACATTTGAAGAGTCGCAAAAAAAATATATTATACACGCGCGAATGATGCATATACCCAGCTCGTAGGTATGTATGTACATGAACCGCCGTTGTTAAACAACAATTTCTCGCGAGGACATATTATATACAACGAAATAATAATATCAACACAACACACACGCATTTGTGTGTAGTAGATACGTTTTCTAAACGCGGTTATTATAACGTGAAAAAAAAAAAAAAAACAAAAAAAAATGTTTATGTAAAATGAATGTAAATTTTATTAGGACAGGTGTCCTCATTAGCATGAACCTAGACCCGGAGGGAGTTATTGCAGCGGCGGGTAGTATACTTACGACGGCGCGCACACATGCACACACATTCACATAATATACGTACAAACATAATATTACATACATATAAATATTACACGTATACCATACATTATATGAGTAATTTTTTTTCCTCATCCGACCCGAAACGGCTTCCGTGGCTTCGTGTATATTATAATATGCGTACATCACCTCTTATCGGCGCGGCGGATCTGACCGAATACCATCCCTGGCCGACCGGCAGCCCTTGGGCAATCTCGGCCGTCCGTCGTATTAACGCTCTAATTGTCGGTTATATTGTATATAGACGCGCACCCGACGCCGCAGCCCCCCCCCACGCCACCTCCTCCCCCGAGGCCCCCGGCCGGACGCCTTCTCACGCGCGAGCTCGCGGAACAAATTTCAAGGGGGAAAATGAAAAAAAAAATATATATATTAAAAATATAATACGTATGTATAGGTATACGCAGGATATTATATTATGTTATTTCTTAATAGTCATCCCGCGGACACTATCGTGCGGTTCGATCGCGGAGAACATTTTATAATTTTTTTTTATATATAATATATAATGATACGTACAAAAAAAAAAGCACGCTACAATGGTTCATTCTTTGGCGTTTATTCCGTATAATATAATAAAATATAATATCGGTGCAGTGTATATATAAGTACATTACTGCGGGTATATAGGGTATTATCCGTTCGTATATATATATACATTATATTATATTATATTATATTATATGGGTACAGCAGATACAGATACGCCGGTCATCGCGCGTATATATTATATTATGTGCTCCGAATTAATGGCCACCCGGGGCCGGATAACGTTCTAAATATACACATGCATATGAATAAATATTTTTTAAATATCAAAAACGATAGAGATTCCGAAAGATTAGAAAACCCACCTGAAATCATATCTACACGATCGACAACCGGCCGATGATCGGCGGACACGTTATAATAATACGCGGGTGTAGTATTATATTATAATACGCGCGTATAATATGCATTATTATACATTATAATATCGTTTTTACTACTACATAATAACAATATTACAATATAATATTATGTCCCTACTACTGGTTATAAACTGGAGTTAAAAATCTGGACGTCAGCGATATTGTCGACACGGACAGGATTTAGTTTACTCTTTACCATGCCTACCGAACTGCCTACTGTAATGTGTACAAACAAAATATCACACAATAGAATAGACAATGCGTGAACAGTTGCAGAAGTAATCTTTATAATTTACAGAAGTATCAATACATAGTATATTATATAAATAATGTATGGTGTCCTATTATTGAGTTTGTCATGGTGAATACCCATCCTTATATTTACTAGTTACTACTGCACAATCAGCTCGAATATTATATATACCTATAATCTGTATAATATGTTCGCTTTGGGTACTCCATTTCCGCATACAATTTAAATTTTAAAAAATGGTATATTTAATTATTTAGAGATTAGGTAAACTGTATAAGCACTAATTGTGACTTTCATATTATATTTTACAGTACCTAATCATTTTCTAAAATCATATTTTAAAAAAATTATACAATAAAAAGTTGTCAGCGGGTGAGACAAACTATAATAAAATATATTATAAGTTTAATCTGCTCCTCAAGTTGATGCGCTTTAACCAAAACTCCTACAAACAGCAAAATATATTTGTCGGATTCACGTAGGAAATGGAAACCGCTCAACGGCTCAAGTACGGTTTGTATTTTAAAGGATTATGATCAAACAGCCATATAATCACAAACAAATCAAGGGAGTCGTATTTACATACACGATATACAAACAGTTTTTGGATTTTTTATTGAATTATTATAATTTATAATATAAACACGCGCAAACGTACATTTGCAGTTCGTTAATATTTCATTTGGCATAATAATATATAATGTGTGTACCTATATTAATTTTATCATCTCTTTACAGCGAATATGTTTACAAGTATACTTTTAATCAACAGTTAAACCTACTAAACCGGAACGTTGTTCAGTTCATGTTTCCACTCCGATCGTTTTGTTTTATTATTTATGAAATTGATCAGTTTTTTCCCACTGCATTACCTACATAATATAGTGGACGACGATGGAGAAAAAAAATTGATGAAAACGATATTTTAACACGTCAACAAATATGTCTGAAGAAAAAAAATCTAACCGTATATAGGTACGTATACCGTCATTTAGATATGCATATAATTCTGTACATTATGTAAATGCAGCCAAGGAAAAAAATGCGTTCTCGTTAATGTTGTATAATTATAGAAAAACTGTTGAGAATATCAATCATTAGATAGGTAGATAATCGTACATTAAAAATTGTCAAAAAATAAATAAAAAAATACTGTCTCTGCATTAATACCATACAATTATCAATTCCAGACTTTAAAACGTATTTACACAATACACAAAGGCACATTATTGCTGCGGAATAATGTAGTGAAGTTGTGAAGTCCGAACGTGATTTCTAAGTAGCACATTGATTAAAAATTTCCAATGTACTGATAAAAATTAATTATATTCCTGATTTGCATAATAGATACATAAGTTTAGTAAATAGTTTGGTCATTCACCACGTTATAATTCTATTATTAATTATTATAATAGATACTAAATATAACCAATACTCACGCTCTGTTGTAGTATCCGGAAAAGGCCAAGTCAAACAACAGGTGATGAAAAATGCGAAAACAACAATAATATTAATATATACGGTTTCAAATAAGAAATAGGTCGTATAAAAAGTGTTTACTTACAGTGATAGGGTCCTGAGTTTGAGAATAACAAATTTCGACCGGAAACAAAATAAAAACATTTTGAATTAGCACACAATTTAATTAATAACTAACACTATTATGTAATATGTATACGTATAGTATATGGGCAATGGGCATATAGGTTATAATATTATGTATTATGTTTATAAATATGATAACGTAACAAAAACATATTATTATAAACAATATAAACCAACAAATTTCCATTTGATTAAAGTACCTACATATTCTTACACATTTAAGCATATATTTTGATAAACTTCACAATATGTGCAAATGATAATTTGCCACCTAAGAAAAAACATTTAAGAAATAAAAAAACAAAAAGTTATAATTTTTCCAACTGTTTGATGACAATTTATTAGCCTTCAAGAGGAACAGCTTTTTAATATAAAAAAAAGTTCTAAGATTAAATTGAATGCATCAATATTCGCCCACACTTAACAGTTACCATATAATATATATGCATATTCTATATATTCACTAAGTTACAAATAGAAGACATAAATAATAATTAGAGGTCCGAAACACATGACTTGAAATGTTTAAATATCGCTAAATAAATTTAAATACCAATATGTACGACATATTATAAGTACTGTAAATAATGTTCGTCATTTATCTTATTAACATGATCTTTATTTTACGCAATAAAAACGTAACTGTTAATTACAGAGTTATTAATAACATAACACCTTATACAAACATAAATTTTGAAATTTAATGTTCGTTTTAATTTATTTAATACGAATTGCGTATAAAAAACTTGCTTATAATAATAAATAAGTTTTTTTTGAAAACAATGTTCTTACACTTAAAATAACTTGAGGCAAAAATAAAAACGTTTTTGGTGTAAAGTTTTCAAAAAACCTTTGAGATGAAATGCAAACCATAGAGAGAACACATCATACGTATTGATATAATGTATAATATTTATATTATATACTTTTAACTTATTTAATTATAATAATAATATGTATTATACACCTTTACATTTGTTGATTATAATTACACTTAATAAGTGATTGTTCTTTGCCAATTATATAGCTAGATGTTAATAAAACGAATGATTAACATCATTATGAACGTAATTAAATTAATGAAACAATGTATACCTATATAGTATCAAATGTTTGAAAAGAATAATAATAAGAATAATAATAAAAAAATTAATTAGTTTTTATAAATTTATTTTTTAGTTTAACTGCAATCAATTTGTATTATATGTAGTACCTTTATAATATTTATACGAATATCAAATGTATATAAAACAATTCATTATTATATTATTAATCAAACGGTTTCATCAGTTGGAATTACTATAATTAGTAATAATTACTAAAGAATTTTCTTCAAATGATCGGAAATAACTACAAATTATACAAGTCAAACAAGTTTGGATGTACACTAAGATAAAGTGGTTGTTTACGTAATATGTTACTAATGTTCCGGCGTCTATTAATGTTGAAACCAATAGTCGGATTAATTTTTTTGTGCACTATTTTGATTAGTATAATTTTAATCATAAATGCGACTAATATACACTCTATATTAAACAAACTTATACTAACTATATAACGTTTAAATTTATAATTAAATTTAAAATAATCCGTTTTAGTAAAAACTTTTTGTCAGTTCAATCGTTGATTCTGAGTTAAGCTAAGAATATATTAGTTAGAAAAAAAAATATTAAGTAGGTATTTTGGAAATATTATTTTTTTAATTTTATCATTTGTTTCTCATTTTTTCCTAAGAAAATCTACCAACAATTTGAGGGAAAATGACTAAATTTACTGTATGAAATCAATTTTAATGCGAATGCAAACGGTGTAGTCTCAATATCCCATCTCGTACTTTTATTTTTTATTCAACGTTTAATCGTTTTAGTCGTTTTAATATTTATGTACTAATTGTAAACTATTTTAGTTTTTGTAAATGTGAAAATTTTAACAGCAGATTTTGGTAATTTGGATTTTACGGTCTACTTCATAAATGTAAAATCATATATACACATTATACACAGTACACAAATAACATTTTTATAGCATTATCCTAATCCATATCACCTAAAGTATTTACTTACAGTGCTTAGTGATTAAAATCGTTAAAATTATCATGTATTATATTGCTATTTGTTTGGTTTTATTCTTGTTTAATCAATCTTACGTGAAATTGAATTCCTGCTATATTTCAAACGATAATATTCAATAATTTGCATTAAAAATAAAATTGCATTATTTCTACAATATTTTCATTTACTAATTAAAAATAAACAACACGTGCACATTAGGTTCTTGGTAAATTATTTACCTGGAGTATAATTATGTTTTCTCACTATAACCATTAACTATTATAAGTACTAATCTGCAGTTCACCCGAAAACATTTAAAAATACAAATAGGAGTAAATAACATTATAATTACTACGTTGAATAAAAATATATCTACAATATGATATACATTGTACCGGCAACCATCGGAAAGTAAACAAAATAATATTATAAAAGGTACAATGGGTACCTATGTATATTTTTCAGATATATTTTGAAAGCATCAATCAATTTGAAATCATTTTAATAATAATGACTGCAGCACGAGTGATCCTAACATCTACTTGAATTCGACAGATTTAAGGTCTTCCAGGCTAACTCGTATACATAAGTATGTCATGATAATAATTTATTAAATATTTAAATCTTCGGCGCAAAACAACGTCATCACTGTACGCGGTTCATTGGACGTTATCGAACTAATACGAAGTACCTATATAATTTCGACGCAAACAGTCATTAAAAAGTTTCGCGAAAGCCATAGGTACACGGCGTTTCACGTCTATTATTATTATCGCTTTAACCCAGGTATACCTATGCATACCACGGACTATACAACGAACACCGACATCATACTCTCGCTGCGTCCACCATGCTCGCATCAACGTGTCAATTTATACGATTTTCTCACGGTTCGTCGGGTAAAATCCAACAACGGTATCACAATATAATAATATAATAATAATAATAATAATAATAATAATAATAATAATAATGTACATCTGCCGGTGGACGCAGTATCAAAACGCGGGGATAAGCACGCGGTCATTACCGGACTCCGGTGAGCGAGCTCGCGCGTGCGCACGAGAAGAAGAAGGCTACCGTCGTCGCCGGGGCCATTGGCGCGCGCGCGCGATAACTCCCGAGTGGGACTTGATAGAGACACGCTCGGGCGGCGGATATTTGGATACCGGCGCAGCGTCTCTCACCGGCAGCAGTGATTAATAGGAAGCACGGGCAAATCATTGTAATTTTCGTCGGTGGGTACGTATATAGGTTATTACGTGTACAACAGTACGTCATGATGTGCGCGCCGACTGACACTGTTGTATAGGTATTATGATGTTGTGTGAGCGAGGCTTCCGCGAAGGAACACAATACGAAGAAAATAATATATGAAAATACAAATCGTCTGAGCTCGATTACACAGTACACTGTACATATTATACGCTATACCGCGGGTGCCCATTATCTAGTCACCGTCCTAAGTGGATATTAATAACACCTCTCGTAAACGCATCAGTGGCGGGTGCTCTCCGCGCATTTGCGTCTCCACTGCCCATGTTATACACACGATATCACATTATTATTATTATTGTTATTATCATCATCATTGTTTATTGTACTATTACAATTATTATTACTACTACTATTATATTGTTATTGCAGCTATAGCGAGAACACGTGTACGCGTAGAGATTACCTCTGTACCTACGTCCATCCGCATTGTCATCGTCGCCCTGTAACGACACAGGCGCAGCAGCAGCAGCAGATTTTGCTGTGATTTCTATATACGTACATAATATATATTATTTTGTGCGGTACAGCTTAATACATTTTGTGTTCCTACGTATACATATACTTGCAACACAATAATGTACTGAGTTAAGACTTAAGACTCCACCAACGCAATTAGGTCAACGCCACTGACGCAATCCAGTCTACAGTATACATAATATAATGTCTATTCCCACTCGAATACTACGGAATTAAACATGCTAATAAGATGCAAACTACGATTTTTTTTTTGTCGTCTGTTAGAAATTGAAAAGAAATTTGTTCATAACCACTTCGAGTCCTTTCTAAGTATATAAAAACAAATTTTGTCCAGTTATCGTCATCGGCACACTCACAAGTCACAAATTCATAAAAACAATAAGATAATTCCACAATATTTTAGAACGTTTCGACAAAATGTCATATAAAAAATGATAACATATCTATTTATAACGTTATATAGAAGGTATATGGAAGTAGAGTAATTCATTATAGGTGTTGTATAATCAGAAATGTTTAATATTAAGAAAATGTAGTGCATTGCAGAAAAATAACTTATTTTTAAGATACTGTTAAGCCATTCTATTCTAAAAGAGAAAATATGAAAGCTGACCTTTTTTTTTATTTTTGTTAAAAACGATAAATATTATTTAGGTGCTATATCATCAAGTATGTGAATGTTGGTTAATGAAACATTGTTGAATGATTATAAATTGTTGAGTAAAAATACCTGCCAAATATACATATATGTATATTGTACAAGCGTCATTATTCATTAGTCATTAATGACTTGCTGAAGTTTGAGATAAAATAAAACAATAAAAAAAAAATCGAGTTTTTTTATAATATTAGAATAGTACAATATAATGCTAGTTTAAAAATTGTTGACACTTTTCTATGAAATGCACGCCATTAATGTTTTATTTACTTCAGTATTTTACTTTTAACGTAGGTAATTAATTTAAAGAATAACTGTGTTACATTTTTTGACACAACAAAAATAGTTTCACTTTGCATGAAAAATATATTTAATTTCATAGTATACTTCTACATCATTATACTTAATATATATATCGATACTTTAAACAAACAAAATATAAAAACAATTTTGAGATTGAATATGCTGGTATATAATGTGTACCTATATGGCTATATAGGTAGTAAAACAACGGCATTCATGGAATCTATATACTCCTTTAATGGTGTGTACGTATTAGTTTTTCATTTAAAACCATATAACCATATAAAACAACCATTATGTTAATACAACTATTTATTTAGAAACCATTTAAGATTTTTTGTTTTTTTTTACTTATTGGAGTAAATCGTTTTACATAACAAACGCACTCTACGCGGCACTCTATAAAGATATTCCATGAAAGAGTCTTAAAAAACGAACTATAGTTTATTATATATGTATAATAAAATCAAGATAGTAAAAACCTATATATCGCGTAATAAACGTCTCGTATAATTACAAACAATATACGTAAATAGTAACTTAACCCATTAATAAAAACCGTGTTCATTAATACACGACAATATGTTTATCATATCGTTAAAGGCAACTCAACTAGATCTAAATAGTAGCTAATCGACCATGACAAATAAAGATAACACAATGTACAACATTCAGATATAATTTAAGGTAAATTAGATAATACGTTTTGGATGATTATAATTTATTTGTAGGTACGCGGGATCGAAAACAATTGGGAATTTTTAAAACAGAAATATTTAAATATCAACACATGTGCACTCTCCAGCAGATTAACAGTTCACGATTTTGAAAGGAGAATCAATACCTATACTTATCTACTACCAATGATTTATATCTACATGCATTTTTTCGAACTGCGAGATTTGCAGCTGATAAAAATGATAAAAGACTTTGTTAAAAGCCATTGCTTACTAAACTTAATTTTTACAATTTATTTTTAACTACAGAAAAATTCGTTAAATAAGTACGATTAATAATCTAGAAATATATCGCATGTCATATCATTACTTACTTACAACAAAATAATGTTCTAGAGAACTATGACTTAATAGGTTTAAATATAGTTACTCAACCTGCAGCCAAGTTGAAAGTTGCCAAAATATTTAATAAGTGCTAAAGTCTGTGCAGGTGTGACAAAATAAAAGGTAGAAGGGGGTAAAATACACAAAAACGGTATTTTGAGAATATACGAATATTAAAGCATTATAGTCTTAACTATGCGTCTTAGTATATTAAAAAATACAAGGGGTGGGTGCCCATGAGCAGTGGTAAAAGATAAAACTATAAACCAGTTCAAAATCGGACGTGGGGTTCGTCGTAAACACAGATAGACTCAAATATTTTTTTTTTTTTTTAATTATTATGGTCGATAAAAAAAAAAATGATGCAATAAAATTAAGCTGCAGTAGGATTTACGACACAGAATAAACAAGAACCGTAAATCATTGCGCGGGCCGCGTCTATATAATATGTTTAAGAAACAGAGCGTGTTTTTGCGCCGAAAAGTGCATCACAACCATAATAATATACATACCTATATGTATATATATTTATGTGAACGCGCGTCTCGTATAATATAGTGACAAAGTCGCTCGCTCGAATAATAATAGTAATAATAATAAAAATACTTCTATCAAATGACCGGATGTCGGGAAGAAAGAAAAAAATCAACCATCAATAAATTACCGGCGTCCGGGACTTTAACGCTTTTTTCACCTTGGTCCGATTTCTATATATTATTATTATTTTATACCTTGCGCGAGCGAGCGCTCACTCGTTCAAGCCGAACTGCACGAGAGGATCTCAAATTATTATTACAATATTGTTTATAGACGCATCGTGAGCGAGCCCGTTGTTTAATGGTCTGTTTAATTGCCAGACCGACGACGACGTCGCGGCCAGCAAACACCGTAACAAATACTTTAACTACAGGGTGTCCCTGAGAATAATTGTTTTTTTCTAATAATTGTTTGAGTAATTAAAAACCCGAGATAACCTGATCGTTTTAAGGTCAATTGTATACATAAAAAAAAAAAAAATACAATGCATTACGGAATATTGTATTTGTCCAGTTCTATAAAATATGTTTGTGCACATCAGAAAAGGATCAGTTGCGTATACAGATTTGAAGCGTAACCTGGCCTGGCGCATAAACTACGTGTACATTGGACGAAAATTAATAATAATTTAGCTTTCAAATTATACAATTGAAGAAAAATGGCGATATTTTAATCACTGCCACCGCACGTACATCTCATCTCATACCTACTGCAGAGAAATGTTATTCGGGTACGGTGTGACTTATATACGTGGCGAGAGACGGCTGCGCGCTGTATACGAATTTATATATATTTTTTTTTTTTTTAGTTTATCGTACTGCGCGGTGCGAGCGTGTGTCGTGTGTGTTTTGGGAGGCGGAAAAAAATTATTACACACACATGATATACGTCGTCAAGGGTATATGTATAATTATTGTGCGCGCACATATAAATATAAAAAAAACCAAATAAATAAAACAACGGCGCGGCGACGTCTGCTCCGCGGCCGGTCGCCGTAGACGGTACGCGGGTCTTGGCGGCGGGCTTTTAATTACGACGTCGTTTTCGGCGACGTCGACGGTATTTTAGGATTGGGTGTCGGACAGTGGCCCGGTGCCAACAGGACCGAAGATTTAGTGAGCTTAGCTCTCATTCTCTTCCCATCCCCTCCCCTTCCCCCAACCCCGACGACGACGATGACCGGGATTGTGGCACGCGGTTTTCGAACGCCACCGCGATCCGATGGCGCATAATATCCTAAATAAATATATTTATATATATATATATTGTATTATTATTGTTGTTATAGTATTACACCGGAGTTGACTACGAATCATATTATATCGTTTCGGGTAAAATACAAGTATTTGGTCGTTGCGGATTGCATCGGACGTTATTGAATCATACATTATAATAATATATATATAGTATATTATTAACGTAAAAATTATATAATATTGTTAATTCACGCGGTTAATTATTCGGAAATCTGACGGTCTACCGCTTACGCGGACGCGAGAACATTATTTATCGAGGTATTTGCATATTATCATAATAGTTGTTACTCGTAAGCATTCAATATGAATATATATGTATAGAGCCACACTGTTGACGACGTCAAGTTTCGTGTCGATTAAACGTAGGTATATTTTATACAGCAGAACGCCAGCGAAAAATCGTCGAACTTCGTATTAGCCAAAGGGCGTACATATTGCAATACGTCGTTTTAATGTATATTTCATTGCATAATATTATTACCTCAAACAAATGAGACGTATGAATATTTGGCGGGAAAGTCATCGGATTATAGGACGAGACTGTAATATCATTATTATTATCATAAAACAAATCAAATGACGCGCGTGGCCGACATTTCACTTGGAAATTGCACGTCCGGGGCGCCGCCGCAAAGTCCGAAAATTTGACCGTCTGTCGGCGGCGGCATCCGCCGATTGCCGAGATTCCATGACGCCCACCGCAAGTGCAACGCCGCCGCCGCGGTCGACCCTCTTCCACCGGACCGCGGCATCGTCCCCTATTATATTATACAGCCACGCGTTTGTATGCGATAAATAAAATCGGCTACAAAACACACACACACACACACACACACATACATGATTAACATAAATGTGCGGTTAACGACCAAGACCGCGTGATACGGAGTATATAAGTATGTATATAAAAAGAAAAAAAATAAGAAAAAACAATAAATAAATAATAAGAAATAAAGAAGAAATACAAAACAAAACGAAGAGGAGGATAAATACCGAATGGAATTCGAGAGAACGACAGAGAGAGAGAGAGAGAGAGACGGTCTTCGCCGTCGTCGTCGACGCATAGACTTCTCCTCTCCGTATAATATATACGTGTATAAATGCACACGCACACATGCGTATAATACATATATTACACATATACATATATATATTATATAGTGCGCGTGCGCGCGTGTGTGTATTGTGTAAAGCTTGGGAACATTATTACCCCTTGCATAGTTGACCGCTCTAAGTGCATTTGCTTGTCGGGACCGACCCCGACCCCGTCCGCCGCGGCGGCCCGGCCAATGGAAATATCCTCCTCCGGGTTCGCCGCCGCCGCCGCCGTGCACTGTTTTATTATAAACACACAACAATTAATTACCGGATCAGATACGGATACGGATCGCCGCCGTACGCGATTCTCATTTGAATCGGACGATTTATTATCCGCGAGACTATTTTTTCCCCCTTCTACTTTTCTTCTCTATTTTTTTTCCTCCTTCGGTTTTCACTCCGTGAAAAAACGTGTGTGTGTGTGTGTGTGTGTGTGTGTGTGTGTGTGTGTGTGTGTGTGTGTGTGTGTGTGTGTGTGTTTGTGACATTGCGTGGTGCACATAACATATACATATATACGTATGTATTATATGTATAACGTATACACCAGATATACCTTCACATTTTTAACTCGATCTCTGTGTAATCACCGCAGGAGATTTTGGCACAAATTTCAAATTTGAGATAAACCGCTTTTTTACGCTGATTTCTGTACGACGGACGATTTTTTTTTAAATACCATTATCAATGTACACGGATTTTTATCTGAACAACGTACCTTTATAACATTTAAATGTAAGGTTAAATACTTTATTAGGTATACGCTTTGTCATTACTCATTACTATACATATTAAGTCATTATTTTTTCACATTTCTGCAGTATAACAACAATAATATATTATGTAACAAGTAATTGAGAATTATAGTTAAGTAGTAGTTCTCATCGTATTTTGTTCACCACATAATGAATGAAATGACTTATTGGTTGTATAAGAGAATCGTATTTATCGTTGTAAACTACACAAAATAACATCTAAAACTGTAAGCCATATTTTACTCCCAAACAATTGATATAGAGCACGTAGATAGGAAGCAAATTTGCAGTATATGAAGCCACACATAATTTCGTTACGCTATCGTAATCATTGGGGCAATAATGTAAGTAATTCCTGAAAAATCGTATTGTTCTCTCGTTTTGGCGCGTGAATAATTTAACGTGCACAGAGCATTCGAAATCCTCAGGGAATGAATTGTATGAAACGAAACTTTCCAAAAAGTTTGACTTTTCGCCTTTGTTCGTGAGATTCCTGGACATCTGTTCTTTTGACTTGTTGGAAAACTCGGATTTCCGGTCACGGCCCAAGAAAAGCAAGAGGAAAAAAAAATCGAAATAGATTAGCCGGTAACAATCCATTATTTTTAGATTAAAGTGTTATTTTATTTATGGTTCACACCACTGCCGCCGTCGCCGGACGGGTTCATGATTAATGACGTTGGGTTAGCTTTATTGGCGTTAAGAGGGGAGATGAAAGAGTGGAGGGGCTGTATGTTAAGAGATACGACGAGGCAAATAATAATATAGAAATTATATATATGTACATAAAATACACACGCTTACACGGACACGTTCTCATATACACGACGAGACGCCAGTCTAGGATCGGAAATGATAACGACTCGGCCGGATATTTGATTAATCGTACACGGTTTCCTCCGGAGAGACGAAATAAAACTTAATGATAGCCATTAGTTTAGGAAACGGGTTAAAGAAAAAAAATGGTTTTTTTTTTGTCAATAGTAAACGAACGATACACGAGTTGTGCAGGAGTGAGGGTATATAGCAAAGAGTGAATTAATTTTTCGTTAAACCGAGGTGGTTTTGGGTGTTTTTTGTAATCGGTTTTTGATTTGACACACAGTCGACCATGAATTTGTTCAACGGAATAATAACGAGTCGAAAACGGACAAGGAAAAGAGATGGATATTATATTAAACACAGATGGAAAAAATTCCAACAAAAAGCTGTTTCCCGGCCAATCGATTTCGAATCCATCTGAATAATTGAACGCTCCTTATAACGGAAAGGGTCGCCTATACATTTCGGAATTTATTTAATAGGATTTAGGGCGGAATTTAATGTATATTTACATTTTATTTTTTTAAATATATATTTAGTTAGGTACGTCATCTTCCCACTGATTTTATATGAACGCTATGTAAATAATCCTTTTAAAATATATTTATAAATTGAATATGGTTCACGCACTAGTCCCGGATTAAAGTATATATTAGTATATAATGCACACACAATATAATATTATAAATCCTCGAGTGCGTACATGCATTTCAAATATAATCATCATATTACACCGAACGGTATTTCAAACGGTTAAAACGATACGAAATCAATTTTAATTTCTCTCGCATATGACATTGTTACAGTTAAAAAATAATTCGAAAAACTAGGTTGTTAATCTTGACATGAAATAACCATGTATTTATACGGCCAAACACGATGTAAACGACTTGTACACCACGATTAGCGTGCGGATAATACGATCGAGTACAAATTTGTGATTGAAAGATTATTATCTACGCCTGTATAATGGCGGTAACTTTGTGACTGTCAAAGTTATTGCGATCTCTATAATGAGTGCCGCTTAATCATCAGATAATGCATGGGAACTTTAAAACAGCTAGTTTAATCAGTAATTACGACATCAATTCAATGTTGTATGATAATAGTAATAATAATACAAATAAAAATACCCAATTAAAAATACTAGGTAGCTAATGCGGTAGGTATAATGAAATCAATTTATTATTTGTATTTGGTTTTGTGATTTATAAATAAACACACTCACATCAGTAAACTCTCTTACTGTCACGTTGGAATTAAAAATATTATTTATCTGCCGTTTTGGTAGGGGGAAATAAAGTACTTAAAAATATGTACAATCACTGCATTTTATAACTAATTTAGGTAAAGTTATTTTTCTTTTTTCTTTCTAAAGGTTATTATAAATGTTGGTTTTAATTCTTGGTCTGAGGTTCTATTAATGAATGGTACCCGCTAATTGTGATTCGAGTTTTGTATACTTTTCTCTCTGTTATCCTCATTACTTGTTGTTTTTATTTTGTAAACAGATGGAATATATTTGAATAAAAAAAAAACAAAAATTCAAAATTCAAATATTGAATATAGTATACTTACAAACAAAAAAATTAGATTAGGTTATTAATTATATATTAAGTTGGAATACAGTTCAAAAAAATAAAAGACTGAACATACAAACTATAGGTCATATAAGCAATGTTGAGACTAGATGATAGATTTGCTTTGCTCTCTATGACCCTCTCTGCCAATGTTATATATTAGAATGGTAGTACTAATATAGTACTTATAATGAATATAATACCAGATTTTATTACAATTTTTAAAGTTAATGTAAAACGAACTAACAGAAAAAGTAATTAAATTTATTTAATGTGCATCTATAGTTAAAATGAATGAATTGAAAAATATATTTTTTTTCTATTAATGCACTTTAACCGTTACTGATTATCAACCATGGATTCCACATTATGGAGGATTTTATATTTATGATAGGTACAATGAATAGTAAAGATAGAATAAATCTTCTAAAAACTGACTATACAATGATCAGTCCTTATCAATGGTCACAAATTCATGGTAATCATGGGAAGAGGGGAGGTATAAAATCTTTAAGCAAATTATACGAGTAAAATGTAGTTTATTATTTATAATTTAATTGCATTTACTCACTCGTGATAAAGAGTTTATATTAAGCTAATGTTTTTAAAATAAATCATACATTATACATTATTCTGAAACAAATTTATTATTCTATAAATAAAAATATACTGCAGTCTTAGCTTAATAACTGATTCAATATCTAAATTCGTCACGAATAATAATAAACAACAATAATAGAAGTTATATTTAACTTTAAATAGAGTTTATATGCAGAAAAAGATAAATAAATAAAAAATAAATTATATTTTCAAAAAACTTTTACAGAAATTCATTTACATATGAATTATGATTGATAGTTTTTAATGTGATCTATGTTTAAACTAATCAATTTTTGTTAATTAAATACCTGATTTAACAAGTAATTGACATTATCGACAAGGTTGATGGTTTGTAAATAATATTTAAAAAAATGTAATGCGTCGATGAAGTGTATTCTATACATTGTAGTGAAAATGAACACACATTTAAACTTAAAACACGTCATTCATCATTTGACCAGTGTCATAAATTATGGGTATAGAAAACCTTTCTGGATAAATAATATTTCATATTTTCATATATTATTAAAATTAACTCATTTTATACACTAAGCAACTTTAACGGTATACTAATATTATTAGGATGCGTTAAAATCAGAAGGTGGACCATCATTCGATGACGGGCAGTAATACATTTATACATTAAAAATACTCGAGGTCGTCTAATGAATAATAAATTGTTCATGCGTTTGAGATGATAAGCTCTGTACCAATAGTGTACATTTTTTACGAAAGATCATGGTTTACGAAATGTCAACGGCATAAACATAATATATCCACATACAGTTCCAATACTGGAACTTGTGAGCGAGGGAAGAATCAATGGGAAATAGTTTTCTTTTTTATCACAGAATAAGATGTATAAGTATAGAGCCAATCGGTGTACAAACGACAAATGTAGGTATACCTATATGTGCACTTAAACTCCCTAAGCGTGCTGAGTGTTGCGGAAGGGTGTGCTTTTATCCCTTTCAGTTTTTTTAACTTCTAGATACCGAACCCCTCGGCTATTTTGAAGAACCTTTTTTTTTGAGAAAAAGTACATACTTGCAAACTTTTCTATACGATCCGCCCCTATTCGAACGACAGTAACACAGACGTACACTAACTTGTTTGACAAAATTAAAACAAATTAAAAAAACGAATTATTATCGCTCCTAAAAACAATATTGTCAACGTTAATAAAAAGCAAACATCTACTTATAAAAGTCATCGATAATGTTAATAGTATAGTCAAGATCAATGGTTTTTTTTAAACTGGTATACGATGTCTGGGTATCACAGAACACATTCTAAAAGTCTTTTATTAGTTTATATCCGTATATTATAAAATTATATTCATATAATATAAATAATGGCCGGTTTAAGTAATTTTTGAGTACATAATTTAAAACTAATTATGTGCCTATATATAGTGCAATACGATGTTGAAATAAAGGCTACAATAAATATAATTGTAATGAGGTAGGCATGCACCAACGAAATAATAATAATTCAGCAGCGGTCACACGGTATATATATTAATATGTCTTTGTTTTCAGATACTTGCGATAATTTTCGCAAGAGTCCATACAGACCTCGTACAATCATGTGGTATTTTGAATTGAAAAAAAAACACAAAAACGAACGTACATACATATAAATGCACAGCAACCTCTATATCATTATTACGATAACCTCGAGGCAGACACACCGTTTCTACCGGTGCGCGACAATGCAGCAGACGCGGACCGATTTGTATAAAATAATAATAATATAATATCGCCGGGATCTGCAGTGCGTGGTGTGGCGGCGGGGGTGGTGCAAAATAATACGTATATAAAATAAAATATATCCGACCGGGACTCGGTCGCGCTCTGAATCGCACACACCACGCGAGTCCTACAATTCGTATATACACGTGATATATAACAGTGCAGATACACGGACCTTTCTCCTCTCCCATGCCTACGTACAGATCGCATATAAATATTTTTTTCCAATCATTATTACTATTATTATTTGTCGCATGCGAAAAGCGCTTCGGCCGCGGCCGACCGTGACCGCTCGATACATAACCGCAGCGGTCGCGGCGCGGTTTCCCGAACCCACAACGGAGCCCACCCATATATATATATATGATACACACGTCGCAGACACACACATACCTATACGCGTATTCGTAATATACTAGTAGTGAGCGCGCCCGCTCGGACAGACGTATATATGATAGTAATATCGTACACGGGGCGAACGGGACGACGATGGACTACTATACGCCACAATATTATATTATAATATAATATCGAGGAAATAATATTATATTGTACGGGGAGAAATCGTGCTTCCAATTACTCGGCAGACCTACACGACGACGACGACGACTACACCACTGGTACTACTGTACATTGTATATTGTCGTATGTGTGTGTGTGTGTGTGTGTGTGTGTGTGTGTGTGTGTGTGTGTGTGTGTGTAAGTACTTACACACACACACACGCGCGCGCGCGCGCGCGGCTACTATAATACGGGGACCGCGTAACGTTAATTAGACGTCAGCCCGGGGGACCCACCGCGTCGACCTCGGCGCGCACTTCGTGTGCAAGTATATAGGCACTGGCAGTGCAGTGTGTGTGTATATATATATATATATGTATTATAATATTATTATATTGTGTACCTCAACTCGGCGACCGCTGGCGCCCCGAGACTGCCTCTCTGTACGCATGTGAGCGTACATATAGGATATAATAATATATGCCTGTAATGCCTCCGTATTGCTGCTGCTGTTGCTGCTGCTGCTGCTGCCCCGGCGATCGCAAATTAATACCGTCCGCCGGGGAGAGAGACCACGGCGGCGCAGTCGCCAATGTCCCGCCACTGAATTAACATACGCCGTGTCACCGCGGTGCTCCTATTGTTGTGCCGCCGCCGCCGCCGCCGCCGCCTTATCGCGGGCCCACATCTCCGGCTCCGGCGGCGGATAGTCGCGCCACATCCGCGGCGTGTGCCCGATTTGCGTGTGTGCTGCAGTGTACAGGTAAACAGAGGATGAGAGGACGAGGCGAAGGTTGGTGTCATTATGTGTGCGGCAGCGATACCACGCACCACCCGCGAGTTGTAGGTTTGATGTTCGGCCGAGAGAGAGTGACAGGGCAGAGAGAGAGAGAGAGAGAGAGAGCTGGGGGGTTACTTGGAAAAGTAAAAAAAAACCAACAGAAACGATCGATTTTAATCGCTGGCTTCGAGTCCACACCGAATCAGTATACTTTTAGTACGCGCAGAATACATAGGTACTACAGAAGCCGATGTGCTATCGGACATTGTGGGGATGTATTGTACGTCTATTATAGGTCTATATACGCATATAGGTGTCGATAGCATACTCGCGATTTTCTTTCACCTGTAGGGAGAGAGATTTTTAATAAATATAAAATAAATTATATCCTTTATGTACATAATGACACCTGTTTTAGCCAGAGGCGTGCAAGAGTGCCGGTATCGCGGGGACGTGGGGTGACACTATTTGTTAGCTGATAGGTATAATCTGGGGGAGGCAAATGAGACATAAACTACTACATCCACTTTAATCTATAGGATTTACTACATTTATACCTTAAAACTATAGTAACAAAATGTGAAATTTAAGCCGATATAGTTTAAGCTTTATACGATATAAACTTGTATATTTTATTTAGTATATATAGGATGGCATGACTTTAATCATTATAATTGTAACTATAATTATTATAAGTAAAAAACTATTTGCGTATCATTTTATTTTAATGACGTGTATTTTAATATTACTGATAACAAGGTTTGTATAATTTTCATTCGTATCAACGTGTACCTACTAAATTAAAATTAAAATTAAAATACTTAATTCCAATGAAAAAAGGTCTATAGTTAGGAATCCATTAGGAATCGCGTATGCAGTGTTTCGATCAGGTATATAGACTGCGACAGTGCGACAGGTTGGGACTTGATATTCATAGGCTTTGCACCATACCAAGACCATGGTAACAAGATACCGTTACGGTTTGCATGTAGCGTCAAACAGTGGAACAGCATGGCGGCGTCGACTTACGTGCGGACCGGTATATATGCAGGTGGCGCTAGACGCTGCAAGGAAAACGTACTAATCTAAGTGTTCCGATACACAACCCCTTTTACATACTCATACGGAACACTCAGTTTACACTCCCCCCACCCCCGAGGCACTAGGTTTTGCTTTTGGTGGTGTATATATTGGTTGCATACTAAATTGTATTGTTCTTCAATATATAATACTATCGACCTATCACCGCCCCATTTTATTTTTCCATCTACGTCCGTATAATTTATGTTTGCAACTAAATAATATAATCGAGCGCATACAAGGTACGATCAAGTATTATTATAAATATACCCGATGGTACCATATCGGAATGGGTTCTGTACGGGTGGACTCGCGGCAGAAAACCGCGAGCAAGCGGAAGACTCGATTTCTACGCATGGCGTGTTACATAAGAGCTTGTTCATTACAACGTTGTATAAACATGGGCAACACGTTCGGGCGGTAAACCATATAATACAGCGTAAGTACTGCAGAGCGTACGGCGTGCATGTGAACGAGTGTATAATAATAAACGTATACACACGGATAATAATATTATTGTCTTGGTCCGTTTTCGTTTGGTCGCTTGCATTTTTCTTCGGTCGAAACGTCACGCGAGCATAAATTTATCGCCGGTCCACCATTGTGAACCGCGGGGGTACACGACGACGACGTCCAACGATCGCGGTCACGATCCCATTGTCGTTGCGGCGGCGGCGGCGGCGGCGGCTGCTGCGGATGACCGTCGAGGCGCAGCGCAATCGGTCTACATTTTTTTTCATTTTCATTTTTTTTTTTTTTTTAAATTTCCGTAAGATTTCAACTACCGTCTCCCACAACACTGGCTCGAGAGCGCGCGGGCTCGCGCGTACGCACGTACGTGTGTGTGTGTGTGTTATTTTTTATTTTCTCATTTTTCGTTCAACAGCGCGGTACAGGTGACCAATTAGCAAGCGAAATGAACATGTTCTCGGCGGCGGCGGGAGCATTGTGTGCGCGTGTAATGAACGTTATCTATACACATCGACAGTATAGGTATAATATGTATGATATATATATATATATATATATATACACAGTGACCAGCAGCCGAGGTCCTGGAAACAATGTGTATACGTGTACACATACAATATTATAACCAACCTACCTACCTATTGCCGTCGCTGTCCAGGGAGCTGAGTTACGAGACAATATTATTATTATTATTATTGTTTTCGTTATTATTATTATTATTTTGTGTGTATATATATATATTAAGTCCACGGCGGTAATGGCGACCGTGTGCCTCGGGAGCTGAAAAACATGCGCTTATCTTGGGCGAGATTTTTTTCCACAGAAAACGCTGCGATGAAGATGAAATTGGATACTGTATGTAATAATAATAATAATAATAATAATAATAATAATATGACGTCGTTGTCGTCGTCGTCGTCGTCGTTGCTATTGCTGATGATGCTGGCGCGTCTATTTCCGTTGTTTTTTGGCTTATTCCGAGGTTTTTCGAAACGATTCTTTTTTATTATTATTATTATTATTATTATTTTAATTCTTTTTTTTTTACGTCTCCCTCTTTAAACGACTTGTCGACAGATCCAAACGTCAACAGGGCTGTTATGTCCGTCAGCGCGCCGTGATTAAAAATCGTCCTCGCAGTTGGACAATAAACGAAGACGGTGGGTCTGCAGCGTGCACACACCGTGTGCTCTTCCCTTGTATTATTATTGCTCCGGTTTGACGACAGCGGTTTTATTTTAATCGCACATACGATATTATAACGCGACACGTTTCGTGATATCATATAATAACAGTAGCAGTTATTCGTCGGTAAACTTGGCTAGGATACTCTGTTAGGAATTCACTCGCAGTGGTTGGTTTTGATGGTGAAGAGACGCGAAAAAAAAACAGTATATTGTATGTTATTAAACTATTCTCCTATATATTATTATGAATATGCAGTAAAGTATGTTAAAAATATAAATAATTCAAACTAGTTTAATTCGTTCGTCTGGGAATGCGTGATGTTTTTATATAACTATACAGTAAAACAGTGTATAGTTTGATTCATCGAGTATACAATGGAAAAAACTGTAGGTTTAATAAGTTTCACTCAACATTACTCCAAAATATGTTCATCCTAATACGAGTACATAATTTAACTTTGATAAGTAATATATTTTCTGGTTATAGATTAAATTACAATCCATACAAATGAGTATCCCCGTATAATTTAAATATTCAATACAATGTGGAATATATTTGATTGATAAAGGTATTACTAAAAAAATGTTTTAAAAAATTGTAAAACGAATAAATTGAATTTTAATTCTGTTTGTTTCAAATTAAACATATTATAAATAAGTAAAATAATAAAAAAAAACGAATGTTATATTATTGAGAACACATTTGTACATTTATCGGGATATTTAAATGGTTCTACACGGATGAATTTGCAGCAGTTTTATTTAGTTCATGGTTGTAAGTAGTAAATAAATACTACAAATTTGATTCATATCTCTAATAGTGTTTTGTTTGAAATCATAAACTGAATACGCATACATTGGGTATAACACCTTACATAGCATGGAAGATTAACTTAAATTGATTAGTAATAAAGAATACAGCCAATATAGTGTCACTAATGGGTGGCTTAATTCTTACTCACTCATTATCCATGTCCGCAATCCATCACTCATCCCATATACGTATTGTACATACAGCAGGTACAGATTGTATATTTAAAATCCAGGAAAAAAAGTTTTAGAATATACATGTATACACATACATAATGTATAGGTACTTAGAACTTATATGCTATCTAAAACAGTGTTATATTGCAGATTAGACAATTATAATTTTAGATCGATTCAATAATAGAATATACAATTTCTCATACAAACGTCTTGATAACATATTTCTCAATCATTAGAATTAAGTCTACTTATATTGTTTTCCGATGGCCTATAATGTCACCGCGAGTATTTTTATTAATAACATTAATATCGGCTATGTGCCTAAGTATATATTAAAATTATAGTATGCGTATGGTCACAAATTGCTTTTATTATAAGTATTTAAATAATATATTAAAAATGAAAATAAATTATATCGTATTTATGTTTGAGAATATATAATTGATTTGCAAAACACAATTAATTTTTAAATTTAAATTATTATTTTTATTATCGACGATTGGAGTATAAAAAAAATGTATTTTATTTAGAATGCATTATTCTAAAATTGGGTAGTTATAAGTTTATAACAATAATGGACAAAATATATTTTTATTTAAATACAGTTATACGGTGTTAATTATTTTAAACGAATATTTGAATTGCATTATAATATATACAAAATAAACTGAAATAAGATTAAGTAAATAATTAAAAAAGTAATAAGTCATCACAAAAATATTATTCTAGTGAAATACTATCACCCAACACAGCGAGAACATCGACTCTTCTGAAACTTCCCCAAAAGACGAATCTATTTCAGAAAATATAACAAGAACACATGAATTATATCACATGTAATTGTAATAACTTAAACCTAAATGTATCATTTAAAAATATTTTGTATACAAATTTAGTAGAAATGTATTTTAAAAATTATAAAATATAGTGTGTTTCTTCAGAAACGTCAATAACTCTAGTTGAGGAGTATTTTTAAATTAAAAAAAATATATATATATATTATTGTGCTCCAAATTTAAAATATAATTGAATACCTACTGCATGCAGTTACATGGTGTACCTATATCATTCAATAGGTATACATATATTTTTAAAACAAATGTTTTTTGAGATAATATCAAAAACAGTCAATCGGAATCATAATAAAATAATTTAATTCGAATAAATTGTATTATAGAATATAATATAATAATATAATGTTTGTATGTATAGACATAAATCGAGTTTCATTCAATGCAGAATTAGTATACGTATTTATTATTACGACCAACAGTGATATCTTGATCAATCCGGTTGTAGGCAGACGGCATTGTTCTCAGGAGCACAAATTAGGATAAAATAACCTAACCAGAAATCTTTTACAAAAAACAATCATACCAAATATCGGGCAATAAACAGATGGAAAACCAAATATAATATACAGTATAACTGATGTGACAGACCGATGGCGCCGGCGGCCGGCATGAGGTCTCCCGAATGATTTATGGATCCCGATGGATATCAGAGACTTCCTGTTCGACCCCCAGCACTTGGAACCGATAAAAACCCGGCTGTTTCAGGGTCGGGTTTCGCGCGTGGAATTTTGGGAAAATTATTTCGAAAAATAAACACCGTTAATTGAGCCGAGAAGTCAAATTTATAACTGGCGCCCGTATCGTATATAATATTGTAATAATAAAACAGTGGGACAGGGCCAATGGTGCCAGACAGCTAATAAACTGCCATTCCCGTGCCCACCGTCCGGGGCCCTGGTGCGGTTTTTATTCGATTCGGCTAGCAACGGTTTTTATTTTTAGACGTTTTCCTCCAGAATACGACGGCCCCTATTGTTCATCGTGGCCGTTTTATTTCGGCGAAAAATATTTATCACCCATCATAACTCATTGGTCGTCCCACGCCCAACATAATAATCATTCCAAGTTGGCGCTATTTTGAATAAAATAGTTTCGACAAAACCATTACCTTGCGGCTTGCGGCCGAGTAGGCGGCAAGATAAAAATTTGAAAAACAACATATTATATAGAACTCAAATGGATTGAAAAAAAAAACCATAAGCACATTTTTAAGAATATTTGAGTTTCTATTCAAGTAATGAAAAAAGTTTATTTGAAGATGACTGGTGTAATGCAGATTACTTACAAGTTTTCCTTAAATATAAAGTTATTGTCTTAATGATTGATATTACATACTTCAATATTAGATGAGCTAATGATACAAAACAAATTTTATATCAAACACCATTTGAATAAAAAATAATAACCTTTTTTTATTTGAAAATGTAAAACAATAACAAAAACATTAAATATTTCTTATGGACTTAAGGAATTTGTATTTTTTAAGAGAAACCATTATAATATATAAGTGTAATTTTTACCTGGATATTAATTTTACGATGCCACAAATCTTGATATGAATTTTCATTTGATGTAATTCGGGATTTTATTACACATTTTAAAGTTTAAACGAGTTTTATGGGGATATTTTATTATTTTATAGCGAGTTTATTAAAACGTGGTTGCAGTGGTTAGATACATATCGTTTATAATATAATACATTTAATAATAAGATATAAATTATTATAGTAGTAATAACTATTTAAAGATATTTGTAAATATAACCTATAACACATTTATTATTTATTATTTAAGTATAGATATACAGATGTTCATTTTTTATAATATCCATAGTCAATATTTGAATTCAAGGAAATAAATAATACAAGGTAGAAAATAGAAATTATGTATAAGCACAAATAATAACTATTTTAATCATAGATTATAGATAGGCGGAAAAAAAGCCAAAGGAAATAAAAATCGATGTGAGTGCCATAAAATTGTACAATTTTACATTTTTTAAAATATTTTGTTGACTATAATTCGAAAAAGCATAATATTATGCAACTGAATACTTAATAGTTCATAATATAGATAACAGATAATAATCATGAATAATAATAATAACTGAAGGCCTGGTAGCTGACGTTACTAAGATAAATAAAAAAAATTAAAAAATAGTAGGTAGGTCCGAGGTGTCCATTATTATTATTGTTTGTATTATTTGACGTATTCCAAATATTTTTAACTTTGAGTACCAATCCATTTATTCACTGTCGTTAGATAATTATTTTTATTTTATAATCTTATAAATATCTAGTATCTATGTAAAGTAAAACTTGAATAAATAAAAAAATAAATAAATTTAAATAATTTTAAATACCTCCTAATAATATAATATTTATACCGTCAAAATATCCTAGGAAGCGTAATATTTTAAATTGTTATTCCTTAGTTTTTTTCAATTTTTGAGTACCTATTACTCACAGAAAAAAAAATAATAGTTAGCAGTTTCAATATAGTTCATACATTCCTCATTCCGCTCAAAACATAAAACAAATCTAAAATGCCCATATTTTATTTAGACACGTTAGTAAACATAATAAACTGTAAGTTGTAACTCGTAGTAACCTGACTGAGCAGTGGTAGAGAAATGGTTCATATTAAAATGTTGACTAACTTTTTTTTATTTCGCTAAACATACATTTAAAGTGTGCCAACAATGCAGCACAAAAAATAAAATATACTGGTCACTAAATAGTAAATACGACGAAATATATAGTAAGAAAGATAAAATGATGGTTATTTTATTGGTCTGGCAAACGTGTTTTTGATTGCGACATCCGATTTGCAACTCGGCGTTAACGTATACGAGTAAATATAGTGTCCGGGGCATTTTCTTCATTTAATAATGCCATTGGCCAGTTTTTCCCGTTATCATCAGAAACATTTTGCATTCCGAAGCCTGTACAGTTTTATGGAAGCAATAACTGTAGAACAAGTAAGTAAATACGAGAGTATAAATTTAGGTGGTTAGGTAAACTGAATAAAACTACAAATCAGATAAAACATTTTCAAAACTCTAAACCTGTCTGCAGCCGAATGGAACTTCTTATGAATGAAAATAATTCTACGTGTTCATTATAGTAAACTATGTATAGGTGGCATAGTGGGCACGTTATAAATGTGTTTTGTTTCCAGATAAATCAGATGAATAATAATAAGCTGATTTTTTTTCTAGCGGCGCACCATTACCATTATTATTAATATGACAATTATTCAAGGAATAGAGTGGTGTATTATTTTGGGTAATCAATTATCATATATTAAGATATGAATCGTATAATTTAAAAGCAAACTCTTTTGTAAACGAATAATGAAACAATACTTTGACTCCGTGTAGGGTATTTCACGTGAGGAAAGTAGAGGGAAAATATATGGTGGGCTGCAGCCTTAGGGGAATTATAATAGGACCCTGTTAGTAAGCTACAAAAAAAAAATCATCGTATTGTAGATACTATGAACCGCATACAAGGTATATGTGATGAGAAATGATCAATTGTGTTGTTTTCAACAAACAAAATTATAATTGGACTGATTCGTTAACTACTGTAGAAAAACAAATATACATAAATATAATTATACATAAACACGTGTTTGTATACATATAACATTATAATTAGTTAATTTTAAGACAAAATCTGTTTAAAAAATCTCTTTAGTTCATATTGCAGTGCTAAATGTTTTAACAAAACAATTATGATATTTAATTTGATTAGTTAATTGAATCAGGAGGGCATTGGACCCTAACACGCATGGTATCCCCTTCTATATTGTTCTCGAACATTAGTGTGAGGGTGATACGTTATCTCTAGTCTGCGTCTTTATAGGTATTTAGATTAAACCCAAAGGGTCTAAGCTTCTAAATTGAAAGGGCTCTGTTCGCACCGAGTAGTCCCGAGGGTAGTATACAACAACTAAAGAAAAAGATAACTTTTACTTGCTCTGCAAAGTAAACGAGAAAAAAGGATTCGAAGTTATCTAATCTTTCGAGTAACTTTAAACAATAAGAGATGTATAGTAACTTGATTTACTCGAAGTATTGTTTATGAAAACGTATACAATTTTTTTCTGAATAAATAAAATAAAAATTGGGGATTGTTTTTAAGATTTTACTGAAAACAATAATTAAAATAATTTACATAAATATCTATACTTATTTGTATATTCTGATTTAAATGGTTGAGCCCAATCACAGTACCTACATAGATATAATGCACTTATATCTATACTCTATAACAGAGGTAGGCAACTGGCGGCCCGAAAGCGTTTTACCTGGCCCTAGTTACATTTTCAAATTACATCATACAATTGTAAGGTTTATCGTCTATACTCAATAATCTATTTAACAACAAATCAATATGTATATTTTTAATGATTTTTTTTGCTTATGCTCTGGCCATCTAGATTTTAATTTTCTAAAAATTGGCCCTCTAGTAACTTCGAGTAGCTCATCCCAGCTCTATAGTATAATATTACATAATATTATGCGGTATATTATGGGTTATGAATTAATACACACAATTTAACATAATAAGTAATAGAAATATAATTTTTATTTTAAAATGTATGATATAGTCATCATAAATGAATACAATGTAATGTATTATAATAAGGACGGTAGTATATATAGGTGGCGGTAACGGTGACGCATTGAAATCGAATATAGCTCAGCGACACTGCAGCCATCAATCTCTTATACGCTCACAATAGAGAACCCTATTATAGCTATTTATGCAAACATACATCAGATGGCCCGTGTTTTTTTCACTAGACCGTCTTAAAATATGTATCCCAGTTAATTATCCGAAAACCACACACGTATTAAGTCATCTGTTTCACATTCCGGACAGTTAAAAAATGTTTTTTGCTCCCTCCATTCCAGGCATACGTCGTGTCATTTTAAGTAGTCCGAGTCACATTCGTCACTGTTGACTTAAGCACAGATCAGCCCTCCTTAACACACCAATTTAAAAAACGATAAATCCCACACAGGTGTATTACTGACTGTCTTTCTATGTATTCGTGTACAATATAAGTACATCGCGCGTTACAATGCGGACAGCGATTGTCACAAACGTCACGTCGAATAACCATTTGTCATCTGCTCGTCAAGGCGGCAAACGGACTCGGCCGAAAAGGGATTGACATAAAAATACGGGTTTTACACTTGTTATTATTATTTTATTGTCGGCGAATTCGCTAGGGAAAAAAGGTAGGTATATGCATTACATTTCTGAGGGCCGCAAAATTTTGACAACTCTTCAAAAACGTTTTACTATAGACCCGATTCCTTTCATTTTGTTGAAAGGGTTTCCGATTCATTTATCACACACACACTAGACATAAAAAAATACGATCCGAACGTTTTTCCCATAAAAGGTACACGCGAAGATTTATGGTGAAACTGTCGTGCAAATATGACATACGTGATGTGTACGATGAATCCTATCGGCGGTGACCACACCCACCAAGTGTTCGCACGTACGTCAGGGGACAGTACTTTAACCCACGAGCAACAAAACTTGACATTGTATAACTTCGATGAACCGTCAATAACAAATTGTATATATACTTGCAGTAAGTGAACAAAGAGATTACCCGAAAAATTGGTATTTTAGAGCCTATAACAAATATTTTTCCACTGTCCCAAAATCGAATAAAGAAAAACATGTGTACAAATGTCGATAGAAATACTTCAGAACATAAAATATGTATACAAAGCGTTATATGAATATTATTGGATTAAAATGTCCACTTGTATTATAACATGATCCAACACTATATTATATAGTACCTATAGCTTACCATTTAAGCGATAACATTTGAAATGTTGAATCAACATAAAACAACAGACACAATCTCTCTTTCATTATTGTAAATTAAATTGGTGATAAGATTTTAAATTGTACATAAGAAAAATTCTTTAATGTTAACAAAATGTGTAAAAAATAAGTAAATAACTTCAGTGAGTAGGTTCTAGTTGTCCATACACTTTTTCACTTTTTTATATAAATCTAAAAATATGGGTTCATTTTATGGTAGATTGAATTGAAATATAAATAGATTTTGCATTACGTGCTCTTTATGTAAGCATTATGTGTTTAATGGTAAGTGTACTCAATATTATAATTATTCGAAAAATTGTTTTGTTTGTTGTCAGCATTATTCTGTACATTGAAACGAAGACGATTGTATTAAGTTATAGAACTATATATGATGTACATTGCACACTCGTGGAACATTCGCACACATTTCACAGCGTCGAGTAGTGTATAAATGTATAGTACACAGCGTAAATACGTAATACAGAAACGGCAAAATCGAACAATTAGAATTAAAGAAAGCGTTTTATATATCGTGCCAAAGAAAGCCATTTGTCTAGTGGCGCGCGATATATCACCCAAGGGTTATTTTCGCACAATCCGTCCGCAGTTATACGGAAATACCGTACGGCGTTGGCATGTGACAATGGAGGGAGGTGGAGGAAGGGTAGAGTTTACACAATTGTCGACAATAAATCCGAAAAACCCGACGGGGCGACGGGGCGACGACGACGGCGACGGCGCGCGAAGGGTAGAAATATTTACTGCGGGGAACCGTAATAAATTTCGGGGGCGCATCGACGCTGCCAAACTTATATATATATACGCAGCGCAGAGCCGCCAGCGAAGGGACAAATAATTAGCTGCGGCGGAGAGAGTAGACTACGGTAGCCACACCACTCATTCGATGGGTTATCGTTGAAGTATATTACACCGGTGGGCCTATGCAGATAGACTTGTGTGACGAGGATACGTTTTTACAGGTCGTGACGGTTTTTATTACGCACGAACGCAATGTAGACGGATTTTTTTTTTTGACGACGACGACGACGACGACAACGACGATATAGAGATTCGTATCGGTCTGGGTATAGGTCAGGGTTGTTTTTTTTTTTTATTAATATTATTATTAAGGTGCAATGATATCATACCGGCGCCCGCCGCGACTTGATGCCCGACGGAGATGTCTGCCGGGAATACGATTTCATTGACAAACAACTGACCTGTGTATAGAAACTAAAAATATCTTTACACCGTGCAGTGTATATCATGAGAACCGAGAAGCAACGAAAAGTACCCGTAGGTGTTAAAATCTAATATCTATCCTAAATACAAAATAGTTTGCCGACGCCATCGTATACCGGCTGTAAACGCTGATTGTGTGTAGAATATCACATTTCGTTTCAAAAAGTAATTTAAAATATACAATATACATAGGTGCTTTAACATTTAACTTAATTTCACAATTCAAAATATTCATTTTGCCTTCAATGACAACAGTGGAGTCAGTTTTGTCACCTCGCACAGACTACCTAGTGAGCCTTATTTCAATTACCAATTGAACTGATATTATTATTTTAAATTAAATTTTAAAAATATGTCCATACCGGCCTCGATGGCTATTGTATGATTGTAAAATAATTGAAACAATACACATTTTATCTTCTTTGCATGTATACGATAGTTATTCGATGTTTAAAATCATTAAATCGTGGTTAAAGGCACAATTGTGTAAATCAATCGTAATTATATTATATATATACATGTAATCACTATTATAAATTAGGAGAAAAAAAACATAATAGTAAAAGTAATAAAATCTTATTATTCACATACAAAACTATTTTAATGTTTATTAGGATCATAAGAAATCGATTTATATAATATATTCCCTTCGGAAGTTCGTTAAACATTTATATTTTTCAAAATCAAACTTTATATAGGTAATTGGGTGAATTTATGTGTGTACGTTTCCTGGTTGGGGTAGACAATGGATTAATAACAGTCGGACACTAGATACCGCGTGTGTTTACGACTCCATTAACGTAGATCATGAGGACTAAACGCGGGCAATTCCAGAGGTTTGTTCTTCACGCGAGCACATTATTATTGCCACGGGGGCCGAGCCAGATGGGGAGCCGGTTCTGCCGGTCGACTCGAATCAAAACAAACACTGCAGCGCCCCTCAAGAGATTTATTGATATTATTTTTATATCAATTAAATACGTAAAATACGGGAAACGCCTACACAATCATAATAGTGTCCGGCAAGAAAATCGATTTCTTAACACAGGGTGGTCTGATACACAAATGAACTTAACATGAATGAGGTTGAATGTAAATAATTTTTCAAGATTTTATTGTTTTTCTAAAATCAAAAATGTAAGTAATAAGATATCGTCATAGTCTCTTAAGCGTATTAAATATTGAAGGCTCAATATGTTAAGAAAACTTAAGTGATAATTGGGCACCTATGCGGATGTGCCTCTAAATATTACATATTGTGTTACAAAATTAAGTAATTTGTTTTTTCGTTACAGTTGGCAGATTTTAACAAATTTAATGAAAATGTAAAAGTGTTCTCTTAATACTTTAAATATTATGTCATAAATGAATACAATATTTACATTATTATAAAAACGAAAAAATACTTGTGTCAGTGGCATACATAAACATAACTTATGTCTGAGAGAGAATCAATGGAAACAATTTAAAAAACACAACCTATATATATATAGAAAATTGATATTTAACATTATACACACTAATTATAACATTGAGACAGCAATTTCGTAGTATAGTCACACTTCTCACCGTGGCAGTCTCTTAATTAAACAATGATGGTAGGTATTGCCTGGTACTTTACTATATTATCATTGCTTATTTGCGTGTAAGCGACTTTAGAATATCAGAGCCCTTCACATAGAGCAGTGCGAGTTAGGCCTATGACCTTATAGGTTATATGTTGGGGCCTCACAAATTATAGAGACCACCCTGAATTCTACTATATCGATTTTGTGTATTTTCACTATACATTTTAATGAAATAACTATTTTTTTTTTTTATTAATATATTAACAACAATATTATATATTTTCAAGATTTTTCTGAAAAACAGTATTTTATAAAATGTCTTTAAAAAAGAGCGCCATGTCATTTAGCTCTATGCACCCCTCCTTTATTTTTCCAAACCTGGGGGACGATCGTATCATCTAATACATTACACATATAACACGACATTTTAAAAATTATATAATATGTAAATTATTTGAAATTCCGGTAACGTAAGTATATTATTTTATCCATCACTAAGAGATTATATCTGCAGTAGAAATACGTACACACACCTATCATATGTGTTATGTTGTAATTGCTAATTTCCTTGTTTGGAATAAAATGGGATTTATTACTGAGACGGCCAGTGACGGTTAATTGCACCGGACAATTATTTTTTTCCTTCTATAAATGTACCCATGCATATATAATATATATATATTTTTTTATTCTGCTCTGCTCTCTCATTCTCTCTCTGTACAGCACATATTATTACATGCTGGCAACTATTCGTGGCTAATCTTCACGATTTTGTACCACATGCACACCGCAGTGAGATAAATAGGCAACAATGCCACACAATTTTCCCACTGAACAATAATAATAACGATAATGAAATCAGCCGCACTATTTCACTGCGGCATACACCTACGCGCAAAGTTGTATTATATTATTATGTATTATTGCACACGCGGCGCGACCAGAAGAGCGGATCGTCGGCGGATCTTAAGCAGCACATATTATATTATACACATAAAATAAAATATACACATACGCATGCGAATAATTTACCTACTATACTCTATGGGCGACAGAAACCACCGCCAATACGCGTACATATGATATTATATGAATAATAAAAACATGTTTTCGAATCGATGATAATACTTTACAGACGTATTATAATAGTATTATCTGCAGTTTTATTTTTTTTTTTTAAATAAGTTAATATAATAAAATGAAAGAGTAGGTACGGTTTTCTTTACTTGCAAACACTCAAATGGAAAAGTGAGTGAGTTCTAAAAATAAGTAATAACACATGGTTACAAGTTCCACGAGAAATTAGATTCAATGATTTTTATTTTTAAACTAATATAATGTTAATTTAAAATTGTAACAATCTTATTTAATGATAATTAGATCACATTACATAACTGATGTTTAAACGACATCTTCTAGAAATTAATAATCTATGTTTCGAATTCCTACAGATATTGTCTTCAATGAATCACATTTCTTTTTTTACTGAAAGATCTAAATGGTTTAGTTCTTGTAAAAGATGATTGAAATTTAATTTAATAAAAATTTGAATTTTTTTTTATATTTCTAAAAATTAATTTATGTATATGCGGGTGAGGTGAATAAAATTACGAGTTAAAGATATACAATTATAAGGACGGATTTTGGCTTTACCAAAAATACTTAATACCTAATAAGTCTATAACAATTATCGCCGAACACAATAAGTTAAAACTTTATAATTTTTTTCAAGCAGGTTAATTATTTCAGACTTAATATGTGGAAAAACAATTGGAATTGTAAAAAGTAGTCTAGACTCCGGAGACGTAAAAACGTACTAAAAAATAATTATTTACGACGATGAAGATTATTTCTAGGAAATTGGTACAAATTATGATTTACATTTAGGTAATGGTGAAAAAAATTGTAAAATTTCAACATTGTGGTTCCTGGGAATCGCACGCCTCGCAGATGGTGGCAAATATCATTCAACTGCAAACGTACTTATATCTATAGTATATACTATAATATTATGATATACATCTCCCCGGAGCGAATCATTTACAACGCCGTGCATGTACATATAATATTATGTTGTTCGAGTTCCGATAGAGCAATAATTTCCCAGCGACCAGCGCGGTATCACTGGTTTCCAAACAAATTGGCCGTATCACATACACGCATAAATAATGGATTATTTGCTTATCCCGGCGGTAAGCAAGTGATACGCTGGCACATAAATAAAAGGCGCACAATTATTACCATCATGCGATACTGCCCGCGGATGTTTGCTCGTCTGGACGCGCAGCGCTTCCGAAGACGGTGACCTGGCGTCCTGCTACAATATAATAACCGGCCGACAGCAACCGCGCGTATACGAATATTACAAAAATATTACATTACGTGCATCACGACCCGCTGCAGTGTGTCGGAGGAGTACGACTGCGACGGCGATGATAATAAAAATAAAATAATAATAATATACGAACACAAAGTAGCCGTGTTTGTTAATTAAACCCGCCGGAATTGAAATCTGGAATTGGATTCGTGTCGTTATAATTATTCTTATTTTTTTTACTCAGCCACCTCGTCCGCTCTCGCGCCACTCGCACGGACGATATACCAGCTACGCATGTACAAACGGTGGGCGTGAACCGAGTAATTTTTCCAATCTAAACGTCGATGATATATACAAAAATCGAATCGTTTCAACGCGGTCAGCGGTATTTCGATATCATTCACCTACCTAATATTATTATTGCGTTGATATTTATCGTGGTGGCTGCAGTGTATATACATAGGATTATAGGAACCTTCCTACCTACATATATATATATATATGGGATTTAAAGAGAATTATATCGAAGGGGCATCCACACAGCAGCCTCCCCGCACGGTTTGATTTATAACATCATCACTATACGGCCGTCCGTTAACAACCTATTAAAAATATGTTACGTGTACGAATAAAGCATAATATTTTATACGTACACGCGTGCGCGCGTGCACACACATTGTTGCTTATTGTGGAATAGTAGTGACTAGTGACTACAAATCACCCGAACGCACCCGCTGGCGGCAATTTTATTTTTCTCCGTCTGCCCGCGATACATACAGCTTTGAGCAGCATTTTTAATTTCGTAATTCTGCGAACACTATTTCCGTCCGCTTCGTTCTAATCCTTAAACCACGTCCGATATAAAACCACAACACGAATATCATCGCTGCATATTGGGGAGGTTCGATCATATTAATGTACATACATAATATTTAAAACATAATTTACTGTTTATATTATATTAGGTATATTATAATTGAACAACAATACTATTTTATGAGATGTTCGAATATTGAGTATAACAGCTCAATAGATTTAAAACTAAAGCAGTGTGTATAGCAGGTAATGTAATATAATATAAATATTATTTTGCCATTTTCACACACACACACACACACACACACACACAAATATTATTTATACATACATGGTTAATTGTAATATTTTAAGATCGAAAATGTACTGTCTATATATCGATTAGAATTATTATTGTAGATATTTTCATTGTGAGACATGATTTAAAACATGTATTATTCATATATATATATATTATACGATTTGGAGTCTGGACACTATATATACACGAACATAAATAGTGTTACATAATACTACTATAGAGAATCGATCGATTGTAAGATAATATACCTACTACTATTGAACATTTGTACAGATTACAAAAACGAAGAGATTATATATTATATATACTTGTTTGTAATTTTGTATTATGGTCAATAGTTATTTATTTCGATATTTTGAAGAAAAAAATAACGTTTTGATAAATGTTCATTGTGTATATTATTCTTATTTTATACACAAAAATGTTTCGTATTCATTAACATATTGTTTTTATACACACGGAATACGTGCGACACCTTCAATTCGAAAATCGTATTTTTCCGGCTAGTACTTTCGAGCGTCTAGTGACCGTTGTATATACACTCATCTTTAGTTTTGAGATTGAATAAATTTGCATCGTAAATGCATTAAAAAATATACGACAATAATTTTGGGTGAACGAAAAAAAAAACAGGTATTTCTCCGTGCGATGAATTTCCGATCGTATCCGGCGAGGTGGCGCCAGGGAGCCGCCGCCCAATTTGGGTTCAAGATATTACAATGCACCAATAGATACCTATTTGGCAGTTGTATCAACTCACAGCCGACGGCCGTACACATTTGTGTCTGTTTGAAAAAAAAAAAAGAAATAATATTTTGTTTGAAGGGGTAACTCTTGAATGAGATTTGTACACGGAACCCGGTTTTTGATGTATTACGTATATATGACGTATATATATGTTTGATATAATTGAGTACAGGTTTATGCCAAAGACCCCTGCACGGAAAAAAAAAGATCCACGTGGAGTCGCGCGCGTTATTCGTTTCCCACGAAACGGACCGCGGTATCAGCGCGGCCGCGGATCGTCCGGACGTATTCCGTGTCGACGGGAGGGTGTAACTATGCCCGTATAAGTCGCGGCCAGCGGTGGTGCGAACAAGACGTCTTGAAGACGTGCAGTTTGCTTGTTTAAACCCCAAACAAATTGCGCGAACACGGAATGCGACACTTTTGCGGAGAACTCGCGTTAATTAGTATAAAAAGGCCACGTGATCTAATTCGGAGGCCCCGCTCACCGCAACCTCCGCCAACACGCTGCATTATAATACGAACGCGTATAATACGCTCGCCGTATATAATAACATGATATACGACCGTCTAATTATGACACACATGGCGAGAGCATAAAAACCCACTACAACCCCCTCTACCCCCCCAACCCCTGCCGAGGTTGGACCCGTCAGCCGTAGTCATCAGAGCCGCAGGGTTGTGTTTTGACTTTTTTTCTGCAGGTTTAATGGAAATTCTCGACACCGTCGAGCGGGATGGGGGGAGCAGGGGAAGGGGGGGGGGTGATGGCTAGTTAATTAGTGGTGAGCGGGACGCGCACGCGGTCGAGGGACTATATTACAGCGTCGTGCGTTTACTATACACTGCAGAGCTGAGTGTGTTAAATATGTGAGTTTTAATTATGCGTACAATGTACGTTGTGTGCTTACGCGGTGTGCATATACATATATGTATATTATATATTATATAAACTATTTAAACACGTTCAGTAGTCAGACGTCAAGTACGCGTAGGTGTATTATATTATATTATGTATGTGGCTATATGAGGATATATCATGCCGAGTGTTGTGTATAATATAATATTATATAGTCATATTTCGAACCGGACGAGCAGTGCACTCGTGCGTGCATGTATGTATGTTGTGTGTGTCGTCCTTCACCCAGTCGAAAACAGACGGAAATAATATTTTTGTGTCCTCTGCTCTTTTAGCGTCATAATACTCATAATGATGCTATACATCCCCCCTGCAGGCAAAAACCATAGTGCTACTAATTAGCTTATATTTTATAATATATAGGTATATGTACGGAATAGCTCATAATAATTTTACTATCGTGTTATTGTTATGTACTGTTTATTATTACGATGATGATTATTGTAACTATTATATTATAGTGTATGTATTATAGATATATCGTAATTCGTCGTCCTAGTCGTATTGCGTTTTTGGACCACTAATTGTGCGGTGGCCGCGGGCACAGGGAGTATGGTAAAGGCGCATGTACCGCGATGTGGGAGTGGAAGATATGACGTGTTCTCCTCGGGCTACCGTTTTTCGAAACCGTCTTATGAAGTTTTAATCGTTCAAATAATATAATTACGGTTAAACTTAACGAGCGCTCGATTCTCCGAAATTTCGGCTACGATGTTCGATACATCATCTCTATACAGTATATCACAGCGCACACCTTGTACACGGTATTGTGTATGGCATAAAAACGACAAAACCCAACGAATGTGATAGGTAGACGTAAATTACAGTAAAGGGTAAATATTTGTAAAAATTATCTACAAATGGGTTAGGTTTATTGTAGGTATCTTGTCAAACGTCAGCGATAGACATACGACCATTAATGCTTCTATAACCGTCGTCATCAAGTACGAATATGATTTATAGCATAAGAATTCATCACATACAAACACGATTTCTTTTATATAATATACGTGTTAATGAATCGTATTAATCCTTAATGTGACACACTGACATAGGATATTAAACACAAATTATATTGATGCGTTGAGATATTTTAATGAAATATTCATCGAGAAACATTTTAAATTTGAATATTTTTAGTAATAGTTATTAGTTCCTGTATAGTGTAAATACCTATAACTACCAATTGTTAAAAGAAATTAAATAATTACATAGGAAAATTGGGATTAATCGAAAAATTAAGGACAAAAATCCATCAAAAATAAAAATAAAAATATCAGCTACTAAAGTCAAAAACTACATATTTTGTCGAATACAACTTATATCTATTTCACAAATCACGCGTCAATGGTTTGCACTTAAAAATTCAACTAGGGTCTGGAACTTTTTCCTATAAAACGTCGGAATCTAATACGGCCGTTTAATGAAACGTTAAGCACTGACAAGTATATCAACACCCACGGGGATTCATCTTTCATAAAGTATCCCCTGCCAATATCAATCTGTCTGATTATAAATCAATTACGTACCTACAATATATGTCTCTATTTTACCTCCTTAATATTTTCGTCCCCACAATATAACGCATGACTCAGTACATTAGTATCTCAGAATTGTTATGCTCGCAGTAATATTATACCGCCTATACGCACACGGCACGCCATCAAATTTAAAATAAATAAAACGGAATAAAAATACACAAATACTATTTTTTAAAACTAATTAAATATATTTCAGCATTTTTACGAGTTATTAGATCAAACGAATAACTAATCCCAATCCTGATGCGATTGTGCAATATAATATTTTTAATCGTTATCATGAAACTGATTTTCCTTGCTACCTAATTGCCGTAATAAAGTAATCTATCGCATTATTGACATTCATTCTGCAACTATTGAGCAACAAGAAATCATCCAATTCGGGAATAACATATCGAACTCGTTTTGCAGTATGCTGTTATAGTTATTAAGTTATAGGTTATATTATGTGTATACACGTTGTCATGTGAACGAATTTATGATATTATATATTGTATTTTTTTTACCAATAGCATTCCACGTGTCTGTAATATCATAAAAGCATATGCGACGACAAGTGTATTTTTTTATAATTCGCAAACTTGTTTTAACGAGACCATCAATTTTTTTCGATTATATTTGTATTCCACGAACGGTAAAGATCGGCATTCATTTTTATGATTTCCCTCGCATTAATCGTCCTACATAAGTCAAGCTCAACAATTAATAATTCGGTAATTAACACCAATCTCTTTGATGTACACCAGAAGTTATTGCTACTGGGGAGTTTTTTTTTACTCTTCATAAAATACCAAGAAAAATGATGTCTGCATCTGAAATTAATAAATCAATCGACGTTCATCTATTGTCCAAACTGATTGATTGTCTACAGCCAAAAAAATTGGACCCCTATACCTATATTCCTAAAATATGTATGGTTCATAACATTGTTCTTATATTCAATTTAATATTTATGCCATGTCAGAAGAACAGATGATAATATTTTACTGAGAATGTTTGCTGTTTCTTTTTTTTAACAATTGTGTTTTTAAAGTTTAAGTGTGGCCCCATATCCTAAATCGGGAGTTTGAATAAAAATAGTTGTTTATACGGTTGATTGCCAAAAACCAACGGACGATCGTTAATAATAATATTATTTCGGTGTCGTAACACCAAAGCGACTACTACGTATAAAATACATTGGACGACGGCACGATGGACGGCGATTAGTCAGTGCCAAAATGTCGGGTGGTATAAAGTAGACGACATTAAGTCGTACAACGGAAAGCACTTGTAAAACACAGCTTGTTAACCCTCTCCCCCTGTAAAGATACTACTCAGGAAAAAATATGAGCTGTTCTACATGTGCAAGTCTTCCAATGATCTCCTCTTCCCCCTCCCTATCTTCGTTATGCTATTTTAAAACTACCGATATTAAATGGTTAATTAACTCCGATCGTGTAAAACAGCAGTGGCTACTTGCTCCGCACAACAATTTGGCTTTGGCACATTTCACTAAACTATATTATAATACACATAAAATTTGTACCCGATATATGCAGTGCATGTAATACATAGCAACAAACAATCGGCAATGCTAATGCATTTCATATACAAACAAATGTATCGTTCACGTTTAACATCAAATCACAGTGTTATGCCTTATGAAATACGACTGTATAATATATTATAAAACTATTATCTTTTTTTCGAAATGACTTATTATAATCACTACAACAGAGCGAAGCGCCGGTCGCCGACATTCGAAAAATGTCACGATCTGTGTAGTGCCGCAGTGTAACTGGTTGTATCAACTGCAGATGGACAAATTATAAATATTATTCTTTATATTATACTAGAGAAACAATGTCACCGACACGTGTTTTCTGACAAAAATGATAAAATTGTATTGAAAATATTATTTATGTTTGCACGTGACATGCGTCGACAAAAAGTGTATGTTATCTATTCAGCCGTCATAATTATCAAGCATCTTGTAAACAATAGTTTTTACAAACATTTTGTAGAAGAACCCATATATACCGCGTTAAGTGAGAGTGCCGCGTTAAAAAAATAAAACAAAATAAATACTGGTCGTGTATTAAGTTAGATAATTTATTGTAAGGTCAACTTTTAATAATTCCTGTTTGTTTTTCCTCTAGTCCAATATGTTTCTCCTTTAAATGGTAGTTATTTAAAAGTTCGGTTATAAAAGAAAATGTGTAACAGATTCAATGTACACAACGCTACTTTTTATTAATTGATAGTAAAGGTTAAGTACAATTTCCAATTTCTTAATTTGAATGGTTAAATTTTAACTCTAAATCTGTTTATTGTAATAAAACATAATTAAAGCGGTGTTGAAAAATGAATGGTTACCACATGTAACAGGAAATTGAAATAGGATGTCTTATTCTAATGTTCTAGGGCGTTTCACGTATAAATATATTTTGGACATTGTATAAGAATACAAAATATGCAAACAGACATAACTTTAAATTAAAATGTACAGATGAACACTCATCGTCAGTTTTGAATATTATTAACACACAAAAGTATTTTAAAAAATGAAATTAATTGAGCATAACCGAATTCATTTTAGAACGTTCCCACCTTAAGTAATTATAATGGCACGATGAAAGTCGATCCGAAACACATGACACATAAATCCCTAACATACATACGAGTATTGCATAGTTAAACCTAAAGTCAACCAGTCATGAGTCAAAACGTAAAATAAGGTAATAATTTAATGTGAACATACCCTTCTTCTCAAATAACACGCACTTCTAGAAAAAGTAAACATTTTAATACGTACATGGATCACACTACTTATTGTACCAAAATATTTCCCCTTATTCCTAATATTTTTCACTTTACTTAGAATACATTTTGAACACATAAAAATTATTATGTATTGGTAACCGGTACTTTATTAAATACTCATATTGTCAATGATAAAAATATGATAATTCATGTTTATTAACATTTCACAATTTCCTTGCACATTGGACATTTCTTTATTCTATAATCATATAAAATGTATTAACATAAAGTTTAAAAAAGATATTTTTTAGGTGTTGAACTGTTTAGGTAAATATATACGGGTATAAAATAAACATGGAATCAATAAGTTTAAACGATGATATACTTTTGGAACTTGTTCACCATTTTTTATAAATAATATTTGTTATTTGACAAAAGTTTTAGTATTTATAATGTTTTATATAAATTAAGTTTTAAAACCTTTTTCTCTGAATTCTAATTTTTGCTCAACAATTTCATTTTATTATGTAACTATACTAACTACAAAAAATATACCTTGAAAGAAAACTTAATTATGACACAAGGTTACAACAAAAGTTAATTATCTAGGAGCTCTTTTGAAAATATTACATTTAGAGCAAGATATATTTTTAACTTGAATTCTTAAAAAATAAATTACTGGTATTTACAATGCAATTGAAAATAGTAATAACTGTGTTTATATTATAATTCATCAGTATATAAATAATCAAATCAAAATAAATATACTATTTAATCCCCATTTAGGTATATGGAATTAATTCGAATATTATAGAACAATGCTGTAAGTTTATTATTCAAATACTCGACAGAATTAGCAGCAATACGAACAAATGAGCGAAGGAGAATCGTATATACGTTAGCATGTTTACCAATGAATTGCAATGAGGTCCAAAAACAGTCGTTCGGATAAGACGTCAATGGGAGCGGAAGAAGGGGTAAAAGAAAAATAGGGGCCGGTTAACGCCTTTCGCTTTCTCCCTCTCGCCCTTTCGAAATCCCCTCCAATCTCACTAGGGGGTCAATGGTGGTATTTTTGGGAACGAGTGGTGGAAATAATATAGGAGGATGGGTGTGTTGCCGAAAAACCATAAATTGGCGGTTTCTCCGCACAACCAATTTATTTGCCGGATAGGCGGCGGCCGCCGCCAGCGAGTACAGCGCGAGCTGCGCTCGCACACAATACGACACGACAACAGATGCAGACTCGGTGTAAAACAAAGGTCCCGCGAGGGCGAAGTGGAAGAGTGTGGCTGCGGATTAAAAGGGTTCGTTGGAGAAGACGGATCGCACTATGACCCGCCTATTCGCTTTGTGACAGCCTCTCCCCGAGGACCATAATAATATATCACCGGCACGCGCTTGAACCGTGTATAATATGTATATATACTCGTATATATATATGCACGTAAACATATATCTACACTACTGCTGCTATGGCTCTGCTATCACGCGCGGTCTCGAGTCAGTGATAATAATATTGAAGTTTGAAGGGTGTCAGAAACGCGTACGGCCACTAAAATAATGGACTTGTTGTTTTTGAAAGGGAACCAAACCATACATTTCCGTTGGGTGCGCCTAAATAAACAACAACGACCAAACGTTTAATGAATTTTCGTTTTTATAGATAAAAAAACCCATCACTACGATTGAGTGTTTTGTAAGTTGTTTCGTTTTTAAATTACCATAATCCGCAATGATCTCCTGGGAAGGATTTTTTTTAAGCCCGAAATCTCTGTTAGTCCGTTAATTCTCAATTGACAGATTGATTCTGTACTACCAAGCCCTATTTAATTGATGTACTTATTGGTAAGACTAATTAATGAGATAAATCAAGTATCAGAAATTTCGAGATTTAAAAATATATATAAATATACGTCTTATTTCTATTTTACATGTATATATTAACGACAAATTAAAAACGTTATTTAATCTTTAATGATATCTTAATATTTAATAGCAGATTACTTAGCTTAAATATAATATAAATAAATTTAACGTAACTCGAAAGTTAATAAATATCATTAACATGAATATTAAAATTGTATTTGTGTCTACACATAACCAAACAATTTGTAAAATATAACCGACTTATATGGACTTTTAAATTTTAACCTAAACCCAAGGGGGCCTTTACCAACGAACCATTATTCATGAATAATTCTATAGTCATTGCTGAATTTTTTGACTTGCAGGGTCACATTATTTTAGGTCAATAATAAGTTCAACAAATTAGTAACTTTCAAGTATATTTTTAAAATGTACAGACATAAATCAGAATTAATTTAAAGTAAATACACCTATATAAATAATATAACGTAAGATTCTTATTAATGTTTCAAAACAATATTGGGTGTTTTTGGTCAATATAAGTAACAGTAATATTATTTGTTCATTGGCTTAGAACTACAATTTTGATTAACAAAATAATGTTCGACAAAATGATTTAACATATTGGTTAAAATTAAATTTAGTCAGCGCCCAACAAATAAATATTTTAATGAGAAATAGAACATAAATAATGTTAATTTTTAAATGTAGTTGATTTAATTAGTATTCACTATTAAACAAGAATTATTAAAATATACTAAACCTATTTTTAATATTTTTTTTGTAAAAAACTAAAAAGTTTACAAAGAAAACACTGATAGATATTAAAATTTACAATTATCAAAGGTAGAATAAAAAAATGAATATAAAACGATCACTGGTGTATAACTGCTTTATAATTTAATTATATAAAACGTCTAAAGTCATAATATATTAATTTTTTTCAAGTAAAAAATTATGTATATGTAGTCATCTGAGCACGAAGTTTCTAGTTACTAATAAATAAATTAAATATCTGTTAACTTATCCAACTAGTACTTTACTTCACTCAAAATATCTTTAACTTATAAGCAAATTCAAAAAAAATATTAACTAATTATATTATATTCCTGAAATTTTCATGTAATTAAAACATTTTAATGTCTCATAATAGTCAACAGCATTATTAAGTCATTAATATACAAACAACGTATTATATAGACCCCACAAATTGTTTCTCATAACTAGAAACCGAAATTAAACATATTGTATAACCAGGCACATAATAATATACGTAATATGTAAAGGCACTATATGCACCTACGAAATAATTTTATAATAAGTTTAATATTTAAGTCTCTCTATAGTATTTTTGATGCCTAATAAATTCAAAACATAATTTAAAAATGTGGAAAAGAATAATGTTTTTATAATTATAATTAAAACTGGATGATTTTAATCTGAAAAAATTATTTGTATGTAATCATTTTTTTTTTTAATCGATCTTTAACTTCGGTGACACAGGCCATTAGCTTAATAGGTTCGTTATATTTTATTTATGGTAACAATTCGATTACAATAATACGAGGAGGGAATTTCAGACTTATATAATTTGTTTTATTACATTATACATGATTTACTAATTATAAAATGATACTAGTATAATTTATCAAGTTAAAAAATGATTCATAATAACTAGAATTTTAAAGAATAAAAATATACATAAAATATAGATATTTTACTTGAGATTAAATTTCCTGACTTCCTGTCATATCTAAAAAGTCGATGTGATCGTCGAATTAAATTATTTATATTGAATATTTGTATAGATTCACCGCATTGCATTATTAATATATTCTAGCGGTATTTTCATACAACAAACGAGTTTGGTAAAATGTTTATATCAATAGGAAGTGTTAATCAAGATTTGTGTTTCAATTAACCCCTTGTCTCCCTTAATTCCCTATTACGTCAGATGTATAGAATTTCAAAAACGTTTTAACATGCGAACATATATTATATGCGAACTATTTACCAATTCATTATATACGAAAGTTAATTATAATAAACATATTATACAGAATATATGGACTGATTGGCCACCTAATTTCGCGAACAACGGATGAGACGGAAGGAGGCGTGTATAGTTTATTGTGAAAATCAATGGGATCGATGGTTTGTTTGGAAGGGACTAGTGGACGGGCGGTGGCAGCGGTGATGGTTGCATTTGGGAAAACCGTGTCCAGCAACGGCGGTGGAATTAATTGAGACCCATGTACGTCCCGAAGGCATCCTGGAGGCCGAATAATATTATTATACACGCGAACTGTACTACCCGTTGGTATTATTCGACAGTACATTGGCCGCGGGCACAGCTATGGGCAAGGGGGGTTAGGTATTGTATATTATAGTCAGAGGGATGACAGCAGACTTGTTTTGCGGCGGTTGGCAAGAGATTCCCGCCTTTTGGCACAGGTCCCCCGGTTTTCGGGCCCGGACATTAATTAAAATATCCCCGGGTCCGGCATTTTAATCGCAGGGGACAATTCCCCCCTCTTCCTCTTTAACACTGTTTTCACCACACCACAGAACTCTGTGTCCTCGGGATGATTTAATTACTACGGGTATGTATGTGTGTGTGTTTATCGGCCACACAAAGAGGAGCGAGGTCCCGGCCGTCAGGATCAATTTACATTTTGGGATTTGCATATTCAAAGCCAACGATTTTGATTATCAAATTTGTTGCACGTCATATACATATTATACACTATGTATATTCATCGCTTATATCTACCCAACCCGAAGACAAGTTTTTCCAGTCCCTTTATAATCCGATTGCTGTGCGAACGTCCTAAGGTTAAGTTCGAAAAGAAATACAATTCCTGTCGACCGTTGTCAAGTTTAAATGTTGATAACACTCGTGATTGTAAAAGCACATGACATTATGAATTCATAAATTATAAATCTCTAAAAATGAAAAATAAAAATCACATATTTTTAATTCGAATAAACAAGTCTCTGTTATCTTTATCTCAATATTTAATCATTTTTAAATAGTTTACAGCAGAATATTCAGCATATATGTATATTTAAATTAAATTTGATTCTAATATTTATTATATTATATTCATTATTCGTCTATGAATTTGAACGGAGAGATGAATGTTTAGATTTTATATTAATGAGTGTTTTTTTTTGTGTGTGTCCGTTATCGTATTTTGGGACAGTAAACATAATTGTAAGCTTTGAGGAAGATTTTTGGTAGAAAATTAAATCCAGTCGGTAATTTAGGAGATTAAAAGTAAAAAATTCTAGTAAGTTTAAGAAACAAAAAAACAAAAAAAAAGAGAAAACAGGAATTTATTGCAAAATCGATTTCTTATATTTGGAGTAACTCAAAAATTTAACCATGGTTATATAATTTTTAGCAGATGTCTATATTATAATTTTATGCACATGGTATAGTTTTAAAAATACTTTGACTTTTTGGGAAAGGTATTTATAAATTATAGACATGAGACACTTTAGATTTTTTCTATAAATATATCATTAAAAAAATGTGGTCCAGTCAAAAAGCTTGAAAATGTTATACAAGGTGTTAAGGTTACTTATAAGTTATTATGTTTAAAAATATTTAAGATACATTAGGATGATTTTTTCTAAGCATACAAAGTTCAAATATTGACAAAATTTGTTGATTATTTTGTAGTTAAAAATGTATGAAATGTTCAATTTATATGAGTAAGACATGAAAATGTACGCTCACCAGTCAAAAATAAATATATTTAATTTAAAAATCAAATTGTTATAATTTAAGGTAATAAATCTATGAAAAATAGATCCCCGAGTGTGTGTAGTAGATTGGATCATAAAAATATCCAATTATACATTGTAATCAATTAATTTTAGAAGACTTCATCAATTATGAAAATAAACGTAGGTGGGCTATATACCAATACCTATAAGGTTTAAACAGTCTAAATCGTTAGAAATAATTTATAGGTAATATGCAAAATAGTATATGGTACAAAACTATTATAGTATAAAGATACCAAAATTATGATAAAAATTGTATACTTAAATGTTTGAATACAATAAATATAATTTAGAATAAAATCTAACTTCGTATACCTATTACCTATTATATACAAGAAACTAATTATTAATGTTTAATCAAAGTAAGTTACACTGATTATGTTTCTTTATTTGAATAAAAACTTATTACACACGCAAATAAATACATAATATTTATAAAATATAATATGATGATAATGTAATACAATATAATATTATTTACTATCTCGCTATATAGTAAATTGAAACTTTAGAATCCATATAATGATCACTGATCAGTCGCTATATCAAACTATTACAATTCCATTGTTCTTTTATCAATAAAATCGTAAAAACAATAGAAATTCACGATAATGATCAAACGTTTCTATAAAGATTAAATTGGATAAATAAGCATCTTAATAGGAAATAAGTTACTTGGTCGTTTCTGTAAACCGAATATACTGTACAAATGTACAATGTACATTGTACATGCCTGCATAATATATTATATTAATATATAATAGTAATAAAAATAACCTTTCTACTTAATATAATCTAATTAGCAAATACAATTTTTTTTCTTTCATTAAAATAAAAATATAATATAGCTTACATTACAAGTGTTCAATATACAATAAAAATAAGAAGATAGTATATGCCTATTTTTGTTTTAAATTGTATTGTAGATGTTTAAAATGATTTTTTTAACAAAAAATAATGCGCATCATTTGAAACCAATAGATAAATGCACGTTCGTTATATGAATATATAGGTACAAATGGTACAATTTTCATACATATTCTACCTATTTTTTTTAAATTCAGATATAATAATATTATCCCTTCTCTTTAATACATTTCTGAATCTGTTTCTTAGAATAATACACTTAGTTGCTCATAGGTTATAATAATAAATAAAATCTTACCTTGAACTTTGCAATTCGAGGATTTTCAGATGCCAGTTTCGCCAAAGCTTGATAGTCACATTTTGCTGATTTGACGACCCATTCTTTAGTCTTGGGATCTAACTGTTAGAAATTAATAATCGGTTAACATGAAAATTAAAAATGACTCTATTACACTTACCGATGTCATAGAAATAGTGTCTTCGTCGTCTTTATCGTTCTGTAAGAAAAACAAACAAATATTTATAATGAGCAATAACATAGACCAATATAATATTGAAACAGTTGAACTGTGGTTTGTGAACCCAAAAACATTGGTCAGCAATTAAATTAACTTGCGTGTTTTCGTCAGCCTATTGCGTATTTATGACCTCGATACAATTTTCGACACATAAGACATATATAAGTAGGTACTCATTGTATATATTTGGCTATTTGCCCCATGCCCCCTGTATGTATTTTAAACCCTCTTTTTCTGGCCGCCAGTTATTAATTACTCTAATAGCCAGTAGGGAGAGAATTTCAAGACCTCTTTATGTTGTCACTCTATTAATCTTCGGAGGGCGCGACGACCAGGAGATTTATGGTTTAATTCTCTATATTTTATACACGAGAAATAGTGGGTTTTCGTATAAATACGTAGAGCGCGCAACAGACACATTTTTATATTATATTTATAAACCGGCTCAATTATCCTAAATGAGTATTCGGGTAAGTTCTGTGTTATATCATCCGAAATTAACATAAATAATAAACGCACACCTATGTACGATAAATGGTGTGCATACTATTGAGTCTAAATAAAAAATAAAAAAACAACATAATAATACACAAGTAGAATGGGCATATAAATATAAGTACTAACATACTAACATTATAATAGTGTGAACAAATTACAATCGGTGATGTGAAAATTTCGTCATCGTGACCCATGACAAATTTCTTATAGTCATCGAATGGCTGAAGTGGGTTGCAAAAACTAATGGACACGTGTACGATGCACGTGTATTTAGGGGAGAAAAATATTAAAAGCTAACGTCTTCGGGCGGCGTGCGGACACGCGGCAACAGCGTCGAAGCCGCCGGGCAACTTGTTGCCGCGGATCATTAGATTTTCGCAATGCACTCGAAACCGCACGGTAAGTGGCGGTTATTCTTTCATATTTTCCCCCCAGAGGCCATATCTCGTTAGTATCGTTATTATTATAAAATGCGAGTACGGGATTAAAAGTTTCGAAAAAAAAAATAATAACAACAGTATAGTAATAATCATAAAAAAAATGCGGTGAGAACTGAAAGGGAAATTTTGTTAGAATTATAAATAAATGACTCATAAATATATGTTTAAAATAAAAATGTCAATAAAAATGTACAAATGACTACATGGTATTATAAAACATATTTTTAGGCTAATTTGTAAGAAAACAATTTGCAATACTTAGTCTGAAAAAAAATGTACTTATTAAATGTTGAACTAATTATTTAAGAATTCGATATATAATTTTTTTTATCAAGAGGTATTAACATATTGACATTTGTTAAATTCATTATACTTTAATGACCAATATTACATTATTAATGTATATCTTTTCAGATAATACTTCAGAGTAAATGCCCATAAAAATCTCTTATAAATAGTTTTTGTAACATTGAATTAAAAAATTAAGTTTATGATAATGAGTGACAACATAACAATATCATCACACATATACTTTATAATTATATCCAAACCAATTTAATATTAATTTGGCAATAACAGTAAACGAAATAAATAAATTCATCCATTTATTATATTGAATACAGTACTTAAAAATAAACATATATGCGTGTATTATATACATCTGTATTATAAATAATTAACTGTAACAAAAACAGGTCGATTGATCTATACAATTTGTTTGATCTTGAAAAGAATAAATAAATAAGCAAAATATGAAATCTTTTTCCACTTAAATATCTAAAACTGTAATTAATTAAATTAAATGACATAGGGAATATAACAAGAACTAAAACCATAGTTTCATACAGCCTAATGTTTTTGATTAAAATCGAATCTACTACATATCTAGCCTACTGTACAAAATATCTACAATTAAAATAATATTTTTTTTATCAGCCTACAGTATAAAAGGTTTTTTACCTGCATTTTTATTTTTAAAGTATAATATATTAAATTTAACACTCAACCACTGAATTCACGAACTACCATATGTGAACTTATCACATCTAGTAATTATATTTCTACTATACAGTACATTTAAAATAGGTTAAAAAAGTTAAAATATGGTTAAAATGTCTGACCGTTTATGGTTCAATATTTTGATCAAACCCATGAATATGTTTAATACTAGGCATACAATGTAAATAATTTTGCATAAATATCAATTAGAATAATAAAAGATAGTCCTATGATATAATCAAAAAATGTATTGTTTAAAATGCACAATTGTGTATTATGTAATAATTAAATATTTCAAAAGTAAAAATGAATCGCTTTGAAACAGATTATTAGTTTAAATTAACCAACAACTTGATAATCACATCTTTAATAAAGTGTTAATATTTTACTATAAAATAAATATATTACGATCTATATGGTGTTGAGATTTTAAATACGTGTCACGTTAAGCTTTTAGAGGAAATGATAGTTTACAAATTTAAATTTATTTTTAAATCACATTATAGCTTAATTTTTTTTAATTATGAGATCCATTAATTATTCAAATTATGTTAATAGTAATGTTGTTATAGATGATAGTTTTAATTTCAAGAAGATAATTATTTTACCTACATCAAATTTACATAAATAGCGTTCTTAAAAGTATTGAACACTGTTGGAGACGATAAATGTTTGGCTTCTATTGTTTTAAATGGCTTCTTTATGTGCACAATGCACAAATTATCTGAATTTTATATCCGTCGCCCAAATAATCCCCTCATGCAATATTGACAGAATCAATATATCATAAGGTTTCGCACAGCCAATAAAACACGCACAATGCTGGTAACACTATAACGAATTGATATTCCGCGTTTCAAAACACCTTGTAAGCAAAATCAGTAAAACTGAACTGTAATCCAATTGATAAATAAATTTAATATTGAAATAAGGTTTCGATTTGAATTTACCCCAACAAGATATCTACTAAGTATTGATTTTGTTTATTGTTATACCAACATTGTTCAGGTCGTAATTTATTACGAAATAGCACCTATAAATAGGAGAGGGGAAAGAGGTAATTTAAAATAAAATAATTGCTCATGACCGTAAATCACGGACAATATAGTTGAAAAGCTGTTCAGCCGTCTGATGTCAAATGGTTTTAAGAATTACATAAATCTTTCCCGAAAACTTCGTTTTGATAATTTATATGTAATGGCAAGATTATTTATTTTTAATTTAATAACAAAAATTTGTCAAAACCGAAAAAATCTTGTCTATCAAACCTCGTTCGTATTAAATGTAATAAAAACATTTTGTGTTTTGAATATTTGCCAATTTTCTATTAAAGAAGTTGGATAAAATGCACAAAAAATTTTAAGATTTGTTTCAGTAGCATTTCCATTAGGTTGAATGTTACAAAAAAAATATCTGATAAGCGAAATGAGTCTATATGGAATACTCAAATTCTTTAAAATTGTATAATAATGGATGTATATTTATTAAAATACACGCTATACCAATGACGGCCGCAATAATAACAATAATAATCATAAACAACAAAGCAACATTGTATATACAAGCACACAAACACCTATACATACCTATAATAATCATATAATGTAGACAATTTGTTACCAAACAACCGCCCGAAGATGCACCTAATGTTAGTTGTAAGTAACATAGATGTTCTCTAATTGCAAGGAAAATAAACAGAAGATATAAGAAAGTTAATAAAACTAGACAATTATTAACATTGATGAGACAATTTTAAAACCATATTTTGTTCGCAATTCATTTTTTTTCTTAACGACATATCTTATTCTTACAACTTAAAAATTATTAATATTTTTCATTGGACCGTGGGAATATTCAAAAACCTAATCTTTCCAACTTAAAATAATAAATGTCATGATAATGCCTTACCACAGTAAAAATATGTTTATTCAAGAATAAATAATTTTATATCTACCACAAAAATTGAGATCGAAAAATATTTAGCTCTATATGTACTCAAGCTACTTTATACTATGGTATAAACACAAATACTACAATGTATACATAAAATGTATTACTGTAGGTAACTATATACATTTTTCAATATAAGTAATATGATTCATAAAACATTATTTTACAAAAATTCAATAATAGTTATTTTGTAACCTAAGATTATCCGTTATGTACCTAGTAAATAATATTTTTATTTTTTATGCATTTCAGTAACTCACCAAACTGCATATTTTTGTTTTCAAATTATTTAGATACATATTTTCATCATCGTATTTGTTTTGTATTACATTCAAGTCGGTTTTTTTGTGTCTCAACGAGAACCACTTATTCAAAAAAAATAAACTCCACCACATATTTTGTAAGTTAATTAAATTTTTTACCAAATATAATATATAGTTACAGACAATAAAATGAATAATTGATTAAACACGTCTTAGAACATACAATGAACTATAATATTATGTTTAATTTTATTCGGAAATAAGCCATACGCTACGTATGACATTATCTAATAAAACTATAAAAACAGAAACATATAATTATCAAAATAATGGTTTGAATCATTAGATATTGCATATCTTAATGTTTAACGTTTAAATATGACTAATCATTGTTAATTGTTATATCAACTACTTTAATAACAAAGCGTTAAGAAACGTTGTTTAACATTTTTTGAAATGTAATATATACATTATACACACATAAAATAAAATATATGATAATTCAGTACATATAAATAAATATTACGTTTAATTTCTCAGAAATTAAGGATTCAGAAATTAGGATAAAATATGAAATTTGTAAGTAAATTGTAATATGTAGGACGAACCTGGTAGGTAGTATAAAAGTAAAAAATAGTAATAGTAAAATCAGTATGAACTGTTTGTTTTCTAAGTCAGTAATTATAATATTAGCAACCGACTGAAGGGTTTAGCATTTAAATCATTTAAATATACTCATTAGATCAAACATTCAAACTATATCTCCCTAGAACAAGATGTAACGAGTAGAAAAAAAATCCATTATCTGTAGAGACAGCTTTATGGCAGCCAAAGAACCATAGTTTCATTAAAAATAATAATAATTCAGTGTTTATATGTTTTAAAATTTTTTTTAAGTTTAATTTAACTTAATTGTTATTTATTGGTAGAAAGTAATTTATTAGCCAAAATTAATGCACGTTACTGTTTATTATGAAGAGAGTATATATAGTTATGTATATTCAAAGCCAGTTATGTATATATGTCTCTCGACAAACAGAAAAAAATATACACACATATCCTCGGGAATACACGTTTTAATGATTACAATGGGTATTTTTCTGTAAAAAAAAATATATGCGTATATATAATGTGACGGTGGCGGTGGTGTGGAGCTCTATACTAATGAATGTTACACTTTTCTCTACCCCCGCCGACCCAAATTTCAATCGAGTTCATTAAGTCCCGCGGTGTATTTAATTAATTAAAATTATCCGCTCTAGGTGGCCATGACGTGGACAATAAATAACAGTGGCTGTGGCCCTTGCCCAATAAATTATATAAACCGAATGTTGGGAGTGGACTTTGCCATAATGTGTCACCGGCCGGCAGCAGCGTCGACGGCAATGGCAGTGATGGCGTGCAGCAGTATATAATATTATGAATAACAACGGTAGTCGTTGGTCATGTTAAACGGAAAATTTACTGGAAAGCTCATCGCCCGCTCAATAATAATAATTATAATAATTTATAACAATAATAATAACGACCATGCAGCCGACTCTCTGTTTTGAATATCAAATTCGTATGCTATTAATTCGGAATACCGTATATATATAGAACGATGGCGCATAATATGATGGCAGAAAACGTAACAAGCGCTCAAGTGCGCCGACACCGGACGGAACGTCCTATATGCGACAGTGCGACACAAACACTGTATACGCGCGGGTTAGAGTGGCAGCCGGTGGCAGCAACTTACGGGTGCGCATTGGGGTATGTTTTATATGGTTTGGCTTGGCTGATTTATAGCTCATCGTCCCCCATGCCCACCCACCCAGCTGGCTCTCACTGATTTCATAATAAACTATATTATATATTGTATACATGTTTACGATTTTTTTCTTCTTTTAACTAACCCGATGTTTATATAGAGAGGAAACCGTTTCATTTTTAATGAGAGCATTACGTGTATATACTTATACGGATGCAGTAATTTTTAGTCAACCATTATTGTGACGATGTTTTTGAGACTACACACACACCGAGGCGGATAACGTTCAGAAAAAGACGAATGATCACATAGAAATTTAAACCCTACAATCTACATACATACCTCGATGGTTGGCAAATATCCAAAAGAAATATTAATTTGTCATATAGACCCGACACAATATTAAGACAAAAATATCTAAAATATATACATTATAAGGCATAAGCCTGTAATAAATATTGAGACCTTAGCCGAATGTTTAAAAAGAGTAACTTCTTTGTGTTATTCAAACCAAATAAAATTTGAACTTCTGATGAACAGGGTGCAGATATATTATGATTAAAACATTTAATACTCAACCAATAATATAGTCGAAGTTTTTGTAAAAGTTATTCAAGTATTCCTACTAAAATAGAATACATTCTTATATTTATTACTGGACAGTGGACACGCAGAGAAACATTTCAATTTTACTTATTAATTGTGATGTTTGGAATATCAAACTACAAACAAAATATAACAACAGACTATGAAAATTATCTAAAATAAAATTTAAAACATTCATCAAATTCTAAATTGTATAATTCAGTTAGAATCTTATAAATATTAAATATTAAACTAGGTAGTGATGTTTTTATCTTCAAAAATAATAAAATATGAATAGTTTTTAACAATTAAGTAAATACATAATGTATGTGACATGAGTTAATGCATTAAGTATAATTAATATTTTTTAGGCAGTTAAATTTTTTTAATAATTTTAAATGATTAAAAAAAATATATAATTTCAAAACCTATTACTACTTGCTAGTTCCCCCGATCTAGGCTGCTAGACACACACATACATCATACATACATAGTAGCATACTGCCATACTATATATACACATCAGTACCTAATGAATTATTATTTTTATAAACATAATATGAATTAGGTAAAGTGAATTAAGTAATCTTAATAATTATTCCACCTAAAGTTAAAATAATTTAGTAATTTATATACTTACCAAAAAAATTGTTTAGTGTATTGTTTACACATATTATCTTAGACTTCTAACTACCCAGAAACCTGTTTTATTATTTATTAATTTTAAATAAAAGTTATTACTTTTTATAGATTCTCTAATAAGGTGTAATCCATAAAATGTTGATGGGTGAAATTGTATTTTACAAGCAATACAGTCACCATACATCTCACTTGAAGGATATCAGGGACTTAATAGGGTTAAAGCTTTATACTCCTTTATTTACACAATAATGGTACTTGTGTAGTATGCTACCTACCGAAAAACTGAGCAAATGCAGTATGCTACCCACCGGAAAATATGACATACTTACTCTTATATGTTATATTTTTGTTTAATTTTATTACAGAAAAGTAAAAGACCTAAGACTTGAGTTATTGGATAAATAACATCTTATAAATTATTATAGCATTCAAATAATATTATAATAGCTTAATAGCTATTATACTGGTAATTATCTAATAAATTATCGGTAAATATCCACCAAAATCCACAATAACATACTTTTGGATATTAAATTATTTTAGTCGGTGTTGGGTCCTTCCACCTTGCTGTGTTAAGTAACAGATTTGTTATACCGCCAATTAAAATAGGGATGGTAGTGGCTCATTTAAACACAATACGACAATTTATTTTAAGTTTTCTGGGATGAAATAAACAAAGCAAAACCTAACCTAACCTACCTAACCTAACAATAAATAATGTATTAAAATAGTTGGCAATGATGATCATCAGCAATACATTAAGTACATTTAAATTTAATAAATTGGTATTATTTATCAATCAGTATGTAAAAATTATAAACACCCATAAACTTTTTTAATGGGTAGGTAGCTTTTTACAGTAGGTATCATACTACACGAGTACTAAAATAATAAATAAAACCTATATAATTATATATTTGCTATTTGTAATTATAGTAAAATAAATAATTATTAGGACAACAATTATAAATTTGGATCAAAACTAAATATCATTTACCATAAACCTTTCTGTCTAAAACGAATATAGTTTTATTGAATCATAATTCTGCCTTTCCACATGGCTACATGATTATCAATGACTGAATAACCGAAGCCCAACTATAATTTATAGCTTACATATTAATTAGCCACTGTTCTTTTAAAATATTTAAGTTAATAGATGCCTATATTTTTTTATAAATATGTACCCACATATTTATTTTTTGGGGTATTAAAAAATTGAATTATTCCTTGAATAATGACTTTAAATTCTGTTATTTAAAGTAAAATCAATTGCTAATATACAATTCTAATGCAATTTAATAAAGTAAAAATGTAAATATTACCTCATCAAATAAAGAAAAAAGCAACAAATTTAAATTTGTAAAACATGAATTCTCTTCATTCCATATTAACTAACTTAATAAATAAAACTAATATAGAACATAAATCAAGCAAATTAATTATTATAAATTACCTTATCTATTTTCTTCTTATTTGGCGATGGTAGTTGACTAGCTAAGTGTAAGGCATTTTCAGATGCTATCCGGTTAAATTTTTGTGTTCTGTCTTTTACACTTATCTGAGGCTGCTGAGGTTGATCGTTTTCTTTCTATATATTACACACACGCAAAAGCAAAACACAAAATAATAATAGAATAAGCAAAACACACAAACATAAAAAAAGATAAGCAAAATAATCCGGCTGTGCTACAATTAACCATTTGAAAAGAAATCCGTAAAAAGAGTTAACAAAAAAAAATATAAACACAGTTTACTTACATAATTATCCTTAGAATTTACTATAACATTGTCACTTAATTCAATCAATTTAATTTTTTCAGAACTTCTGCGCCTAGGAGGAACAGGCGGTGCAGCTTCTTTAGTTGGTGAGCATTCTTTAGGCGATGCAATAGGAGAAGGTGGTGGACGATAAGGTGGGGGTTGTCTACAGAATGAAATTTAAAATAAATTAAAAAATTAACAAATTGCGTAGAACACTTAATTATATGTCGTTCATACCTAGCCGATGGTGATACCATTGGTGATCTTTGTTGGAATCTAGGAGGGTCAATAAGTGAATCTTGTGATAATGAGTGATGTACAGAGGATAAACCAGGATAAGAGGTTAGTGAAGTTAGAGAAGAAGCTGTGCTCATGGAGGGCTCTAATGATAAACCAATACAACCAGCTACTCGAAAGCGACGTTTAAGCATTAAATACTTTTCTCCCTAAAAATTATAATTAGTAATCTTAGTGTACAATTATACAATTCTGACTAAATCTTTGTATTACATCTTCTCCACAAATAACAGTGGCCACAGTATTAACAATTTCTTTAAACTGATGTCTTGCTTCAGCTAGAAAAGAAAAATATAAGTAAATACTAACTATATTATTACAATAATTGTAACACTTATGGATTTACCTCTATTTTGTGGATTTGTTAGAAAATATTTAAAGTGAGTCACTAGGTCATGATTAGTAACTCTACCATCGTTCATAATCATGAAATCACGGACGGATTCCAAACTTAACTCATTCGGAACAGCCATAATCCCAATATAATTTAATCAAGAATGTAACAGACTAAAAGTGAATTTAAATGTATGAACAAATATATGAAAATTAAAAAGCAAATTGCCAAAACAAATGTCTTATAAACGTTTAACACAAATTTCAACGCAGGTAAGTACTTAAAAATTATTTAAATTCAAAACACTTAAATTAAATAGTAAATACTGATAACAAAAAAAAACAAGAATCCGTTATCAATTTATTGTGATATGATAGAATCTACAGGCTACAATATGAACACCGGAACGTACATGGTTGGTACATGGATTTCAGGGGTTCTCATATTATAAATGAAGAATTTTTTTATTATATTCAAAATTCAAATTTAATAATACCTACCTACATCATTATGGTATCTTGAATTGAAAGCTAATTTTTTTTTGTTTTTTTCATTTGTGGGAAACAATTAAAATAATTAAAGCATTAATTGGATTTGATTTACGATATTGTACATTTGTACCTGATTAATGAATAGGGAATTGTTAAGAGTCGAAGTAATAATAGGTAACTTAATATTTTTTACAAAAACCTAATTAATTTTCACAACATAGTTGTTGAGTTTTCTACTCATCTGCTTACTCAAAGTGGTGATAATTCCATCTTTAAAAAAATCAATAATTCGATCTTTTACAAATAATTTTAGTTTCTAGATACTACAATACTCTACATTCATTTCCATGATACATAACAGTCAAAATACTGAAAAACAAAAAAATATTGCTACAGTCACTCAAAGTCCGATAGATACATCAGACTACAGTACGTAGATATCAAACTATCTATATCTAAAAATATTTTATAATAGTATGTGAATGTGTTTATCAGAAAACGCAAAAAATTACCAAATAAAAATTGAAATTGAAATTGAAGTCTGAAGATTCAATACTTGTAAATTGTAATACAAACTGTGACACATGGAACAATAAAAAACAAATGCTTTTCCTGAAATGAACCACATTTATACTAAGGTAAATTTAAGTTATATTGAGTTTTATATTAATAGTATCTTGATACCTAAGTAGCCAAGTAGATACCTATTTATACATACATATACCCAGTGTTGGCCTGGGATATGAAAGGCCTAGGCAGGAATTTTTTTTTAAGGCCTCATTTTTTATCAAAATTTACCTATAATTGGGTTGAAATTATGAAAGTCATGTTTCGTGGTACCTATCATACTTACAAACAAAATATATACATGAATACTTTTGTAGCATATTAATTAATGTATTATTATTGAATTTATAATTACTAGACTTCATACTCAACATATAGAAAATATATATTTAAAATTAAACTATTATTTAGTAGTTACAATTAATGTGTATACAATATTTCTTTTAACTTAAAAAAATAGATGTATTTTCTACAAATTTGAATTTCATACTTTTTTTTTTTTTTGATCCTGAGCCCGGCAACTGTGGCCATTAGCTATTAGTAGGTACTGTAGGTTTTTGTATTGATGGTTTGTATGTTTTTGGTACGGTAGGGGGGAACACGTGTGTGTTTGTTTTGGCAGAATTTCGAATGGGGCACCCGTAGATTTCTACCATTCCCCGGGGGTGGGGGATGGCAGCACTTGTTCTCCGGTCACCGCGACTTGTCCGGAGAAAAATGCCGCCCGGTGGCCGAGGATCGAACCGCGACCGGCTGCTACATACTTTTTATTAGGTACTAAGTTTTACTTACTCTTTTTTAATTAAATTGCCTTAAATTCCCTGATATACTAATTAACAGACTTGGTTAATTGTATTTACAATAACAAATAAATGATATATCACGTTATATCATTATACTAATATACATTTTTTTTATTCATATCGTAAGTAATCTTTTAAATGTATCGGATGAACCAGTGATGCAATTAATAAATGTTCTTTATCAATCTCTATATCTTTCTCTATATTCATTAGCATTGATGGAGTTAAATGTTCTTGATTTATAGACTATAGTAGATCTTAATTTTGATTTAACTAACTTAAGTTTAGAAAAAACTGTTTCACATAATATTACCTGAGTTGATGAAAGAAGTATTACATATTTATATAAAACAAATAAATTATTAAAAATATTGAAAATAAATGCAAGTTCTCTATTTATACGTTGTGTTTTTTTTAAACTGTACGAGCGATAACACTATAAGAAACACGTAGTACCCAAAAATAGAACAAAAATAATTTACGAAAAATTATAAATACTCGTATTTTTATAGACAATAAACCATTATGATGCGATAATAGATTTTATCGTTACATTACAACAAAAAACCCAGGGAATATTTACATTATAAAAACAATTATCCCAATAAACTGAAAGGATTTAATGTTAATAATTTACCGGTACTTATAAATGTACCTACAACCTACAGTTCTCTTTAGGTTTTAGTTTGAAGGAGCAGCTAAGTAACGAATTCAAACATTCATATCATACTATTGGGAACATCGCACATATACTATACATATATTATATATATCTACCTAATGCATACAGAAAGACCCATTTAGGCGTCAACATTCATTATTTTGAAAATATCAACTTTTTTGAAAATATTTTTTACATAATTTAATGTAATTTCAAAATAACATTTCTGAAAAATGTATGTTTCTTACTATTTTTTATCGTTGATCTGCAATCGGAGTAGTGGTACAATGGTACCTCTTAATATGTTGTCCACTACTTTGCAAATCTAAACTTTAAATACTTATAAGTAATAAACAATTAGCAACTTATTTGAAGCTTGGTTTGTATATACATTAAAGTACTTCGAATAATATTCTGATTTGGATTATGAAATAAAAAAATTATGGCATCATTTAAAAAAATTAAAAACTCAAAAACAGATAACGATTTATATAGTTGTGTTATAGTGACAAATATATTATTATCAGAAATGTTGTTTTAAAATGAAATCAAATTATATAAAAGATATTGTAAAAAAAGTTAAAACTCTTTTAAATAATGAGTGGATAGACTTAAATGAATCACCAGCTGATATAATATTATAATATATTAATGATTTAGATTGACGTTATTAATAATTATTAATTAAATCGATGTATGATGACTATTGACTAATAACTATAATTTCTTTGCAAGAAAAGTTTACAAATATTTTTAAAATAAATATTGTGGTTCAATATTTAACTAGAAATTAATATTATTACAACTAAATTATTATTGTGTGGTATATATATATACTGTATGAATAAAAATATTTACTATATCCATTTTTTTTTAAATTTAAAAATGGATCCAAGTTTCGCTGTTTCATGCCATATTTTTTTGTACATTATTGGGCGTTTTTATACTATACCAGTTAACAGTAACCGTCCATGGACTAAAATTAAATCACCCTGTTACAAAAAAGTCAATAATATAGTTTTATTACCTTAATTATAATATAATATCATTACTCAAAAAATATTTTTCAAGATGTTTTGTGAAAAAAATCTGTTTAAGAATCGTATACATTTAAAAAGATCGTTGAAATAAACATAATTATAAAAATATTAGTATGCTTAATAAATTCTATATGATTTTGTTAAAATATCATAAAAAAAATTATTACAACATTATACTTAAACTGAATTAATTTTGGCTATTGTTCTTATTACAATAAATTATCATAATTCTTTACAAATGTTTTACAACAATCGGCTGTTGTTATTACATACCTACCAATATAATTATAAAAATAATACCATGTATTTTTTTAATTTTACGGTTTTATTTATATATCATGGTGTATTGGTATTACCCTCGTATATTATTGTAAGCAACCAGGCGATAATTAAATATCAAAATATCTTTTGCTTCTGTTCTAAACATTAGGTACCTATGTGATATATAATAAGCTTATAAATAGAGTTAGTATGTATTAACTAGAAGAATACTGGATGTAAAATATACATAAAGGTGGGGAAGGTATGTCAGCTAATTAACTGTGAATAACCATAATGGCATAATAATAAAATAATAACTATAATTTAAAATATGTCTGCTATAGTGTGTGTAGATGTAAAATATAGTAAAACCAAATGTAGGTAGACAATATATAATAATTCCATTAACTGTTAAACTATTTTAACAGTAAGAAACAAGGCAAGCATTAACGAGTTATAAGTTAAAAGTTAAGCTATTTTTGACTTATTAACTTAACTTACTAGTTTGATGTTAACTTGACTTGTATTTTACTCATTATTATTTAGGATAACTTAAAAGTTAAAATTAACTTACATTATTTCGCAACAACCAGACAAGTCACATCATTTCCAAAGTTGACTTTTCCATGAAATTATTTTTATGGAAGAAATACCTTTGTATTGGTATACCAACTATACAAACACAGAGCAATAAAACAAAGCTTATAATTTTAAATTTCTGCAACTACAATAAATTATAAATTAATGACTTGAATGCGGTATCTACTCTTTTAAGGATATGAGTATTTAAAATTAAAAACTTTGTGAATTTTCTTGTTGTATAAAAAAGTTTTTTACATTTTATATTATTCATAAGTGTAATATATAATAATTGTTATTGTAGAAAAAACAATGAACAAATAATAAATAACAAAAATAAATATGATAGTTATGATTATTGAAATACCTATACAAAAATGAAAAGCTTTAAAAAGCAATTTGGTTATAACATCCGAGGAGATTGGAAAAATCTAAATTTTACAGGCTAAGTGATCAGTGGTCGATTCCCCCTATATCTTATTTACTTTAAAAAAATTCACAATTTTTCTTTCTTAAACGAATTTCTCTAAAAAATTTCAAGCAATCAAAAATTTTTTCAAAATGTATTTAATGTACTATACCTCTGCAAGAACAATTTACAACCTAATTTATATAAGAACCTTATATAAAGTTGTACACTACATTTTCAAGCTTTTTAACTAAGACATAAAAATATTATCAACATACCTACCCACAACCTACTATATATTTATAAAAAGAACTGAAACAGATATTAAGTGAAAAATATCAAATAGTCTCATTAATTATTCCTTTATAAATAAAACTATAAAAAAAATATTTTTTTGTTGTTGTGTAAATTTCGCACTTCAAAATGTGATGACTGGCATAAAAAAACAACAACAATAACAACACGTTGTAGAACTAAAACGAACTCCACAGTCCACTCAGAATCTATAAAAAGTAAAACCAATCGCTTAAAACAAAAATTTTCTATTGTCAGAAAATAAGTTCAATATTCAAAAAAAAAAATAATAGTTTTATGTAAGCGCATATTTAATAATATTATATGTGTGTAACAATGCCTATAATATATGCAATATTAAGTTTATTTGCACTCTCTAAATTTTATGCGACACAATACCAGTAATATTACTTAAGATATAAAGGTAGGTAGGTATAAATGAGTACCTTTAATATATTTATGACGTATTTATTGGTTGTACAATAATTGAATTTATTAGCTTATGCCGTTAATAAAATGCATGCCATGTAAAATATGGCTCGGGCGAGGTAGCTGGGCAATACCTCTTTAAATGATTTATGAAATATGTCTCTATGGAGTCCTGTATGAGAATGAGCAGAATGGTGACATATAAGAAGATTAATTAAGTTATTTTTAGAATGTAGTACAATTTATGTGTGGGATGTTGTTTGTAAAATATTTCAAATGTTTAGAAATAAGTATATTTGTACTTAAATGCTTTTGAAAATTAGATTGATATTTGGTGCAGCTGATAATTATTAGTGTAAGTATGTTGGTAATTTGGTATCTCAGTAAGATTATATATATATTTTTTGAATAACTATACTTACTAGTTACTACTATTGTTACTATTGTTAGTTGTTAATAATCTTAAACTAGTTAAACTTACTCGAATCCATATTTTATTATATATAATTTCTAATGTTGAATGTACCGTTCGAATTTTTAATATCGACACAACTTTTAAAGATATTGTAAACAGTATTAATATTAATATAATATGTACTTACCTATAATTTCACAATTTATAAAAACTGATGTCTTGCTTCACAAACCTTTTATGAATATTGAATTATGATTGGTGTATAATGTTTATTATAATTAATGTATGTTTGATATTTGCATAATAATGTAATAATGATAAATCTATATCATTGAAAACCCTGCAAGTGCTCAACTGGGTAATAGTGCATATAGCCACATAAGTATAGGTACATTGATATTATGCATAATAATAGGTGCATATAAAATATAATAACGTAAACGGTATAAAAAGTAAGAACGCGTTGTTATACAATATTAATGGTTTTGAATTTTGACGTCGCAAGAAGTCCTATTTTCGTCTAGGTATTAGATAGTATTACATAATATACATAGTACCCGCTTGTACCTATTAGGTATTTTACTTACGCATTAAATTCGTTTGCTCGGTCTCCGGATATCTCTTTAAGGCTTTAGTGACCGCAATATATTCGAGTCGAAAATATATTAATAATTGTCCTAAGGCTAAACAAACAATAGGAGAGTGGTATAATAATATTAAAACGGTCAGTCGCACTATTTAAACGCCCCAACGTAGAACAATATATATATTGTATGCAGTGTGTGTGTGTGTATGTGAAACAAACGCATTGCGGAAAACACTACACACACGAACACATATAAAACAGGTGTTACACACACACAACCTCGTTTTCAGGAAATTCGACCGCTTTTCCCATTCCACTCAGGAAATGACGGTACACGGCAATTCGATTAAAAACCGTTTCGTACAGAAGCTTTTATGGACCGGCTTGTTAAACAGAGTGCCTACGATCATCTATGTGTTTTTGGGTAATGGATATACAGTAGTTTGTTAATTTTTTTTCAGTTTTGTTTTGTTTCAATTCGAAAAACCTGTTCGTTTTGTTGTTTAACCTGTGTAACGCATTTTTTATGTTTCATGGACAATCGGCGGAAATTTGCCTGGATTACCGACAGTACCTAGCTATATACTGTTCTATAGTTCGTGAAAAAGGGGTGTTGTTTCAAAAAGAAATAAAAAAAGCCGAACAAAATCGTTCTGACAGGAAAAGGACGTTGACTAAACTTCAATGGTTGTAGGGTCTCTACTACCCATTTCGGTAGTGTCTTATATGTCGGGAAACAATATTTCATTTGGTTTAAAAAAAAATTGTCAGTAAAACACATTTAGGTAATGTTGTACTCGAGCGAACTGAAAAAAAGGTGTGATTTAAAGCATAATTTTTTTAAAAACAAAACAATAATATGTGAATCAGTATAGGTGCATATCGCCCGTTCACACATTCTTTTTTAAATATAAAGATATTTTTTTATATTTTTTACCTACAAATTTGTCTTAACATATAAGTATCATTATATGAAAACTAAATTTAAAAACAATTTACCTACCGAACAGTAGATACTTAAAATATATTTGAAAAGTTTTCCAATATTGTTATATAGTTATATCAATAATAGTCTAAGATAATTAACTATAATCAAATAGGTACTATATTTAGCATATAATATATAATATGCATACTAATGATCGCATTTTATTTATGTTTCTTAAACTACAATTCTAGGAAGTAAAGTAATTATTGTCTATTGAATCACATAGATACATATATTATATATAGTATAATTATTACTTATATTATATTATGCATATATATTGTTTACGATTTATAGGTTTAAATTATATAGGCATGCTTGTGTTCAAACAGTTGAAAGTGTAATAACCTGTATTTATTAAGCTACTTGTAGACTCGTTTTGAAATTTGAACCCAAGGCTTTTACATGATGTTCTTTTCGGTAAAACGTTTTTGAGGTATAAGAAATTGCATATAATATTGTATCCAATTCTATAGAATTTTCTCAGAGGGCTAATCGCATCTTAGAACACGTATAACATTGTATATAATTCGTACACATATATGCTCAGTTGAAAACAAGTTCGGTGTGACATATATAATACACGAACTACACAATATTCGTCTTCGCCCTTAAGACTCCAGCCACCGCCTCCGTGATTCGTATCTGATACGATATACCTATGTCGCGTCATTGTCGCACACAGTAGGTTGTAATGGTAATAATACATAGTATAGTCGTCAGTAGCTGACAGTCGCTGCGGCGTTGCTCGAGGTGAATAGTTACAACCGTATATACACGGGGAAATAAAGAGTAAGGGAGTAGAGAATGTTTCCGGCGGCCCGCGGTATAGGAAGAGAGATTGCGGCTAGGTTGGGTAGAGTAGATTGAGGAGAAGAAGACACCGTGAAGAGATGGAGAGTAAAGTATTATTATTATTAAGAGTTAGGTCCCGTATATACACGTAAATACGTAATATACTTATACTCGTATAATATAATATTACGAGCGCACCAACATGTACCTATATATTTACATGTATATAAGTATGCATGCACACGGAAGTATTCGTCATATATATATATAAATTACGCGCGTATAGGTACTTCTCTATATATATTGTGTTATAGCGGTAGTAACTGCAGGCGGTGGCGCGGTGTATTTTCATCGCGTACACTATATTATAATGTTGGAAAGTACAACGGCAACGTTGATAGCCTGAGGACGTGCGGGCGGGATAAATAAAATGTTAATTAGTCGACAACACGACGGGGCCAGGCGAAAGTTCACCGTAAAATTGAACTTCGCGGGCGTGCACTCGTGCGGCTGTGTGTTTAGGTATAAGTGTATATGGGAGCGCAAGATATGGTCCCTCTCTGTGAAGGGTATCATTACTAATATTACTACAATATACCCAGACACCAGGGGCGAATATGTATACACACAGTTCGCAGTATATGTATATATATATATATATTATACTGTTATAACTACTGTTAAGCCCAAGGTACGGGGTTAATTATGACAATAGTAATAACTAATAATGGTAATGGTAAATATCGTAATACAGAGAAGGATGGAGTGAGAAAGAGAGAGAGAGAGAGAGAGAGAAAAAGTAAAAGTGAAAGGTCGTGGGGAGCTGCAGTGCAGGCGTGATGATGGTTGTCGAGGGATGTACGGACGGAGAGAGAAAGAGACGAGATGCTGAAGAAGAAGAAGAAAAAGGACAAGGATCGGTCGAAGTGGAAAAGGGCTAGAAAGTTTTAAAAGGATTTTAGCCTCCCTAGTCCCTACTGCACCTTGTGACGTGGCGTTCTCGCAAGTTGGTATTACCTTAGAGCTCAAAATATTTGCTCGGAAATATGAGTATACCAACACCATAATATTATATAGTTAGTATTATAATATACAAGAAAACTGTTGAACATTCGCATGTGGTTTCGCTTTTAAACTGTTGACGAAGCCGCTGCCGTGTAATGTGTATACGAGGTAGTCAGTGCGTTAAGGTCTCGTGCGTTTTCCAAAACGTTTCTGAAGTAATATACACTTAAGGATATAATATTATTATAATGCTTGCGTAATACCTGGTGACAGAAAGATACACCGACGACATAGATTGCCGGAATAATAGCCAAGAAATACAATATATTATTATCGCATAGGTATACATGGTAAGTACGACTGTATAATATGTTAAAATATTCTAAGTATTACACACGCACATACGATTACAATTTACAGTTGTAAATCTTATTATACGAGTTATCGCGTACGGGCGTACGTATTATAAACGTGTTAACATAATATAATATTATATTATAAAATGTACTCGAAAAAAAACATCAATTGCTTTATTATTAACACATTTTTTAAATATATTTTAAAGCAATAAATAATAATGTAGTCTATAGTAATATACTTATACTTATTCAAAGTCTTGATCATACCTTAAATAATTATCACAATAAGATATAATTTATTTAAACAATATTATTAGCACTAATGAAATAAACTTACATTTTTGAATTTATTTACACATCACGTCATCACTAGTATCGGTGTAAATAAATATGATAATAATATTGGGAATGTAATATTGTATAGATGCTTTTATTACGATTTTTTTTTTTTGATGCCAATATGTAACTTTTATAATTATTATGTAGCACGGAGTTTTTATTTAAGGTAAGGTTTTTTTTATCTTAGACCCACTGGGGCATTATTGATATTTGATATAATAATAAAATACGTACTTATGATTATGAACTATATAACAAATCTAATTTTTTACTATTTTCTCAAACCTAATAAGTAGATAACTAAATTTATAATATTATTTTTAGCTTTTCATAAACTCTTTATATACTTAAATTTTACATATCGATATTTTAGGTACTTATGACTTCATTTATTATCCATAGTTAAGATATTGTATTCAAGTAAAAAATGTATAATTAATTAATTGATAACTTAAACAAAAATTATTTTTAAAAATGTTGGTCTGGTACTATAAGAATGACTATAAAAAAAAACGGTTTGTAATTTGAGGTGTTAAAAACTATAGAATTTTCCACCTAAAATTTTACGTATGCCTCTGAACACATAGAAAGTGCTATAAGTATTGTGCTTCCCTATAAAGACTTGTAACTAAATAATATACAGAGCTAAAACTATATTTCTACTTTAAGGAAAAAAAAACAAAAACCTAATTTCTAATGTATACACATTGTGTATTGCACAATATATACAATTTATATATTTATATTCCTATTTACTGCTTATTCGTTATATTGATTTTTATCGAATTAGTTGTACACTTTTGTACAAGTAACAAATATTGGATAGTTGTTTAACTTATATTACATAGTTATTTACCTACCCCGAAGACTGAAGGTTAGATTTCTGATCTACAAAAATATTTATAAAAATATGTCAACCACCCTTCTAGTCACAATCCTTTTAAAAATTATCGTTCTTATTGTCTAGACGAAAAATGTCCTTGGTAACAACCGTACAATATAAAAATCGATAATCTTGATTATTTATTTTCATTCTGGTCATGTTTATTTTTTATACTTCAGTTATAATATTATTACATTTTAAACATCATATAATACTGAGTTTGTGCTTGAATACAATGTTATCAAATCAGCTAAAAAATAATTTATAACTTAAATATATACATTATACCTATAATATGTTATAAAATTATAATAATCAATTTAATATTTAAATTAAATAATCATATTGGAATTTTTCCATTAATTCCTTGATAATAGTTAAAATGTTTAATTTTTAATATTAACCATTCACAATAATTTATTATAATAATATAAATAATTGTAGCTTTTTGAGGTGCGATCGTATGCTCATCCATTGGCCTTTAAACGGTGTATATATATTTATAGTTTATAGTGTTTATACGGCGGTAATCTTTTTTTAGATTTAACAATTTTTAAGTCAACTGACTGAAAATAAATTGAGTATTGAAATTATAATATGTAGGTAGTAAAACAATATTAAACTCTAAGTACATTTTATACTAGAATGTATTCATAGATAGCTAGATTATTAAAATGTAGGTACCTATACCCACCTTGAAACAATTAATAGGTACTTGACTATGGTTTAACCAAATTAAAGATAAAATATAGACTATACATTTTAATCTTCAAAATACGAGTATACAGCCCTCGATGAGAAAAAAAACATTTTAATTCGAACAATATTTGAATTATATACCATACCTATACAGCTATAATTAACAGCTAACACAAAAACATTTGACAATGACAATTGACTGGTAATTTTTAAAGCTATAATTCAAAGGTCTTCTGCTCAAATCTTAGTTATTTTATTATTGACATTTGATGTATTTTAGTTGGAGCGATTGTTTATAAGTTATATACCTCTAATGAGGTGCATAAATATATTTAAGACTTGAAGAGTATTATATAAAAGAAAATGGTATTCTGATGTATTTATGAGTTTTACGATATTAATAACCTCTATGAATCAAAACTAACTTTTATGTAGTGTTAAAAATGTGTACCTATATATATAATTAGGTTTTGGTAATAATTCCAAAACTTTTTTTTATAAATCATTTCAATGATGGTTTTTCACGGTAGCAAAATAATTCAATTTGTATTTTCGGCATCCATTTTTGTTGGATAGAAAACTACAATATACATTGTAAAGTGTTGTTTAAGGTAAAAGGGACGTAATTGTTTGTTCCCCTCTTATAGCCAAAAATACATCGAATGGTCGGAAAAACCGATGACGCTGATATTTTTGTTGCAATTGAGCATTGAATGACCCTCCTAGACGGAGGTTATAGAAGCCTGAATCGGATGGAACTGTAAAACGTTAAAGCTAAAAAAAAATAACTATGGTTAAAATATAAACATTCTGTAGCTATAAGATCTATAGTACCTATATTTAAGATATAAATTTAGTTCTGTACATAATGATAACATATTATAATATAAATATAAATATATTTGAGGATGCAAATAGCACAGTTAATTGTATTAATTAAATTTTACATACTGAATACATGGTTTAATTAACAGATCATAGATGACAATTCATTTTTTACCTGTAAATCATAAATTATCATCGTTAAAAATCTTGAATAAAATCTTGTAGTCAATGAAGTAGAATTTTAAACTAATTAAGTAAGGAATACGACGTATGACTGGGAAAAGAAAATTTAATCTTTCTGATTTCATAATTTAATCATTATATTAGCCATTATAGGCAATATATTATTATACTGTAATATACCTATAGAATTCTAGTTTCTGAATCAATAAAAGTTTTCATAAAGTTGACGTTGATAAAATAAAACAAATCGTTCTATGGATTTACGTGTTCGAAAAACGCTTCAACATGGTGTATTTATATAAATATTTTAACCACGAGTATGACATAATCGAAGTGACATAAGCGATTTGAAATGTATTCGCAAATGTGCACGATATTATGAAGAACATATTACAGAAAAAGTATATTCCATTACTTCGTTAAAAGTATTCTACATTGTATATTATACATATACTACCCAGCGGTCGTATATTATATACCTATATTGCTATACAGTCGAATATACATAATACATATATATTATTTAGAGGTGGCGACGACGAGCAATGTATACCTAAATGTGTAGAGTAAAAAAAAAAAATCTGTGGCGAAAGGATGTGCGGTGGTTATAGTGACCGTATTAATATTGGAAGAGCTTGTTCTGGAGTGGGGGGTGCAAGAAAGGAGTGGATTTAGTGTTTAGGGGTTGTTTTATGCGGAAAGTGGCGCCCGGGGCAATTTGTCGTTAATCCAAACGTACACGGGTATACACACACACACGCACGCGCGCGCACACCCGCGAACACTCACGTGACACACTCGCACACACGCTCACACACGACACACACGCACAGACATTGTCAGCATGCGTATATATCGGGGCGAACGGTGACGTAATCAACCTATCAACGAGCGGAACGCGCGCGCCCGTACGGGGCCGGGCCAGCTCCCACACACATACACACACACACACACACACACGCGCGCGCGTTCTAACACGTTTCACGGACGCACACACACACACGAACACACACGCACGTTGTCCGTCGTTCGCGCGCGTCGTGCTTACCCGTCGTCGTCGCCGTATAGTGTATAATATAGTCGTCGCCGACGTCAAAGTTTCCCGTCTTTTTCTCACTCTCTCTCTCTCTCTCTCTCTCTCTCTTTCTGCCTCACTCATACGTCCGCCGAGTCCGGATTTTTTTTTTTAATTTCACTTCTCTCGGGTAGTGTTTCCGATATTACTAAATATTCGATCAAGTATTAAATGAGTATACATCGTATCATATTAAATTATTAGACGCTTGCTATATACCTAAATATAGATAATAATTATTTTTTCGTGTGCCTTCACTGCATACATCCCTTATAGACTTGTGCCCCAGAGTCCGGCCCTGCAGTCGTTGCGTCTCAGGACTCCCAACTCCCCCCCCCCAAAAAAAAATTAAAATTTGGACTTAATATAAATATAATATAACGCACGTGTGTGCACGCGTGTGCACTATGACCTAACCGCGTACGACCGCCGCCGCGCCGTTCGAACCGCGACGACGACGACGATCACGCCGCCACCACCGCCGCTTGACGCGCGCCAACCGTCCGTAATAGATTACACACAAACGTGCCGCGCCGGGTCGTGCTGAAGTGCGATAAAATAAAGTGAGTACGATCGTCCAAATAATATATTACATAAAAATTCGCGGTCACCGTCACCATGATGGACCCTTTCTACTGGGATCACCACCAACAGCAGCAACCTCACCACTATCACCATCACCTGCACCAGCAGCATCACCAACCGCCGCCGCCGCCGCCACCACCGCTGCTGCCGGTGCAGCCTCACCTGCAACAGCAGCAGCTGGACCACCCTCAGAGATTGCATGACGGAGCTTCCACGTCCGTCGCCACCGCCGCCGGCGTCACCGATAATCGTCAGAACGACACTGATAACGCGTCCGACGATTCGTATCTGACGTCTTCGCACGTGAGTACGATTAATATCTCTCAAACATTGTCAAACTGCACAAAGTATACGTATATTGCGGGTTTTAAATGGTTTTTTTTTTTTTGGCCGATTGTCGACGACCGAATATTCGGACTTATCAATTGCAGTTGCATAAATAATCTGCATAATATAATAAATGCGATTTAAACACCTACATGATATATTACGCGCGAACAAGTCGCATTCCTTTCCAGCGGCAATCGTTTAAAAATAACGCATTTTTGTTCTATCTATATGCACTCGTCGTCGAAAGTTATATAGTAACACGCTCCATTATGTTGTGCATTTTTGTTTATTCGTACATCCCGCCAGTCGCTGTCAAATAGTTTTGAAATACCAACGTCAAACTTTACCTGACAACTTTATTCGTTTTAGATAAAATATGATTTAAGATTTTCATAACTCGTTAGGCGGACTATACGTGAATGAATGCTTATAGGTATTATTTCATAATTTCCAGTGATCAATGATCATTATGTGATTTAAATATATTGATTTTATTGTTTGGTCGATAAAAAAATGTATACGATGTAATAATTTATTGTTTTAATTTACAAATTAAATTTTTCTAAGGTTTTTTATGTTAAGTTAGAAAATACATTTATAAAAATAACGAACCTTTAGTTTATTTATTTGTGTACTTAATACTTATAACTAAAAGTCATCATAAGATATACACTATACATTTATTAGAGGTATATATAATATTGCTTTAATAGTTTCGGTGTATAAATAGTATAGGTACCTATCTACAAGTTTTTAACCAGACATAATAAAACGTAATATTAAAATGGATTTAAGTTTAAAGGTCTGTTACCCTTATATTACTAATCAATTCGTCACGCTAATTTGATGCTTTTAAATGTTTTGTCAGCATGTTTATAATAGGATTGCTATTCCCCCTACCTACGTATCGAATATCAAGTCTTTGCAAATATCACAGTTCAATATAAACGCACAAATGTTAAAAGTAAATTTTTCATAATGGTTTCAGGAAGTCGCACTTTTTTTCAGACGATTGTTTTTATTAATTGTGAAGTATTATACACGAGTAAAAATGTTAGTATTAATTATTAAATAAAATAATTAGTAATTAAACGAGTATAAGTTAGATAATTAAATTGTCATATTATACAATTACTGGACCAGGTGAATTTTTATGCCACTATAAATAACTGTTATTGTTAGTTAATCATTATCAGAATTAGTTAATAATGAAGATTTATGTACCTATTTTTTCATTTTGATTTATTAGTTAGTTCGGAAAATAAATAAATAGCAGCCATCGTTATTGCTTTCCAATTTTTACCCCACGCAACCTCTATATTACTTTAATATTGATGGGCGTGTTTATTTGTGTCGAAACGTATTATTTAACAATTTCCAATATATTTTATTCACTAGTATTAAACCAGTGTTGGCGTTTGATTGAAATCTCTGTTGAAATCTATTAAGTATGTATTTTGTTAACATAATATATTATTAAATGTATAGGTAGCATTAAAATAATTTAAGTACTAATTTAATATTTAAACATTTTTGACTATATAATATTATCAAGATTAGTATTTTATATTTAAATAAATGTAAAGAATTTGATAGTTACATAACTTATTGACGTATGAAATGTACGCATACGTTATATAGTATATACTCGTAGAGTATACCTATATAAAAATTGAATAAACAAACAATAAATGTCAATAATTATTGTCAATTTGTAATTAAATTCGTTTTAATGTGTTTATTAGATGTATTTATTAGAATTAGTCAGGAACAACATCGTTTATTGATAAAATAATATATTACCTACACTAATATAAATTATGAAACCATATTATTACGGAAAATTGGATTTTATAAGATGTGTACTTTGTAATTCAAATTAAACAGTACAATCATTGTGTGTTAATGTGTGTATTCTATAATGTATATTTTATTATGAATTATAAAATGTTAAGAGTAAATCAAGTTAACATCTGCAGTCATTAATTAGAAAAAATAACTTTTATAATTGTACTTATGCCTTATAATACAACATATTTGTATGCTAAAACAATTTTTATTATTTCAAACCTAGATTATTAACAACTCTAAGAATAATAGAATTCAAATTGACTTTAATTATATTCAAAAACTACAAATACATAAACTTTGCGTGGACTTCTATAAAAAGTGTAAAAAATGTTGTTACCTAGCTATATATTACCCGACAAAATATATGAAATGAAGTTTTTTCCGTTGCTAAGAAATATGTAAAACATTTTACACTGTAGATTGATAGGGTAATGGTTTTTACAACATTCGTTAATATACAAGTGTACTTACATAGGACGTGCCGTGAAAACAGCAATAAACAAAATATAAAATGACGCGATTTGTCAACAACTGATTTGAACAAGTACTGAATTATTTGTATATTTGACAATTTTTTAGACACATTTTCATTTTAAATTCATTTCTGTGACAATATAATTCTCGTGTGAATTATATTGGTATATTCGGATATTTTGATTCTTGAAATTCAACATAATATATTCAATATTATATAGGTAGGTTTAACATGGGTTTCAATTAATCGAAGATAAAGATGTTAATAATTTAATATACACCTTATTATTTTATTTAAATCATATATCTACAAACTCAAAACTCCCTCAGTAGTCAGATGATCAGTTCTCACACCAACCCCCCCTCATTTCAAATCTTGCAACTTTCACAATTCCTGGGAACTCTCCTAGGAGGCTCAGAAGGAAATGGTATCGAGATCTGCTTAACGAGTAATGTAAAGTATAGCAATAGACATTGAAAAAAAAATCATTAAGTAAAGGTTAGTGTTACCACTGGTTGACTCCTCTCATCTAGCTTTCATGTATACATTTTTTCTTATAACACATATTCTTATTGTTCCTAAAGGAACAGATTGCATATACCGTAAAAATAAAAAAAAATAAAAAAATCATTTATCTAATATTCCGATAACATATTGTAATTTTACCATTATTTTGTATAATTGTATTGATATATAATAAAATAAAACAATTATGTAGGTAAGATACAGAAATTATTACTCATAAAAAATAAAATAATCAAAATTTATGAGGTGGTTAATTTTGTCTTTTGGTAGTATTTAAAATTATTTTGTTATTTTTAATGACCATTGTAAAACATTTTTAATGAGAGATAACTGCTTAAATATATATTACACTTTATCAATTTCTGGTACTCTTATGTTAAAATTGTACAATTAAGGCAGATCCGGTATTTCAAGTATTATAGCGCCACTATTTGTTTGTATTATATTATATTAATGTAATACACAAATGTAGTACCACCAGTTTTTTGTAAAAATAAGTCGTAAAGTTTTTCAACCCAGATAAAATAAAACCGGCCCTTTTAATTTAAACGGAAATAACAGGGAGGAAAAAAATTAACATTAAGATAGTTTTAGATATAAACAAAAGAATAAAATAAAAATAAAACTGACAATAATAAAATATTGAATATTAAGTCAACGTCAAAAATAATTTATCAACTTTGAGTATAACATGAATATTAGCATATAATATTACCTTTATATTAATTGAATTGGTAGGTACTGGACAAAAAAAATAATATCATTATTAATGTCATCTTTAAATGGTTTTACTATTTAAGCAAAAATGTAGTGAGAAAATGATATAATAAGCTACAATGACTAGTTCCATAGAAACTAAGTTCAAAAAAGAAAAACAATTTTTCAATTTATTTTAAGTATTTTAGTTTTTCCTAATTAAATTAACCAATATGATACTTTTCGTTTATTATCATGAGTTATGACAATGAACATAATAAATTGCACCATTGTTGAACGGTATTAATTACCGCGACAACTTTGTTCTTATACATATTCTTTATTTATAATTTATCATAATATTTAATTATAGTCCAATGTTCAAGTATAAATCCACAATAAATTAATAAAATTTACACGTAGAAAATATGATAAAGTGATAAATTAAGCGATCACCAATATATTATACCACTGTATGTCTGTATATGATATATTTTTACACGTATTAATATATATACGAATGTCTAAATATATTAGATTCTTTATCCACTTTTACGTTATGTGATGTAGAGAGTTCTATATTGATTTATATATTTAATTTAATGAAGCACCTATAAATGATTACAATTTACAATTAGTCTGTACTATACACTATAATGGGTTGGTTAATTTTATAACTTTTCAAAAAACAATACTAAAAAATTACGATAAAAGTATAAAACAATGAATCATAATATTTAGTGCATAAATGTTTTTTTTTTTTATATTAATGTATAAAAGTAAATTTTTAAATCATTAAATAATATACCTAATATTTTAAATACTTATCATACTTTTATCAAAATGTCATTACTAAAATCAATACCAATATGCAATAACCATTTTACATTTTTACCTTGGTTTTTACCGAATATGAAATGATGACCGTATGAGGGAACCCTATAAATGACTGACCGTCATTCATTTGATTTGATTTTTGTCAAAATGTACAATTTTAATTCACTAATTCCAAAAAAATAAATCATATTATAATATATATTTGGTACTATATCAACTACAATATTTTCAAAAATATATAAGTATTATTATTTTATTTTTACATAGAGTACTTCAGCTACTATTCATATATTAAAGATAAATGGAGACTTAAAATGTGGACATTAAATTTATGTTATTGGTTATATAGAAGGTTCCTACTTACAATATTCAAATAACTAAATTTTTTAAATACTAACTCATGTAAGCCGTACATTTTTTAATCATCACTTAAATTTTTTTAAATTCACTTTATAATATATAAAACTTTAATATGAAAATATACATATCCAATCATCCTATAACCTAGCTGATATATACACCTAAAATATGTTTTATTATATTATGTAGTGACCCAATTTTTTCTCAGAATAAATGTTTTTAAAATGAGATGATTTATAATTGATTTTAAATGTTTAACAGGTATACCTACTACATAATATATAATCTAATATACTTATACCTTACACTTGTAATAAGTGTAGTAATTTTATAATATAAATATTATTGCTCGGGCTCTTGCAGACTTCGGAGTTGAGCGAAGCGCACGAGTACCACATCAGTTTCTATAAGTCGTGCAGTTCACGGTACTTTTCAAAAATTACGCGAGATATGTATTATATATTTATGTGTTTCTTGTTTTGTGTGTAGTTACCTATATAGTTAAAAAAATAAAAATAAAACTAGATAAATGAAAAACAAAGTTTTCCGACAGTTTTTACATACATATATATTTATATGTTTATACATATGTACACTGGCAATGGTTTCTTGTAAGTATAAGAACACATATAGACTTACACGAATCCCCGGCGTATATAAGTACCTATATATATGTTGACTTTTGGTGAAACTTGTTTTGTTTCCTTGTCAGGCGCACAACGAGAGTATACGCTTGAGAGAGAAAGAAAAATAGAGGGAGAGAGAATGAGAGAGATGTGAAAAACTGCGATAAATTTACAAGGGCGACGATTTCAACGGTAATCCGAGCATCATACACTTACAGTTTGATAATATTATACACACGTATAATAATATAATATATATATATATATATATATTGCATATTATACGCATACATATGGGGCCCCGATATAAATGCATATATACTTATAAATATATATATATATGTATGTATGTAATGGTGAAATTTATAGCCAGTACCTGTGTCAACTTAATAGGGGTCTTCGGGGTCAGGTGGTTTTCCCTTGGCCATCGTGCTCGCGGGGGGTTTTGTGCTGGCCACCTGCAGCGGGATCTGTTTATATGGCCGTTTTATACGCACACGCACACTCTGGCTTTGGTAGTGTCTTTGAACATACACACGCGCATACACAGACGCACACACAAACACAAACACACGCGTAAATGTGTATAATATACATTATATGCATACAGTATATACCACGCTACACCCGGGGGTAAATGAACAATAGGGGCACATACACACGACGTTCGCACACAAACGGGGAAGTTAACTTTTGACACCGACCCAGGAAGTCCGTGCAAACGGTAAATTTTATAATTAAAAACGGTTACTTAATATTCATGTGCTTGCGTTTACGCCCCATTTTGCTCATTCTGTGCACCCGTGGGAATCACACACGCACTAAACAACACTCACACACATTCATACGCATGTACACACACACGCACATCGATCCCGTTCAATCGGATATTAATATTTGGATAATTTTATTCGTTCAAAAATATACGCTGCAATAATACATCGTTATTTCATATTTTTTTAGTATTCTTTTTAAAACTCAAGTTGTGTTGAATTCAAGGAAAGCATATTATATTGAGTACTTAATTTAAATGCGAATAATTGAATATACAATAATACTTGAGTAAATGTAAACACATGTGATCTAAATGTATTTGAAAAAAGAATTATATTAGGTACTTACAAATTGCATAACGATATAGTCAAATATTATATGGGTATAGGCAATAGGCATATCATAGAATAATATGTCCGTACTATCAAATTACAAGTATTAAAATGAATAACCCTTAAAATATATAAATCCAACATGTAATATCAGTACATACTATGAATTTCTGAAAATTATATAGGTTTACTAAACGCTAAAAATAATATTAAACAACGAATAAAGAACTTCCTGAAAATTCTAAAGTTAAATTTACATAACGTAAAATAATAAAATACTGTTAATTTATTCATTAACCTATAAGACTTCGTGTATTTTATTTGATAGTCTTAGGATAAGAGTACAATTTTCATAATACATTTCATTATATTAATTTAACACGAAAGCTGAATATAGAATCAAAAAGTTCAATTTTTATTTCTGATTATTCGCAAACAAGAATATAATTGTACCTAAATGGGCAATTTTTTTAGTATAATCAAAATCAAAATTTATGGTATATTATTATTTTATTTTTAAGCTACCTACATCAATTGATGTTTACCTACTGTCGCTTTGCACACTAAATGTCTATAATATAAAGGCTCGAAATATAAAATTGTTTTAAAAAAAATGGACACATCCAGCATTAAGGGACATTGACGGCTTTGTCGTAAAACGTATGTTTTATTTTCGTTCGCATTTTATATAGGTTTATACCCTAATAAATATCTGCTTTTGCAGATATATAATTACTCGCTCATATTAAATAAAATATTTTTTTCATATACATACGAGTATAATCAACTAATCCACAGAGGATTTAAATCTCGCACCCTACTTCAGACTGGAAGTGTTTTATCTACAATAAATATAGGGGTAAATGTGAACGATGTGTGTACGCAAATATTAAACCCGCGTCACACACGCTGAGAAAATAACGAGATAAAAATAAATATTTTTAAAAAAAGGAGGCGATTGGTTCAATTCTGTAATACATATTATATCTGTACGGTAAAAGTCCGTTTTATAGTTTAAAAATGTCAAATTATAGGTACCCACTGTCTTAGGGTTTTTACGTTGAGTAACAATTTATGACCGAACGAATACTCTCGTGCCTACAATATATAGATAAGAAACACAAAACATTCAAACGACCTGGCGTCGGGGTTTTTTTTGTTCAATTCGAAAGCGATTCTAGATCGCAATCGCAAAACGCATAAAAAATATTATAGCCGTTTTATTGGACCTCTCTCATTGGGGTTTCATACTCACTATTCTTTTTACCTGACTAAAATGTAAGTGTTGTTAAGTTATTATACATATTTTATAATACATATATGTATAACTGATATCATGGTTCAGATCAAAAAAGTTTTATTATCTGTATGGTTTAGTTCTAATGAATCTTTCTCACACAACCCGTGGATGCCATACATTTTCATAAATACCTATACCTGTTCCTATAAAATGAAAATATGTGACATACATTTTACGATATTGGGTATATAATATAATTATATTTAATATTTAGAATATATATCAAGCTATAATATGGGCAATTGGTACGTTGACAATGTTCCTAAAAGTGGGACAGAAAACATGGAAAAATATGAATTCGCGTTTAGTCTATACTCAACCTTTTATATGGCTTGGAAATACAGTAGACATTTTTTTTTTTTGCATATTATGTTATCGGTTAATACGCACAAAATATTAAATCCCAGCTGAATTTCCAAAGTTTTGTGTAACCCATTGATACTTAATGTGACCAACCTATCTACGATACTATTGTACATTAACTATTAAGGAATTTCTACTGCGTACGTCTATATAGGTATAATATAAATGTTGAATGTAAAATTTGTATGTGAAATACAAAATAGGAACACCATATAAATACAAACCGAATTTCATACGGACGTTTAGAGATTTTAGTTTTTCCACAGAAAAACATGAACCCCAATAAGTCACTAAAATAAAACAATCAACGATGTTGACAAGGAGGACTGAGGGGTTGATTACAATATGTAAGGATAAACGTATTGGTATAGCGGGATTATGGATCGTCTGACTCCTATATATGGTTCTCACTAGGCTCCGAGATAATCGACACGATTGTTCAGCTTGCATAGCACGTTATCTCATCACGTTTTATTGCTGCATCGGTTAATTGGGCAGTAGTTCCTCTGTGATTTGATTTATCATTGAAATCCTTATGCATCCGATTTGGTGGTTTACTAGCATACAATATGAAGACCTTTCGTTAAAAATCATTGCATGGTTCGTTGTTTATGGGGGGTTTTTTTTTTTATTTGTTTTGGTTTTTATATTAACTCGAATAAAAACGCCCAAGTACACTATATACACCTTGTGTACAACTATTTCCAACGGCGAACATAAAAAACAAAACAAAAAAAAAATCATAAAATAATAAAAGCCCATCAAGGTGTATAATATTATAATAATAATAATAATAATAATATAATAAAATATACATTGTGTGATGGTCGTCGCAGTGGGCCGGTCGGAGTGGACGGTGCGGATGGGTGGACTGGACGATCGAGGGGGCGTACAGCGTGGTGACATATTACGGGCCTAGGGGCACAATGGCACTTATGGTGTAGCCCTTCATAATTCATTAGCAACGGGCGAGGCGGCGGGCGCGGGGAACAATTCAGTAGCCCATCATTAGCAAGTGGACGGTATTAATTAACGGGTTTTGAAAAGGGACACGGGCAACAGCGCAGTTGCGGCGGCGGAGGCGCGTGGTGTGTGTGTGTGTGTGTGTGTGTGTGTGTGTGTGTGTGTGTGTGTGTGAGCGCACTACAGGGACAACGGTCAATATGTCACACAACCCTTCACCGCGAGTGACCACTACCGCCGCCGAAACTGCCGTCGCCCCCCCCCC